>NC_139710.1:26561853-26604954 GCF_964188405.1 Protomyctophum parallelum | reverse complement strand
GAGAGAGAGAGAGAGAGAGAGAGAGAGAGAGAGAGAGAGAGAGAGAGAGAGAGAGAGGAGTTGCACCACTCAGTTCACACGGGTGTGATTCTTTTTAAAATATTCTAGTGTAGACTGATGAATGGAATGGTATAGGTTCACCTTTGATCATAATGCATGCATTTGATGCATTACCTTGCTTACTGTAAGTTGGCTCTGGATTAAGACCGTCTGCTAAATGCCTACATTTGAATAGTAAAAGGTTTAGGTGCATTTTGGGCGCATGGCAACTAAACCAAGCATATAACTCTAACCCCAACCCCAAAGATCTGACCTCTAAATGCCCAATCCAAATGAGGACCAGTGTAACATAGTTTGCACAATGTATCTTTGTATCTTCTCAAATTCCACTATATGGCGGGACATTTTGGCCCTCACAAATGTAGTAATACATGTGTACACACACACACACAGACACACGCACGCACACACGCACGCACACATTCCATCTACCAGTATCATTTACAGCCAGCAAACCTTGGTGTTAGCCCCTGGGAGGGTATGAACACACTAGAAACCTTTTTTGGCTATAATATACAATATATAGCCGGGGCGCCTGATGGAGGGAAAAGGAACTGGTTGGAATAACGTGTTCCTTCCACGCGCTACGTCCAACCAGGGAAACTTCCCCCCTGTCAGGTGTAAAGGAGCGACTTGGACACTAAGACAGTCCGTTGCTCTCCCCAGGTTGGCGGAGGGTGTGTAGAGCCCAGGATCACATTAGGTAATTGACACGGGGGTAAAAAATGGGTATCAAAATCGTGGGATAAAAAAAGGAAAAAAAATCTTTAGGATTTAGAACGGTGGTTCTCAAAAACAGTAGCTGGTAGCGTGCCACTTCTCACAAAGGCATTTGTAGAATCTGCCTCAGGTCTATAATGGCTTTAACAACTGCAGTAAATGTGGACAGACGGCATTAATTTATCTACGCACCACACATGTCTGGAACACGCACTCCGCTTCAGGCCTTATACAACTCTTATACAACTGACTCCTCGTCAGTCCTTTGAATCCGTTTAAAGTTAAAAACATTCACTTCGAAAGAATATGTATTCAAGATCTGCGCCACATTTTTGCGATTCTATAAAAAAAATAGCAGACCTACAAGTTTGCTTGTAGTTCTGCTTGTAGGTCTGCTTATTTTCAATAGCTAAAGTATAACATAATGCTTATTTTCAATAGCTAAAGTATAACATAAATGCTTATTTTCAATAGCTAAAGTATAACATAATGCTTATTTTCAATAGCTAAAGTATAACATAATGCTTATTTTCAATAGCTAAAGTATAACATAATGCTTATTTTCAATAGCTAAAGTATAACATAATGCTTGAAACACCAAAAGGGGTTCCTGCCCAAAGTGATTGAGACATCAAAGCTAAAGACGTTTCTCTTTGCCACTGCCTTTTTTTATTGAGGGTTTTGATTAGTTAATTTCTTGTAATTGTATACTCTCTCATTTTTCTGTTTTTATATCAGCCTATATTCTTTTTTTTAATTCTCGTATCCATGAACTATTTTAACACACCCAGTGGTGCTTTCTTGGGTTTTTTTTGTTTTGTTTTATATAATAATTTTTTTGGCTTTTTCTGCCTTTTATTGATAGGTTGAAAGTAGACTGACAGGAAAATGGGGAGAGAGATGGGGGGGGGGGAAGACACGACACGGCAAAGGCCGTCGGGATCGGGATTCGAACCCGCGGCACTCCGTCAGGCTGGCTTAGCAGCCTATATAGAGCGTCACAGTCCCGCCCCCCCCCTCGAGAGACCCGGAAAAGAAGTCCCCGTTCATTTTCCTCATAGACTTTTCAGAAAGTATTTATTTAAAGACGTTTACGCCGCTGACAAAGCCATCTCTTGTCGTGACAAATCATGACAACAAACACAATTTTTCGGGCCGAACAAAGAAGGCTCTGATGAAGCTGCATATAGCTGAAACGCGTAAGCGTTCCTTTTTGGTGTGTGCCATAAAAGAAATGGAAATGTGAGTACTTTGTCCCCCGCTTGTTTAATTTTTGGATGTGCTAACCTTTTGGATTTTTTTTTAATTCCTATTTTTTGATGTATACTTGATTTGGGTTTGGCACTCCACTGAAAGCCATTGCTGATGCGCAACGTCTTTTTCTCATAAATAATTAGAAAGTAGAAAAAACCCTGCATGCAGGTTACAACACTTTTTTTGTTGTTTTTCTTCTTTGTAATTATTTGTTTGGTCCAAAATATTGTGTGTGTTGTCATGATTTGTCACGACTCGAGTTGGCTTCGTACGACGCTTAAAAGGTCTTTAAATAAATACTTTTTGAAATGTCTATGGGAAAGATGCATTGGGATTCATTTCCTGAGCCTGGCGTCGTCATGACAGGGGGCGGGACTGCAACGCTCTATAGTTGCCCAGGCGGTTGAGCTAACCGGCCGGGCCCTTTCTTGGGTTTTTAAACCTCTTCGCAAACATTGTTTGAATTGTGCTTTCCTTGTGCTTTTCTGTTCTAACCGTCAATCAATCGATCAACTTTTTTCCGATGTTCCAAAACATTTTCTTTTCAGGTTTTCAAAAGCATCAAAAGTATAGCAGATCTTGTGCAACTGCCACTTTTTATACTTTTGTGTGAAAGTTTATTAATGATCAAGTATGGGCGTTAAACTTTAGGAGGAAAAAAAAAGAAAATTGAATATGGAGATGAGAGGTTTCTGGGGCTTATAAGTGCTTTAATAATCAGGTTTAAGCTCTATGTTTAGCCAGTTATACACTTCACCAAGGTCGAGTCATTAACCTTCTGTCTCGTCACGACTCGACTGTATAAGCCTGAGGATTCAGGGGGGTCTGCCGGTGTCGGCCCACTTAACCACTCATCATCATCATCATCATCCATACAGTCAGCCCTCCTCTGCTGGCTTCTGTCCATCGTTTTCTTTTTTTTTATAAGAGCAGAGAAGCTTTTACCGTCGTTCACTGTGTTGTAACACCATCAGCTTTTGCAGTATTTGAGTCAGTCGCAACACACACACACACACACACAGCGACGTAGAGTCTGTGGGGGCCACGGGGCCATGGCCCCCATGAAGAATCCTAGGGCCCCTTTCGGCCCCCATGAAGATTTTCGTGGACATTTTACATTTACATTACATATTTTCTGGGAATTCCGAACATTTTGGACCTCTCCGCCGGCAATCTGAGAATCCCATCGTCAAATATTCGGGAAAACAGCGCCTCCCCTGTTGTTCCTCAGGCAACAGTCTGTCTTGAGAGACACCGGCCGTCCAAGAGGTGTTAAAAAGTGGTAATCGGGTTTCTTTTGTAGTTGTTCTTGAGGCGTGACATAAAGGGCGCGTTCGGAAATACCACACCGGGAGCACACTCGCCTATTAGTTTGCATTGCACAGTGGGCTCACCTCAGTGCGCTATTTCCGAACGCGCCCAATAACACTGATGAAGAATTCACCAAAGAGACCTAACCACAGACTATAGTGAGACTACACACTGACTCGAGAAAAGACCCATATCGTCCAAAATAGGCTGATCAGTCGCTGTCTGTGTATAGGCTAATTCATTGGTAAAAGTATGCTAAATAACTCATTTTTAGACCATTTGGGAAATAAATAAATAAATCCGCGGCGGCGACAGTCCCCCCCAACGCAATTCTGTAGCCTACCCAAAGGTAAAACGCACCCGCCGCCTATGATCTCTCTCTCTCTCTCCCTCCGTATCTCTCTATATCTCCCTCTCTCTCTCTCTCTCTCTCTCTCTCTCTCTCTCTCTCTCTCATAATAATAATAATATAGTCCTGAAAGTCGTCACCTTGGCTTGGACATTGGCCTATAGAAGCTGCTTTAAAAGTACCAGCGAAAACAACTTATTTTTTTCCGCGCTGCGGCGGGGGGGGGGGGGCCCTTGAGGATTGATCAAACTCTTCGGCTCTGCACACACACACACACACACACACACACACACACACACACACAAAAAGAGAGAGAGTGAGTGGTACTATAGGAATGTGTGTGTGTGTGTGGGGGGGGGGGGGGGGGGTGTGGTGCTGTGTGTACAGGCTCGGACGTGTAGCTGAAGTGAGCTCTGATCGATTGCTTTTTCATGTTGCGTAATCTCCTCCCGTCGTGTTTGGGAGTGAAAGAGGACTATAGGTCTGATCTCAAACAGAGCCTCTATACCGCGTAGACGGCGGCGTGTGCAGGCCGAGTCAAGCTGGTCCCCATGAAGCCTGTTCTCTTCTCTTCTCACCCCTAAACCCTCGGATCGTTCTCATATTATATGGGTGCCGTCTGTCGGCGCAGAAACCTCTTATCTCCGTCTTCTGACTTTGTGTGTGCCGTCATGTATAGGCCAGAAGATGTGTAGCCTATATGCATTGCATGCACTCAATGCCGTGGGCGGTGTCAAGCATGCGCTTAAACCCATTCTGACCTGAGATCAGATTCTAAAAAATGTCTTCTACATCCTGACAGTTTTCTGAAATGTCTATGTTTCCGTGTCCGTCGTTCTTCGATTTTTCAAAAATAGCAGACCTACAAGCTCCTCGTAGCGCGCCACTCGGTGGCGCCGCTACGAGGAGCTTGTAGATCTGCTATTTTTCAATAGCTAAAGCATAACATAATGCTGAGATTAATTTGACACCGCAGCCATGACTGCGCCACGCAGGGCACCCCTCTGTGGATTCATCTATAGGGGCCGTGCGCTGTGGCAACCTGGCAGGCGTAGCGTCAAGCAGTGACCAGAGAGATCCTGTGAAATTGTCACATCCATGCTCATCTCACGCACAGATGTTGCCAGGTCTGCCTATTATAAGCCACTTTGGGCTTGTCTCTCTATAAAGTTGCTTGTCAATATTGGTAGTTGCATTTTTGGGGGGCTTGTTCTTAAAGTGTATAGATATTGGGGCTTGCTCCTATGAAGAAAAAAAAATATGTACTTTCTTCTTTTTTTTAACCAATGATTTGCACGCAAAGGACACCCAAAAGAAGATCTTTTTGAATATAGCAGCAGTTCTTCAAGCTCACAAGCTTGTAGATTTGCTATTCTCAAATAGCCCATGCATTATAGGTTTAAAGTGCTTATCATGTTAGCCTATAGTTAATCGCGTCCTTTGGGCTTGTTTTCATAGACCTGGCTGTTTATGTTTCTCTCAAAACATGGGGCAACAGTGGTCACGCACGCACACACTCGACCACATCAAGAGTTGAATTGCAATAATTGTATTCACCTTTTTTTTTTGTATTCACCTAGGGATGCACGGAAAGGGAAATTCTGGCCGAAACCGAATACCGAATATAACAAACAGTTGGCCGAAAACCAAATAACCGAATATGATTAATATTATATATCTTTTTTTCCTACCATTGCTGTCATGGTACCGTACCTTAATAAAGCTACCTGATTTATGGCAAAATAAATGGTTATGGCAAAACTTTAATAATCACTATTATGGGTCCATAAAACATGTATTCATCTCTTTTCAATGCATTCATCGCATACACTATTCGGCGATATATTTTCTGCCTGTTCGGGACCGAAACCGAATAGGCCATTTTTTGCCATTTTCTGCCGAAATATTTTTTGCCGAACATTTTCCTGCGGCCGGATATTCGGTGCATCACGTATACCGGCATTCACAGAGGTATTCACACGAGGAGCGCCGTATAGAATCCAAGCGAGGCTCTAGTACGTGTGCAAAAATGGGCATATTGTCATTACCCGGGGACTTAAAAGGCCTTTTCAGTTGAACACTGGACTGTGACAGAAAGTCTATAGCAGGGAAACCAGCGACGTCACTGTGGCTATTGTGAAAGCCCCCGACCTATTGTGCCTGCTCCCTCTGAATTTAGGACAGGTGTTGATGACTTTGTTCCAGGGGGGGGGGGGCGGGGGGGGTCGGGGGGGGTCGGGGTGGAGGCGGGTGTGTGACCCCCGCCTGTGTGACCCCCTCCTGCAGAGTGGTGGGGGGGGGGGGGGGGGGGGGGGGGGGGGGGGTGTCCTCCACGCATGCCTGTGCTATAATGGGTTTGTTTACTGGAGCGGAGTGGAGCGGAGCTGACTCCGTGCGTTTGCCGTTTTGCGTTGTCCTTGTATAACAGTTTCCCCCCCCAGCAGTCCAGACGTTGTGTTACACTGTATTAATCACCAGCTGGGGTCTGGCTGGGGTTAGATCATTTTGGGCATTGCCAGCCCCCCCCCCCCCCTCATGTCAGGTGTGTGTGTGTGTTGTGTGTGTGTGTGTGTGTGTGTGTGTGTGTGTGTGTGCTCGTGCGTGCGCGTGCAGACGTCCACTCGGCTTTTGTCCGGTTTGTCCTACAAAAACCTTTATTCCCTCCTTTCTCTCCTGTTTTCCTGCGTGTCTCTCTGTCTCCCCCTCTCTTTCTCTAAGCTCCATCTAGCTCTCTCTCTCTCTCTCTCTCTCTCTCTCTGTGTGTGTGTCTCTCTCTCTCTCTCTCTCTCTCTCTGTTTCTCTCATCTCTCTCGACAGAGACGAGACAAAGAGACGCACATTATTGATCTCCGTCTGGGAGTTCAGTCGTGGCAGCGACGGGGGCCAGTAAAGCATACAGAATCGTGGTATCAAGGTTTTTTTTTCAGAAAAATAATGTCAGGACATTCTTTATTTTTTTCAATTTCGACGTCGGGCCTAAATGGGTTAGCTCGTAGCGCGCCACCGAGTGGCGCGCTACGAGCTTGTAGATCTGCTATTTTTCAATAGCTAAAGCATGACATAATGCTAACACCAAAAGGGGTTCCCGCCCCAAAATGGTCTAAAAGAAAAAAGAGAGACGGTTTTAAAACAAAGAAAGGAAATTGAACAAAATAATCAATGACTATATATAGGCTTAAGAGTCCACACACTAGCCATCTGACTGAGTTAAAGGACGACCTCACCACTTTTCAACCTTCAATCTTCATATAATTGGTCCTCACTAATAAAATAGCACAGTTTGTGTCTACTCGGTCTGTGTCTCATATATCTCAAGGGGGGCTGTGGGCAGTTCAGAAACCCGTCTTCCGGTGGCATGACGTATAATCTATGTCAATGTTCTATATACATATATAATGTGCAATCTATTTAACGTCTCACCTTTTGAGATGAGTTTGCCTAATGAATGGATATATATGTGTGTGTGTGTGTGTGTGTGTGTGTGTGTGTGTGTGTGTGTGTGTGTGTGTGTGTGTGTGTGTTTTTTTACTTACTACTTAGTACTTTGGGCGGGAACCCCCTTTTGGTGTTAGCATTATTTTATGCTTTAGCTATTGAAAAACAGCAGATCTACGAGCTCATAGCACGCCACCAGAGTGACTTTTTAAAAGTCGAAGAACGACTGACACAGAAACACAGCTTTTTCAGAAAACTGTCAGGATGTAGAGAAGACTTTTTTTTTTAGAATCTGATCTCAGATTAAAATGGGTTAAACATGGCCATCTGCCACGGTTCCCGTGCGCATCCCCAGTAGTCCAAAAAGAAGGAAAAAAAATGTGCCAGAGTCAAGCAGGCAGGAGGAGCCATTAATCCAAGAAACACAACAGAATGTATATTGGGGACTGGTGTGATGGCTACTGGCACGCGGGACTGTCCATGCAGTGTCCGAGTCACTTGGTTTTGGTGCCCCGAGGGGAGTGGACAATGATGAGTCTGTGACTGAATGATGTGTGCTCCTCCATTCCCTGCACCGGCTGCTCGTGACCGAGCTTATCCCATTCTGACCTGAGATCAGATTCATACGAGGTTTCCACTGGACACACACACACTGGTCTGATTCATCAGGATGGCGTCCAATATTCCTCCTCGTCTCGACTGCAATCGCCTCCAGAGTTGTCTCTAGTTTGTCAACCGGCTTGTTTGCTTTGTTAACCCCATTAGGCCTGACGTCGAAATTGAAAAAAATAAAGAATGTCCTGACATTATTTTTTCTGAAACAAAACCTTGAAACCTTGTTTCTGTATCAGTGGTGCTCAATATTTCATGTCAAGGACTCCAAAAAATGAATAATCATGTAATATGCCTCCACCCCCCCCCCCCCCCCCCCATCCGTTTTAAGTTTCGTAAATTTTTGAATTAACGACGCAAATCAATCGCCAAATCAATCGCTAAATCACAATAATATTTTGGCCACAATAGAAAAAAACAGACAATGGCTGAACAACTTGCGGCAGCCTGTTGCACACATCGAACAGTCAGCCTGCCAGTCTTTGCTTCTCATCTCTCTTTCTCTCTCTCTCTCTCTCTCTCTGCAATAGTCATATACTGTATAGTGTACACCAAACCCCCACTGACGTGTAATGCTCTCCATTGCACACATTGCATGCATTAGATCTCTTTAGCAGATGCTAAGAGACATGTGGCTCTCTGCCTTTTCCTTTATACAGAGTATACACGCTTTAAGCACCCTTTTGTGCTCCTGCGTTGTGCGTTTTGCTCATGCTGCTGAATCCATTTATTTTGTTTTTGTGTGGTCTGGCTATAGAACATTGCATCATGGCCAATGAAGGAACAGTAAAGTTGTCATGTTGTTTTCAGCTTGTTTATGTAACTACCTATGAAACTCTTTTCAAAGCTGCCCTCCTCTCTCTCTCTCTCTCTCTCTCTCTCTCTCTCTCTCTCTCTCTCTCTCTCTCTCTCTCTCACCACACTGTCTCTCTCTGAGTTGACAGATTTTGCAAGAGAAATGAGCAACCAGGTCTATGAAATCAAGTTGTTCAAAATCATGATACTTAAACTCTTTCCAGGCCATGTTTGTTTTCATTATATTCCCCCTTCTCCTCCAGGCAATGTGGACATTTGACCAATCTGTCAAAGCCCATATATAATATTATGTGAATATGTCCCAATGTCATGAAATAACTCATATGAAAGTGATAAGTCTCATCTTTCCCCCAAAAAAAGAATTATGTTTGTAGCATGTTCCGTTCTTTAGTTATAGGCAGTTGAATAGGTCATGGTTTCATCAAAATCAGCCCTCTGAAATAATTTGTCTGAGAAAACAGCACTTTTGTGAAAGACACTCTCTCAAGCAGAATACTCACTTGAAACTTTTTTATTTTTCTATAGTGACTTATCTGATATATGTACAGTATTTGTCTTCAAGCAGTTAAAGTTAAAAAAAGTATAAAAAAGTGTTTTTGTTGAATAAATCTTATTTTCACCCATGAATGAGACTCAAACAGTAACTCCATTTACTCCATCCGGCGGCCCGGTCGCAACGAGATCACCCCCGTCCGAAACTAAATAAAACTAAATAAAATTGCACTTACTAGCCTACTCATTATCCTTTGACACATTTTCGTTTCGGTCTCATGGGAAGCCAATCACCTTCGTCCCCCGCCGGATGTCCCGCCCCCGCCGGATGTCCCGCTCCCAGCTGATCCGGTGACCGCGGCCGCGGACACTGTTGCATCCTCCGATGCAGACAGTGTATCATCGGACAGTCACAGTAATGCAGATATTGTTGCGCTCAGCCCCTGTAGACACGCTGCCCGTTTCTGCCTCGTCCTCGGCTGGGTCCAGCGCGCACTTCAGCGGGGACTTCCACGTCTCCACGGCGGCGACCAACAGGCTGCCCGCTGGCTCGCTCGTAGCCTGGCATGAGCGTCTCGCTGGCTCGTTTGGGGGTCCGGCCAGGTTTTTTTTGGGGGGGCATTTTAGCCCTGATCGATCGCTGGTGTCTTTGATCTGCTTTTGTCTTGCTATGTGCTGTGGGTCAGTGTGTCCCGACGACTCTGGGTCAGACTGGAGTGGAGTATTGTTGCCTTTTTGTGGCTCATGGGAACATTTTTTGGCTCAGCCTGTGTTGTCATGGTGTGATTGAATACTTTAGGGCCTGTCTTTTATCGCAGCGCTACCAAACTTTGTCACAGGGTGGGGGAGAGTGTCTTATAGCGGCTGCAAATATAAAAACTAGTCTCGTCCAACCTCGTCCTAGGCGGCATAAAATCAAAAAATAATCTCGTCCGATCTCGCCCTGTGCCGGAAAGGGTTAATAGGAATTACATTGATCTTATAGTGTTTTATATTTATTATGATTATTATCTTTATTATTGTTGTTATCATTATTACTTCATTCTCCGTTTGGACGGAGCTCTGATTGTTCTCGGCCTATTGTCTTAAATTAGCCTGTTCTCTTCTCTGCTTCTGCTGTTTTTCTTTTGTTTTTGTTTTTCTGTTTTTGGTTTTCTCGTTTTTGTTTTCTTAATTAGTTTTTGTTTTGTCAGTAACTAATGTTACTCTTATAAAGGGTAGGCATAATAAGCTTTGGCTTCAGCCTACACCTTTTTCGGTGCTAAACTTGACCTTATAATACAATCTGTCTTTAAAATGTAAGTACCAGCAATAAACTATTCATTCATTCAAGCCCAAAACAGAGACTATTGTAGGACACATGAGCGTCCTCTAATGTTGATGGGATTGGTAATCACACGTCTGTGGACAAACAGCCTGTATACATATTAATGTGAGGGTCCTTGACATGAAAAATGTTAAAATGATATTACGAAACAAGCCCAGAAAAGCAAGCTATACGCTTTAGAAAACAAAAACACGACCCGCAACTACCAATATTTACAAGGGACTTTGCAGAAAAACAAGCCGCTTATAATAATCGGACAATGGCAACACCGTGTCTCTCTCTCTCCGTCTCGTCTCGTCTCGTCTGTGTCCCTGCCGTCCTTGTTGAGTGACAGTCAGTCACATGACTGACTGGCGTATTTTCATTATTTTCATTGGCATGAAGGAGGTTCTGGGTTAGACCAACATTCATCAGCGTTTTCACAATATTTTCACTCACCTTGGAAACCATAACAGGACAAGACAGGACAGCATTTAGCTCGCTGAACAAGCCTAAATCAGTGGACATATTATTCAGCTTTGGTGTTGTTATAACTCATAAAAAGTTGTAAAAGTGCCTTAAACTATACATGTCCGTGAGTGCTGGTGTTCTCTTCTCAGAGATTTCTTTAAAAGTTTACTTTTCCCGACCGCACATCCGGTAAGAATGTATAAAGACAGTGAGACGTATTGGAGTCTTCCTCGCTTCAAATAACTTCTAATGGGAAAATCAACAGCTACAGTAGGCATGAGGCTAGCCCTACAAGCAGAACCCAATGCTACTGAAGTTTCTGACATTTTTTAGACCCAGAGCATGGGGTCCTATTCCACCTCTACCCTGCCACCTGGTACGCGGACATAAATAAAACATAAACACCGTGGATACGGCCTGTCTTTGAGGACTTTTTTTCGTGTGAGGGCTTCTGAATGTGTGAACTTTAAGTACCTATAAATACCGCTGCGAATATCTCCTGTGGCGCGGAAGCCGTTAAGTATTTTTAATCTTTGTTTGACCGATTTGGTCGCTTTGATTCTTCTCTTCCTTCCTTGTTTATTGACACCTCATTGTACCGCCTATCTGGCTAGCTAGTGGCGCTATAGCTATGACAGAGCAGATCAGAGGCAGGAACGTAGCCGGCACAAGCCAACCGCACATCGGGAGGCGGTACAATAAACAGTAAATAAACAAGAAGAATCAAAGCGACCAAATCGGTCAAACAAAGATTAAAAATACTTAACGGCTTCCGCGACACAAGAGAATTTGCAGCGGTATGTATAGGTACTTATAGTTGACACCTTCAGAATAACGCAAACGAAAAGAAGACGTTAAACGGCGCAGCCTCGATGTTACCGAGGATATTTATGTCCGCGTTCCAACATTCCCATACGAAAATATAGATCCGCACAGGGACCCTACGCAAAGTGAGAAAAGCTTTACGGAGGGTTCCGAGAGGGGCTAGCATGAGGCATAATGGACTTGGCATGGGGCGTCCGTAATAACACATTTTCTGCCAGAGTCTGCACTACACTGCCAGCGTTTTAACTAATCGTTCAAGACCCACAGAAAATGTATTTCTGTGACGATGTAAACCACCAACATATCACAAAAGAGTCTCTCTACTTTAATTTGGGGTAAACCGTGTGTTTCTGCGATGTTCCATTCTTTAGTTATTGGCAGTTGAATATAGCTTTTTCTTTTATACTAAAAACGCTGTCTGGGAACAGAAAGCAGACAAGTAATATCTGTATGAATCCTATAATCATATTAGACTAAACCGTCTTGGATTGTTTTAGATCACGTTATTTCTGGGTGTCCAGAGAGTCCTAGGATCACTCACATCTCATATATATATATATATATATATATATATATATATATATATATATATATATATATTATACAGATTATACAAGTGAAATTGGAAATGATCACATAAATAAATGAGCACAATTGGAACTGGAGTACTATAAAAATCACAAACTGAACTGAGTGGTGCAACTCCCCTCTCTCTCCACCCCCCCCCCCCCTCCTCTCTCTCTCTCTCTCTCTCTCTCTCTCTCATTAGCAGGCAACAGTCCAGCACTGTCTCTCTCTCTGTTTCTGGCACAACAGCGCCCCTACTGGTACTCATAGTCATATGCTGGTGCTCATTAACGTCACATAGGTGGGTGAACCAACACATAGGCGCATAGGTGAACACGGACATTGCTGTTCTTTGGAGTGGTTGCACCACTCAAAAAATAGAACCTGATTTTTTAACTACATGAACATTTATTGTCTGTTTATTAAAGAGCTGGAGAGACAGGGAGACTCCGGATACTGAACTAACTCTGTCTATAGCAATGACTATATCCCAATATATTGTTTTTACCTTTTAACAAAAACATCCATGCCAAATGTGTATTCCCCAGCAGTCCAATTGAATCTAGCATGGGGAAACAGGGGTCATGTGCTTTACAGCCTGCAGAGGGAGCCATTGCTCCATGTTACATGCTGTGGCGGGAGCAAGACAGGACAGCCAGTGAAGAAAATAAATTGAACTCTTCTCACCTTTTCATACCAGTTGATAACCTCTTAACCGTAAATTATGATATATTCTTACATAACTGTCCAGTTGGAGCTGTTTTTAGGATAAGAAAATAGCCTTTTAAATCCACAAGTTTGCAACTATGACGATGCTTTTGATTGATTGAATATTTTATGAGGCAACATAAATGCAAACAGCACAATGTACAGTCAGGCATTTTTGTCCAAAAAAGGATTTCACCGAAGAAAGACCTTGCGGCCTTGTTTCCATTCGGGTCCCATCCACTCACACATGACATGAAATAATGACATGAATAATAAGTTAACACAGTAACAGTAAGTGATAATAAACAATAATAATTTAAAGCAACATATACATTTCCTCTAAACATGAAATATACAGTATGCACAGGTTGGGGCCGAAAGTTAATCGGAAGGGGATTATTCGCACAAAGAGGCTGGGGCGATCACCTCCTCTCCCTTTGACCTGCTGACAGGTGAATTTTTAGGCCTGTCTTGAAGGAAGCCAGTGATGTGTTTGTTTTGAGCGATGGGGGGAGGGCATTCCACACCTGGGTAGCAGTGCTTTGGAAGGTGAATTTGCCCATATTTGTTTTATAAATGGGTGGCACCAGATCGTTGTTCACGCTCCCTCTAGTTTTATGGCTGTGGGTGTTGCTCACTTTTTTAAATCAATTAGTCAAGTAAGTGGGTACTGAGGGCATGGAGGGTAAAGTTGCATTTACAATTTTGAAAGTCAGGCCCATCTTCAATTGCTTGACTCGGTCTTCCACCCTGAGCCAGCCTATGCTGTCAAAATGACTCTGTCTTCCACCCTGAGCCAGCCTATGCTGTCAAAATGACTCGGTCTTCCACCCTGAGCCAGCCTATGCTGTCAAAATGACTCTGTCTTCCACCCTGAGCCAGCCTATGCTGTCAGAATGACTCTGTCTTCCACCCTGAGCCAGCCTATGCTGTCAAAATGACTCTGTCTTCCACCCTGAGCCAGCCTATGCTGTCAAAATGACTCTGTCTTCCACCCTGAGCCAGCCTATGCTGTCAAAATGACTCTGTCTTCCACCCTGAGCCAGCCTATGCTGTCAAAATGACTCTGTCTTCCACCCTGAGCCAGCCTATGCTGTCAAAATGACTCTGTCTTCCACCCTGAGCCAGCCTATGCTGTCAAAATGACTCTGTCTTCCACCCTGAGCCAGCCTATGCTGTCAAAATGACTCTGTCTTCCACCCTGAGCCAGCCTATGCTGTCAAAATGACTCTGTCTTCCACCCTGAGCCAGCCTATGCTGTCAAAATGACTCTGTCTTCCACCCTGAGCCAGCCTATGCTGTCAAAATGACTCTGTCTTCCACCCTGAGCCAGCCTATGCTGTCAATGCTCTGCATATAGGTGGCTCATGGGCCCTTATGTGAAGAAGAAGTCGGATTAGTTTAGCTATTTACATTTTAGTACTACAGGGGGGGGACATTCGCCACAAATAGCAGAACTCAAGCTGAAGCTGATCTACAAGCTCACAGCATGAGCTTGTAGATCGGCTATTGTCGGCAATGTTTGGTGTATAGCAAGTATTGAGAGGGTTTAAGTGGTTAATTGTTCAGAAAACACACATGAATCCATTAATATAGAAATTTAGAAAAGATAATGTGTGACGAACAAACAAAACAAACATGAATTCAAACAAGTCTATATATGAAGCTATCTATGGCATCTATGAAAAAGTTTAAATCTACAACACAACTTTATTTGTATACAGTGTGGTGGATGCGGTCCCTAGCTGCTTCATCTCTCTCTCAGCTAAAGAAGGGGTCCTTTGGCTTGAGAAACATTGAAGCCCCTTGATTTAGGCATTTATTTAAGCAGTCACTTTTAGCTGCAGATTTTGTTCTCCTGCAGTTAGAAATTTGCGGTTTAATTCAGTTGCAGCGACCTTTTCAGGATCAGGGAAATCTTGTACGCGTCCTCGCTGAACCCTTGACACGGCAGCCTGTGTTTCCACTAGTGAGGGCCACTTGCAATTGACGATATATGCACACGGCTGCAATCTTGCTAGCAAGGTGCTAACTCTAGGTGCAACTTCCCATAGACAGCCCATTCATCCAAACAGAAAAGTCCTATCTGATTGTATTACATAATGTCAAACTCACCAACATTGCAGCTGTATGGAAAGCTTCCCCCCCCCCCCCATCTCTCTCCCATTTCCTGTCAGCCTATACTGTCTGTCCCTCCATAAAAGAATAAAAAGAATAAAGGCGAAAGCCACAAGAAAAAAAAACGAAAAATCCTTGCAGATGATTTTTGTGCTGGAGTTTGGAAGTGCTTGTTGACTACAGACGGCAGCCCATTCGTACATACAGACCACCCGTTTTGAATTTTCAAATAATGCAGGAGGCAGCAGCTGGAGGTTGCTTTACCGATAACGAGTGCTTCCAAACTCTGACACTCGGAAAAATAATCATCTGCAAGGAATTTCTTGACAGGAAGTATAGCTCATAACGAACATGTCTACGGTGGGTTTTTTATGAAACAAACACTTTGTTTGACGTTATTTAATACAATTAGATAGGACTTTTCTGTTTGGATGAATATGGGCTGTCTATATGAGAAGTTGCACCTATAGTTGGCACCTTGCTGGCAAGATGGCAGCCGTGTGCATAATGTCAATACCCTCGCCGTCCACCAGTGGCCCTCGGGCCTACCATAGAGTATTAAGAGGATAGAGACTGAACCGGAGAAGGAACCCCTTTTTGGTGTTAGCATCATGTTATGATTTAGCTATTGGACTTTTTTTTTTTGGGTTGAAAAATCGAAGAATGACTGACATAGAAACATAGCCTTTTCAGAAAAGTGTCGGGATGTAGAAGACATTTTTTTTAATCTGATCTCAGGTCAGAATGGGTTAATTTACGGACATGAACAAGTTATAATATTGAGATAAGAGGTTTCCCGCCCACCGACAACGACTTTTCAATTCCAGCTTCCAGAGCCGTGGGGACTGACTGTGCATGGAAGAATATCAAGTGTGTTGTTGACGTCCTGCTTTTCAGGATAACTAATGGTGTCTGGGAGACGACGCAGACAGCCTCATCGCTCCAGTTCCTCCTCGACTCTCCTCTGCTGCCTCTCTTATACAGCCTGCACTTTGAAGCAATTTTTGTTTTTGCTTCAAAAATGGCATTTCTTCTCGGTAAGAGGAAAAAAAGGAAATGTTTTACTGTGACCAGCTGCACACCACGATGGTGAGGTGAGAACGTGGAAGTTGTAGAGCAGATGTACAGTGTATAGATATAGCGTCGATTCCGTTCCACCACGCGTGTCATCGCTATAGGTTAGCCGATCTTCCCTTGGAATAAGGAATCGTCCCTTATTTGGAAACTAAAAGATGTCTCCACTTGATAACAACTGATAAGGGAGGATACACTTTGTTCATTATTATTTAGATTTGGGAATCAATCGGTGACACACATCTCTAAGGCTCGATTCACACTCCACTCGACTTAATTTCGGCACCATAAAAGTAAATGCATGCTCGCTCACTTCTAGCTCCATAGTTGCTCGTAAATATTCGAGGGACCTAGACATGAATATGTTTGTGGCAGAGGAAATGAGCTTGGCACCGCGGATAGTCTACATATCTGACTGGCCCTCCCTCGCTGGCCGGGTGCGTCTTCCAGATGGTGTCAGAAGTCGTCAACACACTCTGTGCCGGATGTTCTTCAAAATAGGAGCTCTGGGGTGCCAGAGTTGTCTGGTCGCTTTTACTCTGAAACCCACGACCCGAAAACAATCTACTAAAAAAGGTTTACTTTACATTGCTAGCTTACATTGTGATCGTTTTAATTTATACAATATATCCATGATCCAAAAAGCGTTCATATTTTGCGGGAGAGACGGATGAGGAGCAGAAATGAAGCGCCAGTATATCGATCCGTTCATAACCACGGAGAGCGCCCTGGATTAGGAGTCATTCTTTCCAGCTAAGTCAACGGTAAGCTAATTTTAGTGCAGAGCGTAGCATACGGCAGCTGAAAGGCGAACTGACAAAAAAAAAGAAGGAAAAGATTCAGAATATTCTTTTCTCGCCCGGTATCATTTAGGATGCGCTAGGATGTACGCGTCGGTTGGGACCCCTATGACGTGTGGCAACGTCCTATGTACAGAATCGGTTAATATGAAACTTCCGCATTGGCGGTCAAATGCGGAAGTGCAAAACTGTCAGGACGTAGAAGACATTTTTAGAATCTGATCTCAGGTCAGAATGGAAAACTGTCAGGATGTAGAAGACATTTTTAGAATCTGATCTCAGGTCAGAATGGGTCAAAATGGGAACCGTTTGGGAACCACAGTGGTCTGGTCTAGTCAGCCGTCTCTGGTTCATCATATACTGTATAGGGTTGTTTTGTCCTGAAGCCTGTTGAATATGTAAAGGGATGAGAGGTCACTGAGAAGCTGCAGTGCATGTGAAACTGATTCACAGACCGGCGCACAGAGATGAGCATCGATTGGACATGCCTTGTCATTATGCCGGCTGCGTGTGTCTGACTTACGAGCGTTTATCTGTCGTCACACGTTGGTCACGCCTGACTACTGAGAACTGACTGTCCTCCTGGGGGCGGAATCGGTGTGTGTGTGTGCGTGTTACACGCTGATGTCATCAGGATAACCAGGTGTGTTGGAGGTTTTTTTTTCTCTCGCACACCTGACCTGACATAAATATACGGTAAATATACGGCTATACGGTATAATTGCACCGTTTACTCACGGCGTGCTCTTTTGGTTGTACATTGGTCAAAAAGGTTTTGAAAAGCCACCGGCATATACTATATACGACAACTGACTGTCGTACAAGGTTATGAACCATCCGACCTTGAGGGTCTAGCTCTAGCCAGTGATGGAGTGTTTCTCCTTTGCGTGCCACTGCTGCACCAGCAGCTCGCACACACACACACACGCACACGCACACACACACACACACACACACACGCACACGCACACACACACACACAATGACTCATACTGAATAACAGCAGCCTGATAACAGAGCAGCACTGACTGATTCGCTCCATTCCTGCTGTAAAGTACTCCACCACTATACTATACGGTATATGTCTGGTATTATAGCAAAAATGTCCCCCCGTCTCACCCCGAGCCACCCCTGGCTCGGCTTGTGGTGTGAGACAGTCACGCAGAAAGACCTTGACCCAACTGGACTTTTATCTCATCATCTGAGACCGCTTTTTTTTCTTCTTTTTTTCCCCACCACTCCAATTCATGTGTGCTTCTAGTGCCGCTTGTGTGTGTGTGTGTGTGTGTGTGTGTGTGTGTGTGTGTGTGTGTGTGTGTGTGTGTGTGTGTGTGTGTGTGTGTGTGTGTGTGTGTGTGTGTGTGTGTGTGTGTGTGTGTGTGTGTGTGTGTGTGTGTGTGTGTGTGTGTGTGCGCGCGTGCGCGTGCGAGGCAGAAAATGTTTATGTCTGGCTTTGTGTGTTTGTGTGTGCATGTGAGGTTTGTGTCTGTGTGTACATGTGTCCCTGACAGTTGTGTGGGAGCCATGGCTGAATGGGTGCGGCTCAGTTTATATACAGATTGCGTCTAGATGACAGTCGGGGGGGGCCTTTGTTGTGGGCGCGGGGCCCTCCCCCCCCCCTCCCCCCCCCCCTCCCCCCCCATCCCCCCTCCCTCCCTGGGGCTGGGGCCTGTGTTTGTTGGTTCCCTGCACTGCTGTCACACGGTATAATATATTTTTCTAACATCTGTGTGTGTGTGTGTGTGTGTGTGTGTGTGTGTGTGTGTGTGTGTGTGTGTGTGTGTGTGTGTGTGTGTGTGTGTGTGTGTGTGTGTGTGTGTGTGTGTGTGTGTGTGTGTGTGTGTGTGTGTGCGTGCGCGTGTGCGCGCGAGTGCTGTCAAGCAGAAACCTCGTATCTGCATATTTCACCTTGTTTATGTTCTTTCGGCATTTAAAGGCCTACTTCATCATACATGAGCGTCAATAAAAAAGTTTGTAGATCTGCTGTTTTCACTACTTCTGAACGTCTACGTTTCCTTTTCCTGAAAAGTAGCGTTCTGGGACATAATGAGGTTTCCTACCCGTCAACGACGACATACATTATGCGTGTCACCCCAGTGGCCGCTTCTTGTCGCCTGACTGTGACTGTGTTTACGTGTTGTGGACCCTAATATTCTTATTCTTGTCGCCTGAAGGCCTATTCATAGCCTGGATTTTCGGTGGTGAGGTGACCACCGCTCCGGTGGTGAGGTGACCACCGGAGCTGAAATAACGTTGAGCGGTGGTGAGTAAAAACAGAGAGAAGGGCTGGCGCGGTGGCGGTGGTTTGCTCTTCACCGCGGCTCGTGACGTCATGTTGTAGTTCGGTGGTATACTAACCACCGAAAATCCAGACTATGTATGAGCCTTGATGGTGACTGTGTTTACGTGTGGACCCTAATATTCTTATTCTTGTCGCCTGACGGTGACTGTGTTTACGTGTGGACCCTAATATTCTTATTCTTGTCGCCTGACGGTGACTGTGTTTACGTGTTGTGGACCCTAATATTCCATTTACATTCAGAATGGCAGCTCAATAAAGAATTTAAAAAAAATTCTCATGTAAACATGGTAATTGGAATATTGCCATCCGGTCTGAGGGAATATTCATTCTGGTTGAGAGGTGTGGCATCCTAAACCTTTTGATATTCAGAATTAGAATCGGGAAACAGGAAAATATCAGCATATTTAGATACTATGCGCAGCTGCGTGACATGAGAGAGGAGTGTGTGTGTGTACATGTCTGCGTGTGTATGTCAATTTTACAAAGGTGCAGACGATCAGAAATCAGCAGAGAGTGAGCAATGTTTGCGCTACTCTATGCCGAATTGAAGTGGACTCAGACCCAGACTTTCTTTTCCTCCCTGGAAATAAAAACGTCTGGGTTTAACCTAGAGACCTAGACCACTAGTGCAGGCAGCGACACAAGGACACAATCCCCCTTGCTGACGTTCCCACACCCCGTGGCTGGCTGCGTTTGGGATTGGATTTAGGACGTGCCAGACCTTTTTGTAGAGTTCTGCACAGTCAACATGAAGTAATGTTCTCCGCCTCCCATCCTCCCTTACTGTGGGGAATTATATACATCTGAGGACGTGTCGCCATGAGTCATTGTGACACCAAACATGATACAATATGGGCGTCAGAACCACAGCCACATTGTATGACATTAAGCATGAAGGAACAGAGACGGCTACATACATGGAACTATAACGAGACGGAGACATGGCTACGCACATTAAACTAAACATGAACTGACACTAGACAATTCACTTCAAAGGGCCGTTATTGGCATGAGACGGCGTATGTGTTTACATTGCCGAGGCAAAAGTGGAACAATACAGTCGAAAACAAACAACATTTGTACAAAATGTGTAATGTGTAAACAGAGCGGTGTTACATGCAAACCTCTGAGAGAAATCTATTTTTACCAAAACATAATGGGTATTGCATGGTTGCCGTCAGAAATAGTTAGCCTGTATTCATTCATCCACATATAGGAAAGGTTATAGGCTTGCTATAAACAAATGGCAGTGCAGTGACATTTCAATGTCTTGCGTCAGATGAAACGGCAGAGATGGAGACAACGTTTTCCCAGAGCTCACAGCCGCGTCTGGACGTGACGTGTTGTGAACTTGTAGATCAGCTATATTCATCATATGACTAAGTATATAACTAACTACCTCACTTTGCTGCAGTGTATTTGCTCCAGTCAACCATGCCCATATCCTGAGAGAGGACTCTCTGGACCTCAATGTTATATCTTGCAAATCGTCTCTGTCGCGTGGAAACCTCGTATGTCCAAAACTGTTGATTCTCTGGATTAAAATTCAAAAAATAACTCAAAGCATGTCGCTTTGCGTGCACTTTTCGAGCTTGCAGATCTGCTACCTTAAGTTTTACTTGATGCTGTAGTATTAAGTAGGGCGTTAATTTACAGGGGATATTAACTAGAAAAGGTGAGCCCAGGTCTCCACCAGGCCAGGTCAGGTAAAGGGTGCCATTTCTTCTTACGCCTTTGATGGCAATTGGACGTTCAAATTCATGATTTGAGGCATTTTGTTCCAAAATGATTTACAAAAGTCGGCTTCCTAGTGGCGCTATAGAAGGCAGATGTGAAATATGCAGTTCAAAGGTTCGTCCTTGGCCTAGTCTAGGGAGTGTGCATGCAAAGTTCTACGCAGATCGGTGCAGTTATAGGTACAAATGTGTAAATCTGCCTCACGGTGGCGCTATAACAGGCCGCTCTGGAGAATTTGGGCAGAGGTTCGTCGTTGACCTCCAGGGAGTGTCAAGGATATCAAATGGAACACAACCACCCTAAAGACTAATCATTTTGTATATTCCTGCACTATACCTGCATTGAGTGACCTTGGTACATAGAATTTGATCTATTGAAGATTCTGACCTTCAAATGTACATCATTTTTGTTTTGATTGTATTGCTGTATATTGTTGTATTGTTCTTTCTGCTTTGGCAATGTAAACGTATGTTTTCTCATGCCAATAAAGCCCTTTGAATTGAAATTGAATTGAATTGAATTGAGTGTCCATCAGCCGGGGCGCCCGATGGAGGGGAAAGGAACTGGTCGGAATAACGTGTTCCTTCCACGCGCTATACGTCTGGCCGGGGAAACTCCCCCCTGTAAGGTGAAAAGAAGCAGCTTGGACTCCTCATGCACAGGAGGAAGCACAAGGTCTGTCCGCTGTCGTCCCCCCCCCCCCCCAGGTTGGCAGAGGAAGTGTAGCGCCCAGGATTACATTAGATAATTGACACTGGGTGAAGAAATGCGTTGGAAAGCATGGACGAAAACATAGGGCAACTAAGGGCATATTTCTGCCCAACGAAATAACATCAAAGTGAATGTCCTGTAACTGGAGTGACCCAGGGACCTTAGCTTGGTCCCAGCGTGTTGCTGGTGTTCTTCTAGCCAAACTCATTAGGCAGTCAGACGGGGTCAGGAAGTGTCCCGTATTAGCCTCACGTCCGTTCAGAAACAGCCAAACGTACCGGCTATTGTTGTGAAAGGCTCTCTAGGAGCTTATTACGTAAAGGTCTGCCCAGCGTGGCATTCGCAATGTGTGTGTGTGCGTGTGCGTGTGCGTGTGCGAGTGTTCTTGTACTTATATCTTCACGAGGACCAGACATCCTCTCGGCGAGAGAAAGTGATTAAAGTGAGGGCATTAATCATGTCCCCGCCAGGGTTCATGGCTCTATTTTTAAGCTTACAGTTAAGTTTTGGCAGAGGTTAGATTTAGATAGAAGTTACGTTTAGTTTAGGTAGAGGTTAGATTTAGATAGAAGTTAAGTTTAGGTAGAGGTTAGATTTAGATAGAAGTTAAGTTTAGGTAGAGGTTAGATTTAGATAGAAGTTACGTTTAGTTTAGGTAGAGGTTAGATTTAGATAGAAGTTACGTTTAGTTTAGGTAGAGGTTAGATTTAGATAGAAGTTACGTTTAGTTTAGGTAGAGGTTAGATTTAGATAGAAGTTAAGTTTAGGTAGAGGTTAGATTTAGATAGAAGTTAAGTTTAGGCAGAGGTTAGATTTAGATAGAAGTTAAGTTTAGGCAGAGGTTATATTTAGATAGAAGTTAAGTTTAGGCAGAGGTTATATTTAGATAGAAGTTAAGTTTAGGTAGAGGTTATATTTAGATAGAAGTTACGTTTAGGTAGAGGTTAGATTTAGATAGAAGTTACGTTTAGGTAGAGGTTAGATTTAGATAGAAGTTACGTTTGGTTTAGGTAGAGGTTAGATTTAGATAGAAGTTATGTTTAGGCAGAGGTTAGATTTAGATAGAAGTTATGTTTAGGCAGAGGTTAGATTTAGATAGAAGTTACGTTTAGTTTAGGCAGAGGTTAGATTTAGATAGAAGTTACGTTTAGTTTAGGCAGAGGTTAGATTTAGATAGAAGTTAAGTTTAGGTAGAGGTTCGATTTAGATAGAAGTTAAGTTTAGGTAGAGGTTAGATTTAGATAGAAGTTAAGTTTAGGTAGAGGTTAGATTTAGATAGAAGTTAAGTTTAGGTAGAGGTTAGATTTAGATAGAAGTTAAGTTTAGGCAGAGGTTAGATTTAGATAGAAGTTACGTTTAGTTTAGGTAGAGGTTAGATTTAGATAGAGGTTAAATTTAGTTT
Source organism: Protomyctophum parallelum (assembly GCF_964188405.1). NCBI lineage: Eukaryota > Metazoa > Chordata > Actinopteri > Myctophiformes > Myctophidae > Protomyctophum > Protomyctophum parallelum. The sequence goes on along the minus strand of NC_139710.1, from coordinate 26,581,884 downwards.
AGGTAGAGTTAGATTTAATTTAGTTTAGGCAGAGGCTGGATTTAGATAGAAGTTTAGTTTAGGTAGAGGTTAGATTTAGATAGAAGTTAAGTTTAGGCAGAGGTTATATTTAGATAGAAGTTTAGGTAAACCTTAGGTTAGGACTGGGAAATTAACCAAAAATACTTCTAAACCAATATTTATCAACTTATCAACCACTCCACCCTGTATTATACTCAATTATACAATGGCGGCATGTCAAACGTGACGCGTCGTGAGCTTGTAGATTTTCACCATCCATTGATCATAATCAAGGGATGATTTGAAACAATCGCGATGTTGGATTTAATGAAGCCATATCGCCCCGCCCTGCTTTGGGTATAGAAGTTAAGTTCAGGTAGAGGTCAAGGTCAGGCAGAGTTTGACGTCAACGTAGAGGTCATGGGGAGGATTAAGGTGAGGCATTTACTTTGAAGGTTAAGGTGAAAGGTAAAGGTCATGGAAGGAATGTGGTCCTTTATGGAAACCAGTTGAAGGTCCTTACACGCGCGTGCGTGCGTGTGTGTGTGTGTGTGTCACGCAGGAAGGCTATTTTAGCATCAGCTTATGGTGGAACAACTGATTCAGTTTTGTGCGTAATCAAACATTCCTCTCCAACCTGTAGCTGAGATGCTGTGTAATCTAAATCATCATCATTTATATTCCATAGCACAGCACTCGATTGCCAAAAATAACTGATCTTCATGCTAGATATATAGAAGATGTTATTTTTGGCAAGAGACACCCTCTCATGATGTGAGTATTTAAATTAAGCATCCTAATGTCTGCCCATTTTCACATCACAACAGCCCAAGAAGAGCCTCATGGCTGCCATTGCTTTACATCAATGATTCTAGAACTTTCCACTTTGAGAAATGTTCACATTTAAAGGACCACTTCACCACTTTTCAACCTATATCTTCATATAATAGGTCCTCACTAATAATCATGATAAAATGGCACGATTGTTTTCTACTCAGTGTCTCATAGGAGGGCTGTGGGCAGTTTAGAAACCGTCTTCTAGTGACATCATCATTAGACAGATTATTTTTCAAACAAGACTTTTTTTTTTAGATTTTCATTATCGTGAGAACGATGGCTTCCATTTTCGCATTGCAACTTTTCAGGACTAGAAGGCCTGCAGTTTTTATTAGCTTGTATTCCCCATCGATGATGTCACTGGAAGACGGTTTCTGAACTGCCCACAGCCCTCCTATGAGACACAGACCGAGTAGAAAAAAGAAAAGCGCCATTTTTTTCATGATTATTAGTGAGGACCTATTATATGAAGATAGGTTGAAAAGTGGTGAAGTGGTCATTTTAGGACCCCCATAACTCTGAGCGTTGCAGACCTGTAAGGGTCCATTTGGAGTGATGCAACCACTCCTATAGACAGCTATGTGTGTCCCTGGGTGCCTGGGTCTGTTTCCGAGCACTGAAATAGCTTTTGGGTGGTTTTCACAACCAAGTGTCACTGTTGCGCAGCCTAACACACACACACACACACACACACACACACACACACACACACCCACACCCACACCCACACCCACACCCACACCCACACCCACACCCACACACACACACACACACACACACACACACACATTTACTGTATATATGATGATTTGGGGTGTCTCTGTACAGTACAGTACAGTACAGTACAGTACAGTACAGTAGAGGGACCCCCACATGGAAACTCTGTCATTTCTCGACCGTTTCGGAAGCAGGGTGGCTCGTCGGGAACCGGGCCGGCACCCTGGCCGCGTTCCTGTGTGTCTGGAACTTCCGGGGACCCCCGGGGACCCCCACGGAGTGGCATCACTCACTTCACACGGGTGTGATTTTACTGTACAGTATATATTCAACATAACATCTGTACAGTACTCAAGCATATAGAGGTCATTCACAACGATTATTGATTCATAAATCCTTATGTTTACTGCAATACAGAAAACCCCTCTAACTTTAGAAGTGAGGAGCAACTAAACATTTGACTGGACATTAACGAGATGATTATTTTACATGCCATCATACAGTGCACACAGTCCTGTGACTTTGACACGTACAAAACACGTAAACACAAACAAAGGAAAGTAATGTGTGTCTGTTTGTTTGCAGTGCTGACAGACAGCAACGACCTCATCCCCGAGGTACTTATCACATGACTCGCAGCGGTATCGCGGCGCAGCGTCTCCATGATGTGGGCTAGTGGTCTTCCTGTCTAGCACACACACACACACACACCCTGTTATTCGGAATATAGTTGTTTTCTGCTGTGCTATTCTAACCACTTTATCCATTTATGCGTTGGCTATTCAAAAATAGCAGATCTACAAGCTCACATCGAGCTTCATGGGCATCGGGTATTTAGTTTTTAAATCTTCTCTCTCTTCTGGGGGTCGCTGGCACAACACCTTTTCAGATGGGGGGGTCTGCGGGGGTCCATGGCATGGAAAAAGGTTGAGAAACCACTGTCATATAAGCAGTGGTGGAAAGTGACTTAGTACATGAGATGAGTAAGGATACATGAATTAGTTGGGCAGTTTTCACCACCCTCTGCAGTGCCTTCCGGTCAGAGGCTGTACAGATTCCGTACCAGACTGTGGTGCAGTATTATTGGTGACATAACTAAGGTATGTTTCAAGGTTGGTACACTGTATATAAGGCCAATAATGCACGGGTTTAAAGGATTTAGAACAGCAGTTGTATTAGACATTACTTAGTAGCTCTCTGTATGTGCCTGAGCAAATCGTCTGTATATGTTGGTGGAGACCCATTGGCCAATAAGGGACCACTATTATTGGTGACATAACTAAGTTATGTTTCAAGGTTGGTACACTGTATATAAGGTCAATAATGCATGGGTTTAAAGGATTTAGAACAGCAGTTGTATTAGACATTACTTAGTAGCTCTCTGCTGTCTGGGTACGACTGCTGCTCCTACATAAGCTACTTTGTTTTATTGGATGATGTACGATGATAAGAGCGCCCCTCACTTCACATGGGTGTGATTTTTTGAGTGGTGCAGCCACTCCAATGCCCAGCTTTGTCCGTCCCTGGCTGTGTCCCTATGTACGTATGTTCTGTATGCATGTTTAGGGTACTACCATCAGGGGGCGCTGTTGCACCACTCACTTCAGACAGGTCTGAGTTTTTGTGATAATGTGTCATTTACGTCATACTCTCTTTATTGTTAATGGCGTTTAATGTTTGTGTTTGCACCGTTTGTTTTCACCATTACATAATCCTAATCAACATGAGTTAAACTTTAATATATTAGCGCCCCTCCACTGAAGGTCCGGTGTACCACTGGAGTGGGACACATCGACAGCAAAAAAATTCAAAAGAAAATTCAAATGCATTTTTTTTTCCAGATTCAAAACGATTCTCTATTCAAAATGATTCTCGATTCAATACATAGGAATTCATCACAATCTACTCCAGCAAACTGAAGTGACTATACTACAGTAACGAAAATGACTGAAGACATGATGTTTACTGTATGTGATTAGGGTAAGCTTACATTTCATATCACAAACACCATGTAGTGAAAACTCCTGTAACTCGATTTTTGGTAATTATGAATCGATTTTGACATTCATTTCGGCCTAAATGAGTTTTCTTCGACGGGTGGCTGGCATCTCCCTTAGAGATAGGGTGAGAAGTTCAGTCACACGAGAGAGACTCGGAGTAGAACCGCTGCTCCTTCGCCTGGAAAGGAGCCAGCTGAGGTGGTTCAGGCATCTGGTTAGGGCGCCTCCCTAGGGAGGTCCTCGACGCACGTCCCACTGGGAGGAGACCCCGGGGCAGACCAAAGCGCAGTTGGAGGAAACACATCGACTCACTGGCCATGGAACGTCTCGGGATCCCCCAGGAGGAAGTCAGTAATGTTCTGGAGAGGGATGCACTCTGGTGGAGCTGTTTTCCCCGCGACCCGACTACGGATAAGCGGTTGAAGATGGATGGATGGATGGATTTTGTTCATCGCGATTCTAATTCGAATCGATTTTTTTTACACCCCTAGTCGGCAGACAAAACGAATAAATCGCCGTAGCATCACAGACATGTAAATGCCTTTGTTATTTACAAGGTGCTGCTAAAGTAAACGCGTGACTCACATCATGATTCACTCAAGTCCTCATGACTCTGATGAAGATGCACGTCATGCACTTCTTGTTTACTTAGCACCTTGTAAAATAAAAAAGGTCATTTATTCATCTATTAATTTATTCATTCATTTAAGCTCCACTGCTTTAATTATTTCCGCGTGCTGATGCAGTGTACATTCGGAACAAGGCCGTTTTCTTTCCTTCTTAACGTGACGTGAATAAATAAAAGGCATAAACACACATATTCACAGGCGAGTGTTTAGCATTTCTGTATAGTGTGTGTGTGTGTGTGTGTGTGTGTGTGTGTGTGGATGTCTTGTGTCATTTAGTGTCTTATCAGTGGACTGGGTATAGGATGATGCTGTGAAACGAAGGATAAATAAGGTCATCTGAATCTAAATCAATTCCACTCGAGTCTCGACTAGAACTCTCGTGCACGAGTCTAGCACCCACAGATATTATGAAAAAAGTAAGGTATAAGGCAGAAACCGGTGGCCTGTAGAATGACGCTACCATAGGCGTGCGTCGCTGTTTGTTGACGTTCCGTTATAGAGTGGGCCTAGTATAATGGTCAAAAGACGTTCCGTTATAGAGTGGGCCTAGTATAATGGTCAAAAGACGTTCCGTTATAGAGTGGGCCTAGTATAATGGTCAAAAGACGTTCCGTTATAGAGTGGGCCTATAGTATAATGGTCAAAAGACGTTCCGTTATAGAGTGGGCCTAGTATAATGGTCAAAAGACGTTCCGTTATAGAGTGGGCCTAGTATAATGGTCAAAAGACGTTCCGTTATAGAGTGGGCCTAGTATAATGGTCAAAAGACGTTCCGTTATAGAGTGGGCCTAGTATAATGGTCAAAAGACGTTCCGTTATAGAGTGGGCCTAGTATAATGGTCAAAAGACGTTCCGTTATAGAGTGGGCCTAATATAATGGTCAAAAGACGTTCCGTTATAGAGTGGGCCTAATATAATGGTCAAAAGACGTTCCGTTATAGAGTGGGCCTAGTATAATGGTCAAAAGACGTTCCGTTATAGAGTGGGCCTAGTATAATGGTCAAAAGACGTTCCGTTATAGAGTGGGCCTAGTATAATGGTCAAAAGAAGAGGTGGCTAGAATGTGCCCGAATAACGGGGTTTTAATGTTAACTGTACAATATGTGGAGACATTGAGGCCGGGGGATGGTCATAGACGGAGACATTGAGGGCGGGGGATGGTCATAGACGGAGAAGTGATGGAGAGTCTGTGGCACATTTTGGAGGCATGGGTTGGAGTGCTGGTCAGCCCGTGGTGAGCTGGCACACGCAGCGGCGTTGACCTCTCTGGTTCTGGTAGAGTGGGGTGTTACTGCAATATTGTGTACAGTGTATCTCACGCAAGATCTATAATGTATGTATAACCCACTGTCCGAAATGTATTCAAGTGACTCCGTAATCTAGGATCGTATAGGGTAGAGGTTAGAGCCATATGAAATCCGTTAAATTGTTTTCCCAATTCCGTTTCATTTTTTCCCAAATTCAGTTTTTTTCCATTTTAATATTTCTGAATTCCGTATTTTGCTTTTTATGCTTGTTCACGTTATCTACTGTATAAGCAGAATCATGAATAGGCCTATTTAATTCATACAAAAGGAGAAGAGAGAGAGCAATGCGTTTGTGGCTCAAACGTTGTCTAATATTGTTTTAGAGCAGTGGTTCTCAAACATTTTCATGCCAAGAGCAAAGGACCCCCACTATTTTTTTCAATCTACAAAAATAATCCCAAAATCGCTTATAAATTAAATTAAATTAAATTACTTACTAATCGCTTATTTGGCAACACTGGCCAGAAACGACCAGTGTTGCTTATTTTTGTCTTATTTTGTATAGACCTAGGTGGCTTGTTTATGCCATAGAGTTATACTGGCAACACCTCTGGCTTCTAGCTGGTCTGGATATGTGCTGCTCGTCGACTCGTCTCTGTGTGTGTCAATCCCAGCTCCGTGACTGGGAGATGGGACTGTGGATAGTCTGGATAGAACTTTCTGTTACAGTTAAATCCATATAAAAGTACCACACTACTGAAAAGTATCGCGGCTGTGACCGCAAGTTAGAAACGTGTGGCTATAACGACTTCCGAGGCACAGCTGTTTACAATGCAATGCAAAATTAACAGCGGGGGGTTTGCTTTTGGTCTGGATGGATGAATTGTACAGCACTTTTTTGGACTGGAACGTAAACAACAACGACATGCTTACTGCGTATGTGCACGTCCGCGCGTGTGGCTAAAAAGCTCGCTCCTCCGTCTTCACTTGATTTCTGAACAAACCTGACCACTGAATGTTCCATTTTCTCCCGAAAACTGAATTTCAGCCCAATTCCGCAATTTTCCACGTTTTATTCCAATTCAATTTTTATTGGTCATTTCCGCGATTCCGTCCGCGATTCCGTTAACACGGATTTCATATGGCTCTAGTAGAGGTCCATAGCCTACACCCAGAACCTGTCATCTAACTTTAGACGATATAATAGCAAGAGAAATATTCATCTGTACATTGAAACTATACAAACTATAACGGGACGCCAGGTCCACAAATGAACCTGTCACTGCTGGCAGCGGTCTAAATAACATGTTGTCTAAATTGCATTTTAGCCTTTGTTTGCATAAGACTGCATTGGCCGTCGAGTCTAGGTCAAGTGCTCACTATAAGCAGTTTACACACCCAAGGAAGGTTCCAAACGTCCCACGTTAGTACTTAGTATAGTCTGATTCAGTAATCTTTGTTTGTCTGTGACTTTTTGTGGATGGCCGCTCTTTCTCAAATCTGCTCGATGCAGACTTACATGGGAGAAAGCTTTGCTGTATGTCATTAGAAGGCCTTATTCTGGACTACCAACGTGGGAAGTTTGGACAATTCCCTTACACCCAAAATATGGGTGTAAACAGCTTAGTGAAGGTAAGATTAACCCATTTATTGAAACATTAGGATCTAATTCACGCCAGCATCGTCGGCTCTGTGCCGTCAAAGAAACGTTGTTTTGACCAAAAATGCCATCTGGGACAAGGAATAGGAGATACAGGCAATTGAAAGAAACGGATAGAATGGATTATTATGGCGACGGCGATCTAAGATGGACGATCCAGTACTGTGCTAACAACACAGCTAGCTAACCGGCTAACGTGAGTAGCATTATGGGTCGCTCGATCGAATGCACTATAAAAGCGCAATTGACAAAGGTCTTCGGCAATGGCGTTAAGCGTCAGTATCAAAATTAGGCTTCAATTGACAAAGGACTTCGGCAATGGCGGTATAAGTGTTAAGGCAGAAATGGGGAGTGAATCGGCATTTAGCTCCTTAAGGACGCCCAGGCATCACTCTACTCTACACCCCATGTTGAGAACCAGCCGTTACCTCTCTGTAAAGACGGAAGCCGAACACAATACGTCTTCATGGATAGAAGGGAGTCTGTTTTAAGACGTAATTCAACACGGCTCCGCTCCGGCCGGGTTGGGAGGTTTTGATAAGTGGCTTGTCGGGCTGTTTTTCCAGGGTTTGGGTGCATGGTCCAGTCAGGCTCAGTTTCAAAAGGGGCACGGGCTGGGTCTGCCTGTAAAAACACCTTATGCGGAGAGCCTCCTCTGCCTCGTGCACTCCTACAGTGGACACATGCTTGCTTGCTTGCTTGTGGTTGTCCATCGTGTCCGATGATGACCATCTTCTCCTATCTGTGAGTCCTCTGGTGGCTGTGTAGTCCGATCCTGGATCCGCAGTCACGGTTGCAGACCAGGCAGATGAAAGCGGTACTGGGGGGAACAGGGGTGGCTTTGCGGGCATGCCTCTTTGCACGCTTTGCTGCACGGTGTTGTGTGCGCTGGCTTTCCATATGCTGCACTCCCTGTGCGGAGCGAGAACGCCAGAGGTCGCGACAGGAAGCAAGTTCCTCCATTTTCCGGTTGCACAACGCCCCAGCACACATCTCAGACATAACCCTAAACTCTAAACAACGTTTCTAACAATAAAAAAACTACCATTTATCTTGTGAGGACCTGAAAAATGCTCCTCGAATAGTATTTCTCCCATTTTGCCATATTTGTGTCTCAAGTAGAAATAAAAGTACACATGACACATGGGTGGACACACACACGCACACACACACACACACACACACACACACACGGTCGGAATCACACCAGAGTCCCCACAATGTTTTCACAAGCACCTAGCACCCTCCCTGTGTGTTCACCTCAACTATTCCTCTTTGCACCTCCCTTCCTTCACCTCAGGAACAATAAATCTCTTAAGTGTGTGTGTGTGTGTGTGTGTGTGTGTGTGTGTGTGTGTGTGTGTGTGTGTGTGTGTGTGTGTGTGTGTGTGTGTGTGTGTGTGTGTGTGTGTGTGTGTGTGCGTGTCAGATTAGTCGGGTAATTTAAAGTCGCAGGGCGGAGGTTCCTCCTGGGGGAAATGACCTGGCTTTTGCTACCGCTGCTGTTTTTGGCAAAACGGTGAACTTTTCTTTCTTTCTTTTATTTTTTTTCTCTTTTTTACAGCTCAGCTTTTGTTTTCAATTTAACGTTCGCTCACTTTTCTTTATGTTCCAGAAGTATGTCGTTGCTGTCTGACCCATACACCTGTATCTTAAAGCTATATGTAACTTTCCTCTTCTACCCCGGATTTGAACCCGTTTTCCTGCTCCAAGCGCTGACATGTTTACCATTGAGCTAATAGAGCCATGCCTGCTTGCTCAGGGGGATACATTGAATCTTTACTATCAGGTGAAAATGAGTGTCAGATCCTGTGTCTATAGGGTGAGACTTGACCTTTGTAAATGTCTCGATAGAAGAGCGGCATATACTCTAACATACATATTGTATACATTATATTGTATAAACTTACTCTGTCAAAAGGTTACATAGTGAAGCATTTTGGACCTGTACGGCTTCATGGGGGAAACGTATATTTACTGTATGTCACTGACGGAGACCTGTACGGCTTCATGGGGGAAACGTATATTTACTGTATGTCACTGATGGAGACCTGTACGGCTTCATGGGGGAAACGTATATTTACTGTATGTCACTGACGGAGACCTGTACGGCTTCATGGGGGAAACGTATATTTACTGTAGGTCACTGACGGAGACCTGTACGGCTTCATGGGAGAAACGTATATTTACTGTATGTCACTGACGGAGACCTGTACGGCTTCATGGGGGAAACGTATATTTACTGTAGGTCACTGACGGAGACCTGTACGGCTTCATGGGAGAAACGTATATTTACTGTATGTCACTGACGGAGACCTGTACGGCTTCATGGGGGAAACGTATATTTACTGTATGTCACTGACGGAGACCTGTACGGCTTCATGGGGGAAACGTATATTTACTGTATGTCACTGACGGAGACCTGTACGGCTTCATGGGGGAAACATATATTTACTGTATGTCACTGACGGAGACCTGTACGGCTTCATGGGGGAAACGTATATTTACTGTAGGTCACTGACGGAGACCTGTACGGCTTCATGGGGGAAACGTATATTTACTGTAGGTCACTGACGGAGACCTGTACGGCTTCATGGGGGAAACGTATATTTACTGTATGTCACTGATGGAGACCTGTACGGCTTCATGGGGGAAACGTATATTTACTGTATGTCACTGATGGAGACCTGTACGGCTTCATGGGGGAAACGTATATTTACTGTAGGTCACTGACGGAGACCTGTACGGCTTCATGGGAGAAACGTATATTTACTGTATGTCACTGACGGAGACCTGTACGGCTTCATGGGGGAAACGTATATTTACTGTATGTCACTGATGGAGACCTGTACGGCTTCATGGGGGAAACGTATATTTACTGTAGGTCACTGACGGAGACCTGTACGGCTTCATGGGGGAAACGTATATTTACTGTAGGTCACTGACGGAGACCTGTACGGCTTCATGGGGGAAACGTATATTTACTGTAGGTCACTGATGGAGACCTGTACGGCTTCATGGGGGAAACGTATATTTACTGTAGGTCACTGACGGAGACCTGTACGGCTTCATGGGGAAACGTATATTTACTGTAGGTCACTGACGGAGACCTGTACGGCTTCATGGGGGAAACGCATATTTACTGTATGTCACTGACGGAGACCTGTACGGCTTCATGGGGGAAACGTATATTTACTGTATGTCACTGACGGAGACCTGTACGGCTTCATGGGGAAACGTATATTTACTGTAGGTCACTGACGGAGACCTGTACGGCTTCATGGGGGAAACGTATATTTACTGTATGTCACTGACGGAGACCTGTACGGCTTCATGGGGGAAACGTATATTTACTGTATGTCACTGACGGAGACCTGTACGGCTTCATGGGGGAAACGTATATTTACCGTAGGTCACTGACGGAGACCTGTACGGCTTCATGGGGGAAACGTATATTTACTGTATGTCACTGACGGAGACCTGTACGGCTTCATGGGGGAAACGTATATTTACCGTAGGTCACTGATGGAGACCTGTACGGCTTCATGGGGGAAACGTATATTTACTGTAGGTCACTGACTGAGACCTGTACGGCTTCATGGGGGAAACGTATATTTACTGTATGTCACTGATGGAGACCTGTACGGCTTCATGGGGGAAACGCATATTTACTGTAGGTCACTGACGGAGACCTGTACGGCTTCATGGGGGAAACGTATATTTACTGTAGGTCACTGACGGAGACCTGTACGGCTTCATGGGGGAAACGTATATTTACTGTATGTCACTGACGGAGACCTGTACGGCTTCATGGGGTAAACGTATATTTACTGTAGGTCACTGACGGAGACATGTACGGCTTCATGGGGGAAACGTATATTTACCGTAGGTCACTGACGGAGACCTGTACGGCTTCATGGGGGAAACGCATATTTACTGTATGTCACTGACGGAGACCTGTACGGCTTCATGGGGGAAACGTATATTTACTGTATGTCACTGACGGAGACCTGTACGGCTTCATGGGGGAAACGCATATTTACTGTAGGTCACTGACGGAGACCTGTACGGCTTCATGGGGGAAACGTATATTTACTGTATGTCACTGACGGAGACCTGTACGGCTTCATGGGGGAAACGTATATTTACCGTAGGTCACTGACGGAGACCTGTACGGCTTCATGGGGGAAACGTATATTTACTGTATGTCACTGACGGAGACCTGTACGGCTTCATGGGGGAAACGTATATTTACCGTAGGTCACTGACGGAGACCTGTACGGCTTCATGGGGGAAACGTATATTTACTGTAGGTCACTGACGGAGACCTGTACGGCTTCATGGGGGAAACGTATATTTACTGTAGGTCACTGACGGAGACCTGTACGGCTTCATGGGGGAAACGCATATTTACCGTATGTCACTGACGGAGACCTGTACGGCTTCATGGGGGAAACGTATATTTACTGTAGGTCACTGACTGAGACCTGTACGGCTTCATGGGGGAAACGTATATTTACTGTATGTCACTGACGGAGACCTGTACGGCTTCATGGGGAAACGTATATTTACTGTATGTCACTGACGGAGACCTGTACGGCTTCATGGGGGAAACGTATATTTACCGTAGGTCACTGACGGAGACCTGTACGGCTTCATGGGGGAAACGTATATTTACTGTATGTCACTGACGGAGACCTGTACGGCTTCATGGGGGAAACGTATATTTACTGTAGGTCACTGACGGAGACCTGTACGGCTTCATGGGGAAACGTATATTTACTGTATGTCACTGACGGAGACCTGTACGGCTTCATGGGGGAAACGTATATTTACCGTAGGTCACTGACGGAGACCTGTACGGCTTCATGGGGGAAACGTATATTTACTGTATGTCACTGACGGAGACCTGTACGGCTTCATGGGGGAAACGTATATTTACTGTAGGTCACTGACGGAGACCTGTACGGCTTCATGGGGGAAACGTATATTTACTGTATGTCACTGACGGAGACCTGTACGGCTTCATGGGGGAAACGTATATTTACTGTATGTCACTGACGGAGACCTGTACGGCTTCATGGGGGAAACGTATATTTACTGTATGTCACTGACGGAGACCTGTACGGCTTCATGGGGGAAACGTATATTTACTGTATGTCACTGACGGAGACCTGTACGGCTTCATGGGGGAAACGTATATTTACTGTAGGTCACTGACGGAGACCTGTACGGCTTCATGGGGGAAACGTATATTTACTGTAGGTCACTGACGGAGACCTGTACGGCTTCATGGGGGAAACGTATATTTACTGTAGGTCACTGACGGAGACCTGTACGGCTTCATGGGGGAAACGCATATTTACTGTATGTCACTGACGGAGACCTGTACGGCTTCATGGGGGAAACGTATATTTACTGTAGGTCACTGACGGAGACCTGTACGGCTTCATGGGGGAAACGCATATTTACTGTAGGTCACTGACGGAGACCTGTACGGCTTCATGGGGGAAACGCATATTTACTGTATGTCACTGATGGAGACCTGTACGGCTTCATGGGGGAAACGTATATTTACTGTATGTCACTGACGGAGACCTGTACGGCTTCATGGGGGAAACGCATATTTACTGTATGTCACTGATGGAGACCTGTACGGCTTCATGGGGGAAACGCATATTTACCGTAGGTCACTGACGGAGACCTGTACGGCTTCATGGGGGAAACGCATATTTACTGTATGTCACTGACGGAGACCTGTACGGCTTCATGGGGGAAACGTATATTTACCGTAGGTCACTGACGGAGACCTGTACGGCTTCATGGGGGAAACGTATATTTACTGTATGTCACTGACGGAGACCTGTACGGCTTCATGGGGGAAACGTATATTTACTGTAGGTCACTGACGGAGACCTGTACGGCTTCATGGGGGAAACGCATATTTACTGTATGTCACTGATGGAGACCTGTACGGCTTCATGGGGGAAACGTATATTTACCGTAGGTCACTGATGGAGACCTGTACGGCTTCATGGGGGAAACGCATATTTACTGTATGTCACTGATGGAGACCTGTACGGCTTCATGGGGGAAACGCATATTTACTGTAGGTCACTGACGGAGACCTGTACGGCTTCATGGGGGAAACGTATATTTACTGTAGGTCACTGACGGAGACCTGTACGGCTTCATGGGGTAAACGTATATTTACTGTATGTCACTGACGGAGACCTGTACGGCTTCATGGGGGAAACGTATATTTACCGTAGGTCACTGACGGAGACCTGTACGGCTTCATGGGGGAAACGTATATTTACTGTATGTCACTGACGGAGACCTGTACGGCTTCATGGGGGAAACGTATATTTACCGTAGGTCACTGACGGAGACCTGTACGGCTTCATGGGGGAAACGTATATTTACTGTATGTCACTGACGGAGACCTGTACGGCTTCATGGGGGAAACGTATATTTACTGTAGGTCACTGACGGAGACCTGTACGGCTTCATGGGAGAAACGTATATTTACTGTAGGTCACTGACGGAGACCTGTACGGCTTCATGGGGGAAACGCATATTTACTGTATGTCACTGATGGAGACCTGTACGGCTTCATGGGGGAAACGTATATTTACTGTATGTCACTGACGGAGACCTGTACGGCTTCATGGGGGAAACGCATATTTACTGTATGTCACTGATGGAGACCTGTACGGCTTCATGGGGGAAACGCATATTTACCGTAGGTCACTGACGGAGACCTGTACGGCTTCATGGGGGAAACGCATATTTACTGTATGTCACTGACGGAGACCTGTACGGCTTCATGGGGGAAACGTATATTTACCGTAGGTCACTGACGGAGACCTGTACGGCTTCATGGGGGAAACGTATATTTACTGTATGTCACTGACGGAGACCTGTACGGCTTCATGGGGGAAACGTATATTTACTGTAGGTCACTGACAGAGACCTGTACGGCTTCATGGGGGAAACGCATATTTACTGTATGTCACTGATGGAGACCTGTACGGCTTCATGGGGGAAACGTATATTTACTGTAGGTCACTGACGGAGACCTGTACGGCTTCATGGGGGAAACGTATATTTACTGTATGTCACTGACGGAGACCTGTACGGCTTCATGGGGGAAACGTATATTTACCGTAGGTCACTGACGGAGACCTGTACGGCTTCATGGGGGAAACGTATATTTACTGTATGTCACTGACGGAGACCTGTACGGCTTCATGGGGGAAACGTATATTTACTGTAGGTCACTGACGGAGACCTGTACGGCTTCATGGGGGAAACGTATATTTACTGTAGGTCACTGACGGAGACCTGTACGGCTTCATGGGGGAAACGTATACATTTCCCATGCCAATAAAAAGCCCAGTTGAATTGAGTTATATGGAATTGATACGCATGCACGCATACAGAAATGAGGGGGTGATGTGTGTGTATTTGTGTGTTTAGATAGTCGACTCGTGAATACCAGAGGGTGTGTGTGTGTGTGTGTGTGTGTGTGTGTGTCTGTGTGTGTTTACACAGTGCTTGTGAGTGTTTGCTCTGTGTTTGTGTGTATACGTGCGTGTGCGTGCATGCGCACGTGTGTTTACATAGTGTTTGTGTGCACCAGCAGGAATGTGTGTTTTAATGTATTGTGCTGTGACTCAGTGAGCGAGTGACACGCAAAACATGACTCCGGTTTCCAGTGTCGAGGACTCGTCCAATTGTGGTCCTCCGTGCCGCTGGAATACGGAACACACACACACACACACACACACACACACACACACACACACACACACACACACACACACACACACACACACACACATAGATTCATATAGTCATCATGCTATACCCCCATGGCAATACAATACACATAGCAGTTGCTGGAAACCTTGCATGTCCAAAACCTTTTATTTATTTTTTTACAACTCAGTTCACAACTCAATGCATTGTGAGCTTGTAGATCGGCTATTTTCACTGTACTTTTGTGCGCCGCGCAATTGTATACGATGAAGCAGGGCGTTCACAAAAAAAAAAAGAACCCCAAAAGAACATACACGTTTACTTTTTAACCCATTTTAACCCATTTTGTTTGAAACATTACGTTATAATTTAGCTATTGAAAAATAGCAGATCTACAAGCGCATAGCGCGCCACTCGGTGGCGCGCTATGCGCTTGTAGATCTGCTATTTTTGAAAAATCGTAACAAATCAGGCCTGAATGGGTTAAAGGTGGAGATGCGAGGTTTCTGCACGGACAGCAGGCACAGCTGTATGGGGTCAAGCAGACGAGGCAACAGACGATGTATAGAGGTCTGATAAAGTGCTACAGGCAGCATAACCCCCTCCCCCCCCTCCCCCTCCCCAAAGGAACACAATACAAGTGGAACGTATATATGGCTGAGAGTCAAGTGGAGCAAACTTTGGAGATTTGCTTGTTCTGCACCCCGAGGACCGTATAGGAAACATAAATCGGAATGAGATTAATGGACTGTGTGTGTGTGTGTGTGTGTGTGTGTGTGTGTGTGTGTGTGTGTGTGTGTGTGTGTGTGTGTGTGTGTGTGTGTGTGTGTGTGTGTGTGTGTGTGTGTGTGTGTGTGTGTGTGTGTGTGTGTGTGTGTGTGTGTGTGTGTGTGTGTGTGTGTGTGTGCGTGTGCGTGCGTGTATAGCTATGGGATGTGGCTAAGTTCAAATATATATTTCACCACCTACCAGGCAAACCAGGCATACTTAATGAACTGGTGGGGAAATAGGCCACTGTACACTTTCTTTTGGAAAAACAAAATCTTCCTCCTCATTATATAATAACAATACCTGATGATCATGTTTTAGGGTGGCAAAATATCACAGCACCCCAACTCATTTTGGGCAGGAACCCCTTTTGGTGTTATATGTTATGCTTTAGCTATTGAAAAATAGCAGATCAACGACTGACATAGAAACATATAGCTTTTTCAGAAAACTGTCAGCGTGTAGAAGACATTTTTAGAATCTGATCTCAGGTCAAAATGGGTTAAGGGTCTTGTTTCGTCACGTTTTATATTATTGCATTATTGCTTATTCCACTGTTTCCCAAATGTTTGGGAGCCATGTGGGCGGTGTGGGGGGGGGGGGGGGGGGGGTCATTTTAAACCACACTTTCCCCAAATAGTCAAAACTTTGAATAATTCATCGTGGCTCTATAAGGGCCGATTCATACTCCTATTTTACCGCTGTTTTTCGGCGCTGTAGTGCTGTAGTGATTTCGGCTCGTCAGGAAAAGCACAGAAGAGACGACTTTAGGACGGTACCTAAAGGTGGCGTGCTATGAGCTTGTAGATCTGCTATTTTTCAATAGCTAACGCCAGGGCTCCACTGGGCGCGTCGCGTCTCCGTCGCGTCCTGCTCGTGTCATGACAACGTCAACGTCACGCTAGAGGTGCTCCACCGCGGGCATTTGAAAACTGCGCGTCAGCAACATTCTTTTATGTTGCTGTCAACGCGTGCGTGCGTCAAAAAACGAACCGGGGCAATTTTTTTGTCACCGAGCGCAGCACAACGCAACGCAACGCGGGCAGTGGAGCCACCCTCCATTGATTAAAAGGGAACATTCCCGACGCTGACGGAGACGCAACGCAGACGCGCCCAGTGGAGCCCTGGCGTTAAGCATAACATAATGCATAACACCAAAAGGGGTTCCCGCCCAAAAATGGGTTTTAAACAACGTTAAACGACATTAAACTCACTTTGCCACTCACTTTATGCGTGCGCATACCCTCAATTGGCCATCTGTTATAAATATAATAACTATATAATAATAATACTAATGAATATAATCACTCCAAATTCAACCCTATGATCTCCTAATGCTAACCCTGACCTAAAACGATATGCCCCTTATCGTCACACATAAACAGCCCAAAATATCAGATCTGCCAAGCCTCACACCGCATCGTGTCAGGACGCCTTTTTGAGCTTACAGATCTGCTATTTTGGCTATTATATAACACTGTACGTTTTGAATTTGAACTGTGACAGTTTTGAGGTGACACACTGAGGTCTTCCACCCCCGACCGCGACGGCATCCGACTTCCGCAGAACAAAATGAACATGAATTGAGAATTGAGTGAACTGAATTGAGAATGAGCATTCATTCTTAATGACACAATAAAAACAACACAATAAGTAAGTGGAGAACAGGGCACATCATGGTGACATGCTGTGGAACCCCCCCCCCCCCCCCCCCCCCCCCCCCCCCCCCCTCCTCCTCCTCCTCCACCCCAGCCCAACCCCCACTAAACACCCCCGGGACCCCAGAGTTCAAGCAATGAAAAGATTAAAGCCACTTGGTGACAGAGAGGGGGGGGGGGGGGATCGTATCCTGCAACATTTTCCAAAAAATAACTCTTGGCCCCTTGACCGAGTTGGCTAACGCTTATCTTATCCAATCCAAATTTCTACAATTCTTTTTTTTCTTCTTTTTGCCTGGAGCAATTTGCACTAGCATACACACAAACTGTGTGTGTGTGTGTGTGTGTGTGTGTGTGTGTGTGTGTGTGTGTGTGTGTGTGTGTGTGTGTGTGTGTGTGTGTGTGTGTGTGTGTGTGTGTGTGTGTGTGTGTGTGTGTGTGTGTGAACACATTTTTGGGGGGAGGCTATTCTGTTTCGCTCTCAACCACAAAGTCATCTGACATGGTTATAATTTGACCATTTATTATCCACCCCATAAAATTAACAATGCCCTCCCCGCCCTCCCAACACACACACACACACACACACACACGCACCCCCCCCCCCCCACACACACACACACACACACACTATGCTTCTGTGACAGTCATGTATTTATTTGTTTTAGAGGGGCGTGGAGACTTTCTAATCTACAGTAACCCCTCTCCTCCTCTCGCCACATAGCTGTTTCTGCCTCTCGTTTTTTTCTCCTTTCATGCATCATGGCCAGACCGCCAGAGGCACTTCGTGTGCGGGTTAATTTAGCAGAGCAGCTGAGTTGAGTGTAAGGACACACACACACACACACACACACACACACACACACACACACACACACACACACACACACACACAGTAGGCTTGTTGTGCGTGTAGTGGTGGACACTGCATGGACAGTGAGGACATTTTGTCACTGTCTGCCTCTTCCTTTGCAAAGTGATAGCCTACTTTAGAATACTTCATTGAGTAGCCTGTTTACTTGACTATTATTATACTGAGTCTCATGAGTCAAGGTAGACACACACACACACGGTCACACACACACACACACACACACGCACACAGCGGGGTGGTTGTGCGTGGGCGGTGGTTAGCGCTGAACGGCGGAGGAGGCGATGCCCTTTTTTACGGCGAGAGGTCTTGTCTCACAGCAGCGGACAGACAGACAGACAGACTATTGAGGCCGGGACACAACTACTGGAGTCTGGAGGAGAGACAGAACAGGCAGCGGTCTAAAAAGGAGCCATTCTTCCCCCGGCTGCTGTGTGACTGTTCACTGTGGGTGTCAGAGAGGACCTTTGTTGAACACAACGGCCGGAGGAGCAGAGGGAGAGGGAGAGGGAGAGGGAGAGGGAGAGGGAGAGGGGGAGAGGGGGAGAGAGGGAGAGAGGGAGAGTGGGAGAGAGAGAGAGAGAGAGAGAGAGGGAGAGAGAGAGAGAGAGAGAGAGAGGTTGCAGAAGAATACGCGCAGTGAACGAGTTGGTGATTCTTTTTTTTTGGGGAGGGACTTGGATGGACGGGGCTTGCTTGTTACAGTGTTCGGTCTCCTGTGCTGTCAGATGGAACCTGTCGTCTTTACTGACCCTAACCCCTGCTGCCTGTTCTTGTAGCCGGCAGTGAAACTTTCACACATAGCGGAGACGCGGATCGACGGCGTTTTGGATATATCGATAAGCGAGTTGACATTATTTTACGCACGGGAGGGTTTTGGTTGGAACGTTATGACGCGCCGACCCCGGACGGCGCTTCTTCAGAAATGCGATAAACACACCGGGAGGAGAACTGACATTGACAACAAGTGCAGTGTTTCTGCTAATCTGTGATTGATCTGAAATGATGGCGTTTTTTGTTTAAGTCTCGCGTATAGTTTCATAAAAAACGTGTACAGCCTTCCAATTAAGTTATTCGTTTCCGGGGATATATTGTTCAATCAAAAGGATGCCGGTGGACAAATTTGCAAACATGGAAGAGAAGCTGTGGATATTGGAGGATCTTAATATGATGTACATTCGTCAGATCGCGCTCAGCTTGCAGGTATGGCTGCCCAGAATTCTCACACTGTTAGCCATACAGTTTTGTGTTCTCTGTCTGTCTCTTCCCAGATGGAGTGTGCGTGTGTGCGCGCGCGCGTGTGTGTGTGTGTGTGTGTGTGTGTGTGTGTGTGTGTGTGTGTGTGTGTGTGTGTGTGTGTGTGTGTGTGTGTGTGTGTGTGTGTGTGTGTGTGTGTGTGTGTGTGTGTGTGCGCGCGCGCTGTGCAGGCTGTAATAATGACTTGTTATCACTCTCTCTCACCCAAAGTTCTCGGGCGTGTCTGCGAACTTGCGAATTCAAAGTGACACTTTATTTTAACATGCAGGAAATCACAGTGTTGCATGTTATGTTGTAGGCTATAGTATAGTGTATAGACCGCCCGTTCAGTTGGCTCTTTCTCAGACTGTTTACGGTTTTTTCCCCCCGTTTCCATTTCCTTTAGGCTATATAACACAGTGATGAATAAACATTCGATGTGACTGAAATCTATTTACAGACCCCCCCCCCCCCCCCCCGCACCCCCTCCCCTCTCTCATGCTGGCTATAGTACAGTGGATTATTGAGTCAGTTTGCAGCTGTGCTGCGTGCTTGTTGTAGAAGCCCTCTGTGTGACAAAACAGGTCATCAGTGTGGTCTCTCCCTGAAGATGCCAAAAGCTCCCATTGGAGTTACACTGCCTG
>NC_139710.1:26526853-26556853 GCF_964188405.1 Protomyctophum parallelum | reverse complement strand
AGGCCGGCACCCTGGGTACGTTCCTGTGGGTCTGGAACTTCCGCCCTGCTTTCGCATTTTTTCTTTTTATTGATAGAGGGATATATGTAAGTAGGCTGACAGGAAATGGGGAGAGAGATGGGGGGGGGGGGGGGGGGGTTGACAAGCAGTAAAGGCCGTCGGGATCGGGAGTCGAACCCGCGGCACACTGCCAGACCTGGATTACCAGCCCATGTGCCGGTGCAGGGTGATTTGTTTTTGTTGGTACCACAGCATTTTAATGACGCCACGCGCACACACACAAACGTGCACTTTCGCACACACGCCTACATAGGCTACATGCATGCGCACAGAACAGCTGAGAGCCTAAGCCTATCTCATTTATATTGTATGTAGGGATGGGTATCGTTAGGATTTTTTCGAGTCCGGTACCGATTCCGGTTCTGCTTATCGATTCCGGTTCTTAACGGTTCCCTATTTCGGTTCCAAAATGATATAAAAGAGGTCAAATGTTTAACAAAAAAGCTCAATGTCAATTTAAGACATGTAATGAATAAATAGTGTAACATCCTCTTCCTCCTCATTCAGTTGAGCCATTTGTGGATAATATAGTACAAAAATAAATGGTATAAACTTAAGGTCAATTGTTTTTCACAAAGCTTTTATTTTTAAGACTTTGATTTAAGACAGATGAATAGAGTATAGACCAACATCCTTTCCTTTAACAGTTGAGCCATTTGTGGATACTACAGTTACCTCTTACTACTACTGACAATGACAACAAATATGCCTGAGAGACTACACAACATAAACATCACTGCAACACAAAGTCAGAAATCTAGAAAAAAATAAAAAGATAGTCTCATGTAGTCTGATGTGGTGCACAGTCTGCATGGCATGTCAGAGCAGAGTGTATACTGTATACTAAAGACATGTATAATGAATAGTATAACATCTTCTCCTTTATTGAGCCATTTGTGGATAATATAGTGATTCTTTTAAATGTATCTATATAATATCGATTCTGTATTTACCCAGGGCAATAGTGTTGTAGGCTACTTCTCTTATTACCAATAACAAATAAAAGCATGTCTGAGATCTGAGAGCAACACACACACGATTGACTGTGTAAATTAGCATCGCTAATGAAGGGGAGGGGGCAGCGCATCAATGGGGGATCATTAAAAACAAAGGCGGCTTGCATGCTGTGGTTTGCTACTAACAGAAATGTGCATGCACACGGGCTGCCCAAAGTAGGCTATCTTTTGTTGTTTTTTCGCCACCTCTCGAAGTTAGACTGGGTATCTGGACCCTACGCCGTGATCACACACACACACACACACACACACAGTCACACACACACACGGGTGCGCACTCGAAGTGAGTGCACCAACGCTTTCTCTCCTTGTCTCATGTTGATTCAATGCTGCGCAGCCAGCGTGCTGCGCACGTATGCAGTGAAGACTCAGACAAGGCACAAGATTCCTGTCCCCTCTTAAAAGTTTCCTCCCATAAACTTCACTTGAAAATTACGTTTAAGAAACTTTAATAATGATGTTGCCTCAGTGCCAGGCACAGCGCGTGTCACTGTCTCTAGACTCCTCGACAACTAACTCCATGCAGAGAGATGGCTCTGCCTCTGCAAGCCACAAGCCCACAACTCGTCGCTAATGCAACGCAATGTAGGCTTGTAGATCAGCTCTGTTCCCTGCACGGCTGCGCATCTATTAAGGGAAGAAAATAAATAAATATTGTGTGACTGCGTGTCTGTGGGAACCGATAGAGAGAACCGAAATTGAATTATTGTAATGGGTACCCGGTACCCAGGCACGTTCGGTTCGGTACATACTTGGTCCCGAGATTCGGGACCCACCCCTAATTGTATGAGAGTTTTGCTTTGTGTTGCTTACCGTGAATGAGAGCGTGCGTTCAGGTAAACCGTTAAACCTGTTGTTGTTATGCAAAGTAGTAGCCATTTGATTTGGGCACGGTACTTGACACGGTGTGAAACTAGGGGGAGGGGGACGCGCCCACCGCCAGTAAATAGATAACTGTGTACTTTGGTGCGTCTAAAAAAGGGGCACGGTGGCACAGTTGGTAGTGCTGTCGCTTCACAGCTAGAAGGTCCTGGGTTCGATTCCCGCTCGGGACGCTGTGGGTGCTGGCGGCGTGTTTCCTCCTCCGCCTCATCAGTGCCCATACCCGAAGGCGGGGTTGGCGAAAGGGCCTTTCTGTGTGGAGTTTGCATGTTCTCCCCGTGTCCCCTAGGGTAGGTACCCTCACAAAAAACATGCAGTAATCCTGGTCACTAAACTGCCTCCCCCTGGCCAGCCGGGGCTCCTGATGGAGGGGAAAGGAACTGGTTGGAATAACGTGTTCCTTCCACACCAGGGAAACTCCCCCCTGTCAGGTGTAAAGGAGCAACTTGGACACTCAGGCATGAAGGAAGCATGAGTTCACATAGCTGCTGCTGCTGCTTCTAACCAGGTGAACGCCAGCATTCTGGAGGTGAAGAAATGACATTGCAGAGGCTATTTTCTAGACATTTCGTGTAGAAGAAGGGGAAGAAAAGGAGGAGTGGACCTAGTGTAGAGCCCTGGGGTTACCCCCGTCAACTAAGTATATATATAATATATAGGGTTGAGTGTGATGATAATGGTATTTTTCCTTTTTCCATTTTTCTAATTAAAAATAATAATAAAATAAAATAAAATAGTGAAAATAATACAAGCTCACATGTCGCGATGCGAAATCACAGAAGTACCACATACAGTACCTGGAATATGGAGGTAGGGTCAGGTTGATGCTAAGGTCAAAGGTCAGATGTATTGTGCTGGATGCTGAGTGGACAGCGTGTCGAATCAGCGGTGGACAAAGTATTTACACTCAAGTAAACGCTCAAGTACTCAAAAGTACAATTTCTGAAGTACATTTTCCTTCTTAATATCAATGCTTTGGAATTCAGAACCGACACCACCGGTAAAACTGTGTGTGTGCGTGTGCGAGCGTGTGAGCGCGTGTGAGCGTGTGCGTTCAGCATGGCCCCTTCTTTCCGCTGTTCAGGTTTTGACAAGTCCGTTTTCAAAGAAAAGGAATGAGTGCATTCTTCTGTTTTCTCTCTCAACTCTCCTCCTGTGTGTGTGTCATGCCGGTGGCGCCCAACAGGACAAAAGACTACAAACACCTCTTTAGCGGCGTTTTAAAACGGAGGGGCGGCGGGTTCGACACGCACGGGCACAGCCGCCCGTCGTCCAGGCCTTTTGCCTCTGGAATGAAGGAATATCCCCCCCCACACCCCCCCTCCTCCCCATTGCCCTGCAGGCACAGGAGTTAGCTTAGCAGGGTGCACACAGAGGTGGCCGATGGGAAACAGGAAACGGCAGTGTGTGTGTGTGTGTGTGTGTAATATGCGGGCTCCCACAGGGAGCGACAGCATGATGTCATGAAAGACGACGACCATTAATGGACACAGACACACACACACTCACACACACAGGGGTTTCCTGTCAAGCCCCCCGCCGCCCTCGACCCGGCTGTAACCCAAAGAAGAGTGTGTATACGACCGTAAAGGTCCATTTGGTTCCATTTGTACGCCAGCGTGAGTTAAATGGACACTGACGCTTTTTTTTTACGGTGCACAGTTTACAGCAGTGGTTAGTGAAAAATCGTAGCTTTTTTTTAATTCGTTAAAATATTTTCCATTTTTTGGGGAGAATGTTTTTTGAAAGTGTAAAAAAATATATATATATAATAATAACGTCTGAAACAGTAGTAAAAGGTTTTTGGCTGGGGACCACCGGAAATGCTTTGGCCATGTGTCGCGTCCCTCGCCCCGCCCCCCTCCCCACCGCAAATACAAACCGACTGCAAAAATAACTTTAATAATAGAGAAAAAATATCCTAAATGAATACTGAAGCCAGATATAACCATTAAGGAAAGTGTGTGCATGCACCATGTACTATATAAACTCTTAATTTCCATTTTCCAGCAAAAAAAAAACAAAAACAAAAAACTATTTTTTTGTTTAATATGGGTCCAGACCCAGTGTTGTGGCTTAGTGCTCTCCAGGCTTCTCTGGTCCGGGGTTATGTCCTCTGTTCTGCTGCCCCCCGGGCCCAGGTTCCCAGGACCCCTTGGCCCTTCCTTCCTTCCTTGGATCCTTCCCTGTTTTGTCTCCTCTTTCCTGGATCTGATGTCCGTACAGGAAACGTATACTTACAGTGTCAAACAACAAACCCAGGACTTAGTTTAGTTAATAAAACCTTATTCTAAACATCTGCAGAGGTGCAGTGGTGGTGATCTTCTGAACTGAGGGGGTATTTTTAATGACGTCACACTCCGACCAGCATTTTTAAATATGCATTTTCAGTTTGATGTTTGATCATATTTAGTTAGTTTTGTGTGTAGTTTTACTTTGACCTTTTTATTTTAGTCTTCGTCTTTGCCTTGATTTATAGAACCAAAAGGGGTGGGTGGGCTAGACTCTAGAGTACACCAAAGCATTCTACTGGTGGGGTTTGAAGAGCCTTTTACTGCTGGTTATTGTTTTCCTTAAGTAGCATATAGTATAGTCTCTATAGGGCTGTATTTTGCGTGTCTTAAGTATACCAGGTCTTATTACTTAACTTAAGACCTGGAGGCGTGGTCAATGCTCTTTGGCCACTCAGAATATAGCCAAATGGCATTGATCACGCCGTCGCCTCCAGGTCTTAAGTTAAGTAACTAGAAAAAGTGCCCTTCTGGGCACAGGTCTCCACCAGGTTATCCACAGATCCGTGCAGTTAGAGGTAAAAACACTTTTCGGCCAGTTATAGCGCCACCTTGAGGCTGAGTTGAAATTGTTCATGTGGCATTTCGTCCTCGGCCTAGTGGGAATGTGGGTGCACAATTTCACGGAAATCACGCGATGTGTTCATGATTTGCAGCATTTTGTTTGAAACTGAGCACTCCTGTGAACTTTGGAAGCCAATCTTAACCAATCAGGATGGAGTCTGATAAATCTGAAAGACCCGTTTCGTTGAATGGCTCTAGAGAGACTGTGTACCAATTTGCGTGATGTTTGGACAAAATCTGTAGGTGTACTGTGCAAAAACTTGTTTTGCACAAAGCGGCCTCCTGGTGGCGCTATAACAGGCCGTTCTGGAAAGTTTGGGGCAGAGGTTCATGGTTGGCATCCAGGGAGTGTGTGTGCAAAATATGGCATCGACCGGGTTAACGGTGGCCGAGATTAGCTGTTCACGGACACACGGACGGACGGACACACACACACACGGACGGACGGACACACGGACGGACGGAGTGCAAAACATACTCTCCCCACATGCCTTCGGCCTGGTGGAGACAATAAGACCTGGTACTTAAGACACGCAAAATACAGCCCAGACTGTTCACTAAAAGGAAAAGAGGGCACTGTTGTCCCTTTATTTTGTGACAACGGGTTCTCAGATTGGCCGACCACTGATCCGCACACTGTGCTACTAGTACTACAGTGCTTGTGCATGCTCCTGCTCAAAAGGGACTGGTGGAATGCCCCGGGGCAGTGTGTGAAGCGAGCACTACACCCCTGCCAATCTGTATGGATAGTAGAGTGCATTTGTCGAATAATGGTTGGAAATTACCTCGCTGTATACTATTCCATTGAGAAATGTACAGTCTAATGTCGTCGGGTCAGACACTGACTCTTCGTCTGATAAAGTTGTTTGAAGCAGACTCGATTGGATGCTTAGAGGCACTGCCATCCTTTTTTTAGTGCACTTCGTTGCAGTGACCTCCCTCCGTCGGGAGAGATTGTAGATTTCACTTAACTCACTCAAGTGTAAAATGGACCCAAGCTAATTTGTTAATTTAACTGGAATCAAATGGACGGGATTTTAATCAGGTTGAATTAGAGCCTGCGGTATGTGCCCGGACCGCATACCCTTAAAGGACAACTTTAATTTTTTTTCAACCAAGGCTCATGTTTTAGATTAAATGTTAATTATTTTTCATTTGCTGCTTTCTTTAGTTTTAGGGATTTCAGCTGTTTTTGACAGGGGGGCGGGGGCATTCGAGCATGGGGCTAAATACGTATTTATTATACAAAATATTATGGCAATTTATTTTTTTACTATTTACTATAGTCCTAATAGACCCCAGGAAGCCACAGTGTGTGTCATAGGCTCAATATGTCAGTTTGACACATTCAGTACATCTCGTGATCTTTTGTGGCCAGATGTAATTTCTTGGGGTCTAGTAGGACTATAGTAAATGATAAAAAAAAAGAAATCGCTATAGCATTTTGTAAAACAATACATATTTAGCCCCTTGTTCGAATGCCCCCGCCCCCCTGTCAAAAACAGCTAAAGAAAGCAGCAAATAAAGAAATGTTAACAACCTAAAACATGAACCTTGGTTCAAAAAAACTAAAGTTCCAGGAGGTTCCAAATGGTCCCTGTGTACAAACATACAAATGGAACCTGTAAGTGTCCATTCGGTTCCATTTGTACACTCTCAGAATTATGGTGGTCCTTGAAATGAAACAGGCTTGAGGACCACCGGTATAGAGCGTCGCAGTCCCACCCCCTTTCAGAACGACGAGTGGCCCAGGAAATGAATCCCAATGCATTTTTCCCATAGACATTTAAAAACGTATTTATTGAAAGACCTTTTAAGTATCGTACGAAGCCAACTCGAGTCGTGACAAATCATGACAACAAACACAATATTTTGGACCAAACAAATAATTCCTAAGAAGAAAAACAACAACAAAAGTGTTGTAACCTGCCGTTTTTTTCTACTTTCTAATTCTTTGTTTGGCCCAAAACATTGTGTTTATTGTCATGATTTGTCACGACAAGAATTGGCTTTGTCCGCGGCGTAAACGTCTTTAAATAAATACTTTCTGAAAAGTCTATGAGGAAAATGAACGGGGATTTCTTTTCCGGGTCTGTCGAGGGGGCGGGACTGCGACGCTCTATTGTAATTGTATAGCAGACATTATGTAAAGCAGCTCTGATATTATGTGATAAAAAATGGTTCCCTAAAACACTTCCAAATGTGAGGAACCGAACCGATTCCTGGTTCCTCAATGTTGGGTCCAGTTCCTGTGGTTCCTCTGGTTTCAGATCCCAACCAGAATGACCTCCATTATGTGTGTGTGCGCGCGTGCATGCTCTTTTTTATTTTAAGTACCAGAATGTCTGCAGCAGCGACATGAACAGGGTCAAACTTGTATTGTTGTCTCCACCAGACCGAAGGTATGAGGAGAGAGTATGTTTTGCACTCCGTCCGTCCGTCCGTACATCCGTCCGTCCGTCCGTCTGTGAGCAGCTAATCTCCGGCACCGTTGGCTTGATCGCAGCCATACTCTGCACACACACTCCCTGAATGCCACAGCTGAAGCTCTGCCCCAAAGTTTTCACATTGGCCTGTTATAGCGCCACCAGGAGGCCGCTTTGTGCAAAACAAATGTTTTGACACTACACCTACAGATTTTGTCCAAACATCACGCAAATTGGTACACAGTCTCTCTCTAGAGCCATTCAACGAAACATGTCTTTCAGATTTCATAGACTCCATCCTGATTGGCTAAGATTGGCTTCCAAAGTTCGCAGGAGTGCTCCGTTTCAAACAAAATGAACACATCGTGTTGCCACTTGAATATTTTCAACTCAGCCTCATGGTGGCGCTATAACTGGCCAATTTGTGTTTTACCTATAAGTAAGTAAGTAAGTAAATTTTATTTATAGAGCACTTTTCAAAACAAAGTTACAAAGTGCTGTACAGTAAAAACAACAATATAAACAATCAAGTTAAAACAGGCACAAAGGAGCAAACAACACAGAGTAAGAGCAGAAACATAAATTGACAACAGTAATAGTCAAACTAAAAGTAAACGTTTACAAGATAAAATGTAACCTAAATAAATGAGTTTTTAATTTGGACTTGAAACCTTCAACAGACTCTGCAGTTTTAATTGATAGGGGTAGGGCGTTCCACAGTGTGGGAGCAACCACTGCAAAGGACCGTTCCCCCTTAGTTTTAAATTTTGTCACCGGAATTTTTAGGAGGCCTTTGTCAGAGGACCTGAGGGGTCTAACAATTGGTTTTGCCACCAATAAATCTGTAAGATAAACTGGGGCTAGGCCATGTAGTGCTTTATATGTTGTTAAAAGGATTTTAAAATCGATTCTAGATTTGATCGGGAGCCAGTGTAGTTCAGCCAGTACCGGTGTTATGTGTGCTCTGCGGTTTGTATTGGTGAGTATTCTAGCGGCTGTATTTTGTACTAATTGTAGTTTGTAAATAGAGGAACAGTTAAGGGTAGTGTACAGTCCATTACAATAGTCGAGACGGGATGAAACAAAAGCATGAATAATTTTTTCCAGATCTTGAGAAGTGAGGATGGGTTTGATTTTTGATATATTCCTTAAGTGATAAAAACATGATTGGGTGACCTTCTTTACGTGGGACTCGAAGTTCATGTGTCTGTCGAAAAAGACACCCAGATTTTTGGCAGTGTCAGTCATGTTGGAGGCCAGTGGGCCCAAGACAAGCCGGATTGCGTTTCTGACGTTTTCGGGGCCAATAACGAGGATCTCTGTTTTATTAGCATTCAGCTGAAGAAAATTAAGTGCCATCCAGTTATTTATTGCAGCTAAGCAATCGCGCAGGATATTGAGTTTGTTTATGTCATTTTGCTTAAAGGAAAAATAAAGTTGTGTATCATCGGCGTAACAATGATAAGATACACCTTCAAAACTATTTATAAGCGCACCAAGTGGTAGCATATAAAGGGAGAACAGGATTGGACCTAAGATGGAGCCCTGGGGGACCCCACAGGTCAGAGGAGCTGAGGAGGAGACATAGCTGTCGACAGCGACAGACACACTTCTATCTGATAGATAGGACGAGAACCATTCCAAGGCCAAACCACTTAGACCTACCCACTGTTTGAGCCTGTCAAGAAGGATGGAGTGGTCAATTGTATCAAAAGCAGCACTTAAATCAAGTAAGAGCAGCACCGAGCACTCACCGGCATCGGCTTTCATAAGAATATCACTAGAAACTTTAAGAAGAGCGGTTTCCGTACTGTGTTTCTGACGGAAACCAGACTGAAACTTATCAAAAATATTATTGTTATTAAGAAACTGTAAAAGTTGTTTACAGACGACTTTTTCCAGAACTTTAGAGATAAACGGGAGTTTGGAGATGGGTCTGTAATTGCTATGGGTTAGTGGATCAAGGCTTGTTTTTTTCAGGAGAGGTTGAATGATTGCATGTTTGAAAGAATTGGGCACACAACCAGAGGATATAGAACGGTTAATGATAGTCAAGATGTAAGGGCTTAAGCTGTTAAAAACGGCTTTTAAAAGTGGAGTGGGAATAGTGTCACCAGGACTAGTAGAGGGATGCATTTGTGTGACAATTGGGATAAGGTCTTCTAATGAAATTGTATTTAATTGACACAGTGAGGGAACTAGAGGAGGAACTGGAGGAAGATGGTTAATTAAAGCGATAGGTGATGTTATGTTAGAGCGTATATTGTTAACTTTGTCAAGAAAAAATGATAAAAATAATTCACAGTCACTGTTAGAGTAGACAGGAATTGGGGGGGGGGCTGGATTGACCAGGGTGTTGATAACTGAGAAAAGAATTTTTGGTTTATTTTTATTTATATCGATCAGATTGGAGAAATGTGTAGTTCTAGCAGCTTCTACTTTTTGGTTAAAGGAAGAGAGGAGTACCTTCATTTGGTTGAAGTGGGATGGTAGGTTAGATCTTTTCCATCTGCGTTCCACCCTCCTACACTCTCTTTTCAGGCTGCGGATATCCTCGTTCATCCAGGGGGATGAATTAACACCACTAGCACTTATCCTTTTAGTTTTGAGGGGGGCCACTACATCTAGAGAAGATAAACAGAGATTATTAAAATGGGAAACAAAGTCATTGATGTCAGTGGGAACAGTTGTATCTCTAGCAATGTTTGAGAAAGCAGAGGAGAACTTTTCGGCAGAGGAATTATTTAGGTGGCGGCCGCGGATTGACCGTTTGGTGGGTTTGGGGTCAACATTAAATTCTATATTAAAGGTGATGTATTTATGATCTGAGAGAAAGAACTCACCCACGCAAAGAGAGTTAAGGTTTAGACCTAGAGTAAACACCAGATCCAGCGTATGACCTTGATTGTGCGTAGGTCCGGATACGTGCTGAATCAGATTTAGTGATTGTGTAATGCTAATAAATTCAACAGCAGAGTTATCGGAGGGATTATCAATGTGCAAATTAAAATCTCCAGTCAGGACCAAATTATCAGCTGTCATAACAATAGAAGATAAAAATTCAGAAAATTCAGTCAAAAACTCATTTTTGGAACCTGCAGGAGGGCGGTATAACTGCACCGATCTCTTGTATGCACACTCCCTAGGTGCCAAGGAAAAACCTTTGCCTGGAATTCTTCACATCTGCTCTTTATAGCGCCACCAGGAGGCCGACATATGTAAAACACATTTTCTAATATTACTCATTCAGATTGTATCCAAATTTCACGCAAATAGGTACACATGCTCTCCATAGTCATGTGATCATGTGATTTGCTTGATTTCTCATAGCCCGTTTTGTACAAATCGCCACAACTCTTCAACTCAGCGTCTGATTGCAGTGCAACTCTGCATGCCTATTCCCACTAGGCTGAGGAAGAAATGCCACTTGACAGTTTTCAAATCATCCTCTTGGTGGCGCTACAACAGGCCAAGTCGCGTCTCACACACACACACACACACACACACACACACAAACCCCAAACAAACATGTTTATATACTCCTAAACATTTTGCCAAACATCACACACTCTCCTATCCTCCTGTTGGAGACCTGTGCCCAGAAGGGCACTTTTTCTAGTTTTGTTTTGTTTTTTTCTCACCTCAAAGGTTGGATGAATTTGATGTGATGATTGATCCCTTGAAAGGTCCCCCTTATCTTTTACTGCTTCGCAAGCCTGTTTGCAATCAGCACGTCTAATCCCGATTCAATCAACCCCGTATCTGAGCTAATCTCAGTGATCCTTCAGTCCACGGAAACGGCTCCTTCATGTCTTCTGCCTTGATTTTCACTTTTTACAGTCTTCTCCAAAAGAGGTTCTATACGGCAGGGGTCTTCAACAGGGGGTTTGGGGCCCCCTAGGGGGTCCTCAGAGTGTCTCTTTTACATTAACAACTTGAACCGTAGTGTCCTTTTCTGATGGGAACCACAAGCTCACCGCGATGCGTTGTGAGCTTATTTCTTTTTTTAAATATATATTTTTATCCCACGATTTTGTAACCCATTTTTCACCCCTGTGTCAATCATCTAATGTGATCCTGGGCTCTACACACCCTCCACCAACCTAGTCCCCATATATGGGGGACAAGGGGAGAGCAACGGACTTGAACTCATGCTTCCTTCATGCCTGAGTGTCCAAGTTGCTCCTTTACACCTGACATGGGGGAGTTTCCCTGGTTGGACGTAGCGCGTGGAAGGAACACGTTATTCCAACCAGTTCCTTTCCCCTCCATCAGGCGCCCCGGCTGGCCAGGGAGAGGCAGTTTAGTGAGCTTATTGATCAGCTATTTATAGTATATTCGGATTTGGGGCACCCCTTATTATCCCTATAAACTTCCTTGCTATTTTTTTATACTATTATAAAAATCGATTATATCTATCGATGTAGACCGACTAATTTAATTATTTTTTAATGTTTTTCAAAATTGTCCCCACATGACATTTAACTACTTTAGACTGTAGACTGTATATGTCCCCACAGGACATTTAACTACTTTAGACTGTATACTGTAGATGTAGACTGTAGATGTAGACTGTATATGTCCCCACGGGACATTTAACTACTTTAGACTGTAGACTATGTAGCTGTCCCCACGGGACATTTCACCACTTTAGACTGTAGATGTAGACTGTATATGTCCCCACAGGACATTTCACCACTTTAGACTGTAGATGTAGACTGTATATGTCCCCACAGGACATTTCACCACTTTAGACTGTAGATGTCCCCACAGGACATTTCACCACTTTAGACTGTAGACTGTAGATGTAGACTGTATATGTCCCCACAGGACATTTCACCACTTTAGACTGTAGATGTAGACTGTATATGTCCCCACAGGACATTTCACCACTTTAGACTGTAGATGTCCCCACAGGACATTTCACCACTTTAGACTGTAGACTGTAGATGTAGACTGTAGATGTCCCCACAGGACATTTAACTACTTTAGACTGTAGACTGTAGATGTAGACTGTAGATGTCCCCACAGGACATTTCACCACTTTAGACTGTAGATGTCCCCACAGGACATTTAACTACTTTAGACTGTAGACTGTAGATGTCCCCACAGGACATTTCACCACTTTAGACTGTAGATGTCCCCACAGGACATTTAACTACTTTAGACTGTAGACTGTAGATGTCCCCACAGGACATTTAACTACTTTAGACTGTAGACTGTAGATGTCCCCACAGGACATTTAACTACTTTAGACTGTAGACTGTAGATGTCCCCACAGGACATTTCACCACTTTAGACTGTAGATGTCCCCACAGGACATTTAACTACTTTAGACTGTAGACTGTAGATGTCCCCACAGGACATTTAACTACTTTAGACTGTAGATGTCCCCACAGGACATTTCACCACTGTAGACTGTAGATGTCCCCACAGGACATTTAACTACTTTAGACTTTAGACTGTAGATGTCCCCACAGGACATTTAACTACTTTAGACTGTAGACTGTAGATGTCCCCACAGGACATTTAACTACTTTAGACTGTAGACTGTAGATGTCCCCACGGGACATTTCACCACTTTTAGGTGAATCAGGGATGTTCACTCATACAGCGTCTATACACATTCAGAGAAACATTCTGTACTATATTTAAGTAGCCCAGCAACGAACTCATTCCTCCTCAGAACTGGAGCAGTGGAGAGGAACAGTCTTCCACTGACTGCATTTAAAATCAAATCACTGCGAGAATTCCTTGGAAGAGGAAGGTGAAGAGTTGCAGTGGTGGAAAGTACATTTACTTAAGTACTGTACCATTTGGAGGTATTGGTACTTTACTTGAGTATTTCCGATTTCCAATACATTTAATTACTTCTACTCCGCTACGTCTGGCATCCAAACATAGTACTTTTGCTCCACTAGATTTATTCAAAAACTTTACTTACTAGTCACTTTGTAGCTTTTGATTATTACTACCAGTTAGACGCCCCGGGGGACGAGAAGCGACCTCGCCCCAAAAGGGCACGGTCACGTGCACGCTGGCAGGCTCCATATATGCAGATCTAGGTGATGATCCAGTCTTGGTTAATCCAGCAGAGGGTTTGATGATGTGGTTTGATGATGCGGGCGGGGGCCACACGCAGCCCCCATCTTCCCTTAATGTGGCCCGCTGGTTAATATCAGAATCCTGAAATATTATTGATTTCAGCTAATTACTAGCATTGCAATGTTATTGTCTTTATTTATGTCCAATGTATTTATATTTAGTTCAAAAAGTTAACACAACCATAACTAAAATGCATTGGAAATGTAACTTTTCAGGATTCCAATTCACAAATAGCAAAACAATTATTCAGGATTTCAATTCAAATATAGCATCTACAAGCTCAAAACGTGCCGCAGTGCGACGCGCTTTGAGCTTGTAGATCGGCTATTTGTGCTACGACAGTAATATGCAAAGTGGCCCTCTGGAGTGAGTGTGGAAATATAGTGGCCCTGTCAAAGTTGCCCACGCCTCATGTAGAAGACACTCTCTGAGCATGTAACTCTCCATTTGCAAACCATAAAGGTGGTCTTTGGTCCTAAAAAGCATACCGTAGTACAGTACACAACCAAACTGGGGGGTTCCTTGGAAAAAAATTACAAAAACAAAAGTTGGAGAAACACTAGGTTAAACTAACATTTCTTTAATCCATTGAGCTAAATAACAGTAGTGGGTCGCACACACCAACACTGCAGTTCAAAAAAAGTATTTCATTTTGAACAGGGAACAATGATGAAGGCTGGGTAGCCGAAACGTTTGTCCGCTGTTCAAAATGAAATACATTTTTTGAACTGCAGTCTTGGTGTGTGCGACCCACTACCGTTTATTTATTTGATATATGTTTTGAACGGGTAACGCAGCTAAAGTCAGAGTGCCGTGGTCACATGAAGAGTAATTTATCCATTGAGATAAAATCCAGAAATGCAGCTTTAGTGCAACTGTGACCCGGTCTTTGATCCTGAGCCACGTCGTAACCACGGCAAACTGGACCTCCTGACCTGGACTGAACGTGACCTACGATGGTCAGTCAACTGGCAGTCGGGGTCATCGGCTCAGCTGGGAGTTTGGTATGCTGACTCACCCCGCCACCAGGGGGGCTGGGGGTGATGTTTGACCTCTCACACGCTCCCCCAAATCCCCACACTGGGATGTCTGCCGTGCCAGAGATATTTGTCCTTCTGATGACAGAGCTGCTAGCTGCCACGACCCGGCCCACTAGGGGTCTGCCCAACGGACCAGTCCAGTATACTTGATCATTAGCCTGGCATCAATACCATTTCCAGGTTTTTGATCCGGTGCCGTACACCACCAAAATGATTCCCCTAGTTTAAAATTGTTTTAAATTGCTATAATCGTTTTAGTTTCTTTTGGTATAATAATCGTTTGCTATAGGTCCATCCTTTATTCTAACTCGTAGCGCAACTAGCGAGATTAAACTCATTGATTTGCATTATGTGGGGAACAAAAACAATGTGATGCCAATGTGGGTTTTTTTCTTCTTCTAAACCGGATCACACAGCTAAGTTTAGAATGGATTCCAGCACCCTCACAAAAAACATGCAGTAATCCTGGTGTAAACGTGTTCCTTCCACGCGCTACGTCCAATCAGGGAAACTCCCCCCTGTCAGGTGTAAAGGAGCAACTTGGACACTCAGGCATGAAAGAAGCATGAGTTCAAGTCCGTTGCTCTCCCCTTGTCCCCCATATATGGGGACTAGGTTGGTGGAGGGTGTGTAGAGCCCAGGATCACATTAGATGATTGACACAGGGGTGAAAAATGGGTACAAAATCGTGGGATAACAAATATATATTAGAATGGATTCCAGCTGACGCGAGGTTACTTGATCATATACTACAGCGTAGTAGCAGACGAAAATAATGGTCAATCTATATCACTGGGTCTCAAAGTGGGGTCCAGCTGAATTAGTTAACATAGTATCACGGTCATTTGAACCAGTTTAACCATTTATTAGTTGGCTATTAAAAAATCGATAATTTGGATAATTGTTTATGAATCTTCTCTTCTGGGGCTCCCTGCTACAGGTGGGGTGGGGGGGGTCCACGGCCAACATAGATATGAATTTGCGGGTCCTTTAAATGAAAAGGTCTAACTTATAAGAATCAACGTGGGTCAGGCGAGGATATGGGTTATGAATGATTTGTTGTTTTTCTTGAGTTGCAGAGACAGTCTATTCTGGGCAGAGAGTTTCATAATTCTCTGGCTTCAACCTCTCCCTGTACTTATTCTTCAGGTGTGTCAGTCAGTGAGTGACACGGAAAAAAATGTACTGCAGTTGCAACACCCCATTGCTTTTACTGTACCGACAGAGATTGTGTGGATCTTAATGAGCTGATTCTCTTCTGTAGTGAAGTTTGAAATTGGAATTGGAGCTCAAGCCCCCACTGTCCTCATGTAACACTAACGCTAATCTGTCTCTGTCTGCACCGCTGCCCTAAACATGTAGTGGTGTTGGTAGTATAGGAACAAACAAACCCAAAAGCACCAGGGAGGAAGTGGACTAAGAAGCCAAACTTTTTGTTTGTTTGTTGATTATATATACTTTGACACAGTAATGGTCTTATCCTTTTTATTTCAGAGGTATTACACAGGTCTTAAAAGGCCCAAAATTGTCACTTTTAGATGTTGGGTTTGTTTACTGTTGAGGGAGAAAACAAACAGCTGGTGACCGAACAGAATCGGGTCGAGACCCCAACGGTACAGTATATGAGAACCACTGATCAGAGACTCCAGGATCGGCAACGGACCCAAACGTCTTTCTGCACTCTATTCTATATGTGTTGTGGAACTTGAGGTCCCGGGCTGGAAGTTGAGGGCAGCGACCTAATGGCAGGTGTAGGGGTCAAGAAGTGAGACCAGCTCATCTCTTGTTTCTATACTGAGACAGTAATAGAGCGTCGCAGTCCCGCCCCCTACCATGGCCCAGGAAATGATTCTCCGTTCATTTTCCTCATAGACATTTCAAAAAGTATTTATTTAAAGACGTTTACACTGCGGACAAAAGCCAACTCTTGTCGTGACAAATCATGACAACAAACACCAACTTTTGGGCCGAACAAATAATTAGAAAGAAGAAAAAACGGCAGGTTACAACACTTTTTTGTTGTTGTTTTTCTTCTTTGTAATTATTTGTTTGGTCCAAAATATTGTGTTTGTTGTCATGATTTGTCACGACTCGAGTTGGCTTTGTCCACGGCGTAACCGTCTTTAAATTAATACCATTTGAAATGTCTATGGGAAAAATGCATTGGGAATCATTTCCTGGGCCTGGCGTCGTCATGACAGGGGGCGGGACTGCAACGCTCTATAGCAACTACAACATGGTCTCTTAAAAGTGGGTGCCGTGACGCATGCAAGTAAAGGAGGTCTTGGTGCGTTCTTTTTCATCATTTTTCATCTACAGTACAAATGTCTCTTCACCAACAATAGGTCACGTTGTGACGCGTTGTTGAGCTTGTAGATCGGCTATTTTTAGGCGAATGTTCCCCCCCAGCATAGAGATGCTGGCACTCAAGTGGTTAAACGTGAAATGACATACTGGATCTTAGACGGTATGGGTTTCACATATTTCCATGGCCGTAATATGACATAAGGTTCTAAAAATGAACAATGTCAGGTGTTCAATGTGTCATACGCCAGTTTACGTTCAGGCTATGGTTTATTTGAAAAGTCATGACAAAAGTTTAAACAATTCAGAGGATATGACACGATAAAGTCCGGCGGCTTTATTATTTCCATTGTGGTCCTCATAACAAACACATGTCATGACATGACATGTGAAGCCGAGCCATCGCGGTGTATATATCCTCCCGTACGTCGTGGATACTGTATCTCGGGAGTGCGTACAGTACGTGCGTACGAGCGTGTTGTTACAGCTGGTTGTGTGTTTAAGTAGCCTGAGCCGCTAGCTTCAGTGGAAGGTGTCGTAAAGCTAACAGCGTTGGCTCTCTGGACCATGTTTTCCTGGGCCAAGAGCATTCCTCACAACGGCTCACTTCAGCTCACACCACTCCCTGCTCAGCTTGCCTCCGCCTCGGTACTGCGTGCGTGTGCGTGCGTGTGTGCGTGCGTGTGTGTGTGTGTGTGTGTGTGTGCATGTGTGCGTGCGTGTGCGTGCAGTGTGCGCGGCGTGTCTGTGAGAAGAGAACGTGTAAATATTTTTCAAAGAGTACTAAGTCTATACTGTATAAGCTGCATACGCAAATTCTTCCCAGAGCATGTGGATTCAATTAGGAACACAAGCTTCTATTTACTAGGATTACCAGTCGTTATTTATTTATTTATTTCATGAAACACATTAAAAAACAACAAATGTTGACCAGCAATTGTACAACGACGACAACAAGTCGAAGCACTAAAACTTCAAACAAAGTGAGAAACCATGAAACAAACAAAAAAATACTAAACACGGTTATCGTTACCGTGCCTTTTCGGATATTTGCAGTCTCGTGCACTGCAGTAGTTTACCACGACATGTTTCCTATTATAAACAGAGGCTCTGTGCTGCTTGTATGTATGAATGCAACTGTGTCTATGTGGCTTTGGCATCCATACCACCATGTGTAGCAATGTTCCAGTGTGCCTCCAACTGAGCCGTTTTTGCCAACTGTGTGTGTGTGTGTGTGTGTGTGTGTGTGTGTGTGTGTGTGTGTGTGTGTGTGTGTGTGTGTGTGTGTGTGTGTGTGTGTGTGTGTGTGTGTGTGTGTGTGTGTGTGTGTGTGTGTGTGTGTGTGCGCGTGTGCGTGTTGCGTGTGTGTGTGTGTGTGTAGAAAGGCAGCATTGTGTCAGATCCCCTGCTGAGCCCCTCCAACCTCCTTACAACCCCACCTCTATAGGTCCAAAAACCCTCCCAATTCAGAACCATCCAGAACTCTCTCTCCTTCCACCAGACACAACTCCAAAGTCTTCTTGGCTGTCATCACTGTGTCGAGCAGACACCTTACAACTTCAAGTTTCAACTTTCCACGTTTTTTTCCGTCATACCGTGTCACACGAAAGTATGGCACAAATAGCCGATCTACAAGTTTGCGACACGTTGCGATGCAGCATGTTGCTCGCTTATAGATCTGCTATTTTGGCAGCGCAAAGTGAAAGTTAAGGGTGTCTGTGTTTTATAAATAATAGAACTACATCTGATCCGCTGGAACACAGGTTATCTTCTTCCATTTCTTGACAACTATACAAGTTCTTCTGGACTTACGAGGTTTCCGCCCGACAGCGACAATATGTATAGACTAAAGGTCCATACAGACTGGACGCGTTTCTTTCAGGAAAAACGGCAAAGAAACACCGCTAAAAATCCAAAAAATAAACGCAGCAGTATGCAGTCCAGGGACCTTTACTCTGGCCCAAAGCCATCCCAGGCCCCCTGCCTGCACCTCAATTCCCCCCACCCCCCAACACACACACACACACACACAGTGTAGAGTGTACAGTGGTTTTCGGAGGAGCGGGGAAGGTCTGAATAGCTACTGTGTGAGGGCAGGAACCGGCACATAAATGCCTCGGTCTGAGCCAACTTCCTTTGACAAACAGCGACTATAACTGCCAGCCAAGGTTGAACAGGTCTACAAGAAAGTGCAAGAGTAAGGGGCTGTGTGCTCCACATTATCGAATATATGGGGAGGCGTTTTGCTGATGAGGCCCCATTTTCACCCCCGTGTCGGCGTTGCGTAGATCAACTGTTTTTAGCTCTAATGTTCCCTCCAGAACAGGGATAGCTGAGGTTCAAGGGGTTAAATGTCAAGTCTACCACAGGTCGTTTCGAGGAAGCAATCTGATTGGTTGAAACAGCCTTCTATAGCCGTGGGTTAAACCAGCACCGTTCAACACCTAATCAAAACAAAGAATTCAGCTGCTCTGTTCTCCCAGATCGCTAGCAAACTCGGTGGCTATAGGCTAGCTAGTTTCTTGGGACATTTGTGGTCGTAGTAGCCTGAGCTAACGTGTTAGGTTTTTGGTCTAGAGGGGCGGGTCGCGGCTGAGATTTGCGCACGCCCTGATTGGATCTCATCCCTGTCGTGGCAATAATCACGTTAATCCACACCCTCTCGTGTAATATTGCTTAAGTATAAAGTTATTTTCAATCTGTCCTATAATGGAGACGAATGAATTCTCTCTCGAGTTTTCATTGTGACATACTGTGTCTGATTTACATATTTACGTACCGTATATATGACATATAATATATCCTCTAATTCAGGGGTGTTTTATATAGGGGTGCCGTGGATGAAAAGGTTATTTGCAGGGGGTGCCCTGAGCAACAAAAAAAATCACACTGTGTGAACCGAGTGGTGCAACTCCTCTCTCTCTCTCTCTCTCTCTCTCTCTCTCTCTGTTTCTGGCACAGCAGCGCCCCTACTGGTACTCATTATACTGGTGCTCATTAACCAACACATACATAGATGAACAACACATAGGCGGACACGGACATTGCTGTTCCTTGGAGTGGTCGCACCACTAAAAACACGCTTGAGAACGACTCAACCAACTGCTACTGGAAACAGTGGCTCAGGGAGCGGGGGGGTAGGAATCAAAAGGTTCCCGGGTCAATTACCCCTCCCCCCCACCCGGCTATACCCCTGGGCTATAGTGTCAAAGTATATAGCCTTGAGCAAGACAATGAGCCGCTGACCGCATGGGTTCCTCTGCCATGCATGTGTGAATGGGGGAATAGAAGACACAGGCACTGTATAGAAAAGCACCCATTTAGCATGTATCACCTGCCTCCCCATGCAGGCTCGCCTCCTGGTTCTTTCTTGCGCCTCAATCCTCTCTCCTTTAAGTCTCTGTATTCTCTCTCTCTCTCTCTCTCTCTCTCTCTCTCTCTCTCTCTCTCATCACTATCACTGCCTCATAGTGTCTACTATAGTGATTTATTTCATCTGTCTTTCCGGTGTGTGTCTGTTCTCTATCTCTCCACGTTCACAGCCTTCACTCTTCATTATTTCTAGCCTTCTGTTTTATCTCAGCCTTCAGCCTCACCCTTTTAATCCCTTCTCCTCCTTCTTCTTCTCCTCCTCCTCCTCCTCCTCCTCCTCCTCCTCCTCCTCCTCCTCCTCCTCCTCCTCCTCCTCCTCCTCTTCTTCTTCTTCTTCTTCGTTCTTTCCACTCAATAGCTGAATGGTTCTCAAAGTGTGGTTCGGGGACTCTCGGGAGGGGGTACCAAGCGGTCCCTCTCCCCAGCAAAGCGTAGCAGCATCACAATCATTTTAACCACTTTATCCATCCGTTGTCTATTCAGAAATCGTACTTGCGTGACGTGAGGGGCACAGGATGTATTCCTGTTGGCCATATGACGTCTTTATGTCATTATTTAGTGCCCATAATCCATAGACTTGGCTGGCAAACGATTTACGTCATAAGTACTCAAAACAAACATGGAAAGTCCCATATAGAAGTCCCGGGCGACTGCAGGCGCAGCCGTCTGGGCACCTATAGGCTGGTAATCCTGACCGCGTGTGGCGGATTCGACTCGACGACCTTTGCTGTGTGTCACCCCCCATCTCTCTCTCTCTCTCCATGTTCCTGTCAGCCTATACTGTAGGTAAATCTATCAATAAAGGCAAAACAAAAAGCCAACGAATATCTTTAAAAGAACATCCCATAGACTTGGCTGCCATATATATGGTGTAATCTTCAGCAGATCCGACACGTATTGGAGGGGCTATATAGCGCCCCTCGCAGCGATGAGCTTATAGACGCATGTCTTCTCTCTCTGGGGGTCCCCATGGCACAAACCAGTTTCAGGTGTATAGGGTTAATGGCCAAATGCATGTCAATTCGGGGGTCCTTGACATGAAAGAGGTTTTGGAAGCACCCTAATAGCGCTCTAACTCTCCGGCCAGGGGGCACCCAGCCACCGAGGGGAAATGGAAGCACTTTGAAACAGTTGCTTGCAGCTGCGGCTGAGAATCTGAGCCACCTCATCAGCCAGAGAGAGAGAGAGAGAGAGAGAGAGAGAGAGAGAGAGAGAGGACCTCCGCCGGGCCTTTCCCCACACGCACACACACACACACACACACACACACACACACACAGACAGACAGACACACACACACACACACACACGCAGAGTGGAAAACGAGCACCTATCCCGAAGCAGAAGTCAAACACAATGGAAATGAGAAGGAAATAGGCCCAACTACTCCTCCTGCTTATACAGTGTGTTAGTGCCAAACAGGCAGTGGTGGATAAAGTACTCGCAATCTATTTTACTTCAGTAAAAGTACCAGTACTGCAATGTAGAAGTATACTCTGTTACAAGTAAAAGTCCGGAATTCAAAATGTACTTGAGTAAAAGTGCAAAAGTATTGGAATCGAAATGTACTCGTTACTCGAAATGTTACTCGAAATGTACTCGAAATGTACTCGTTATGCAGAAAGAAAATAGCAGATCTACAAGCTTTATTATGGCTATTTTATAGCTTGGCCGAAATGTATATAGAGCTGAAGTGGTTAATGTATGTGTTGTATAGTAAAACAATCAAAATCTACAAAATCACTGGTGACTAAAAGTTTTAAAATAATTGTAGTGGAGTAAAGGTATTGGAAAAGTGCGAATACCTCAAACTTGCCACTGCAAACAAGTTCACAAGTGGAGAAAAAGCCGATGTGCCATAAAACGAGTTGAAAATAAAAAGATCAGAAGGAGGGATGTTTAATCACACTTGGTTTCTTTGAACGTGTATTTTATAAACTGATGCTTTGCATCAAAGACTCTGTGTTTATTTGGCCGCCTAGATGGTTGTGTGTGTGTGTGTGTGTGTGTGTGTGTGTGTGTGTGTGTGTGTGTGTGTGTGTGTGTGTGTGTGTGTGTGTGTGTGTGTGTGTGTGTGTGTGTGTGTGTGTGTGTGTGTGTGTGTGTGTGTGTGTGTGTGTGTGTGTGTGTGTGTGTGTGTGCGTGTGCATGCGTGTGTGTGCGTGATTCATGGGTCTCCCCCCCCCCCCCCCCCCCCCCGCCTGCTCTCAGTGTGTTATTGTTGAGATAAATTGTGCACAGTCACAGTGCATGGGAACGTGAGCCAATCAGATGATGTGTGCACGGTCAGAGTGCATGTGAATGTGAGCCAATCAAGTTTTATGGTCGTACCATTGGTTTACTCTCATCTGACGGCTCACTCTCTCTCTGTCTCTCTCTCTCTCTCTCTCTCTCTCTCTCTCTCTCTCTCTCTCTCTCTCTCTCTCTCTCTCACACACACACACACACACCCCTCACTCTCTCCCTCCACCTCTCTCTGTCTCTTACGTCTCTCTCTCCATTCTGTCACTTCTCTGGCTGAGTGCCCTGGAAAACAGAACAGGTGTGTGTGTGTGTGTGTGTGTGTGTGTGTGTGTGTGTGTGTGTGTGTGTGTGTGTGTGTGTGTGTGTGTGTGTGTGTGTGTGTGTGTGTGTGTGTGTGTGTGTGTGTGTGTGTGTGTGTGTGTGTGTGTGTGTGCGCGAGCGAGGAAGTAGTGGGAGGGAAAGTGAGAGTGTACACAACAGAGTCCCTAATTGAATAACAGTGCTATGCAGGAGTCTTAAACCACTGAGAGAGAGTGTGTGTGCGTGTGTGCAATCGTGCGTGCATGCCTGATTGGCGGATTACTGTGACTATTTGGAACAATCTGACCCGGTGAAGGTATATTCCAGCAGAGATATGTAAAATGATAATTATTTTAAAATAAAACAGTGATTCCAATAAGAACTTAAAAGTAACCTACGTTATTTCCATTGATCCAAGACGATACACTATATGGATTGATCATTGATCATTAGAATAGACATGCTCTGAAAATGCACTGGGTCTGGCTGTAGGTTGAACTGATTTTTATCATGTTTTTGTCTTTGGTCATTTGGTACTGTATGTGATATGGACATGAGTCTACATCAACGATTGAAATAGAATTGAATACTGCAGTCTCGGTTTCCTTCTCCCAGGGAGAAGGGGGGGGGGGGTGCATTGCTTTTCTTTTGGTATCCCTCCCTCTGGTCATTAATGTTCATGGCCGGTGGGAATTGTGATATTAATCAAACATAAATATCAAAACACCGGCCTGGGCCGTGGCTCAGCGGTCCAGGCACCTTGGCCGGTAGTCCGAGTCTGGCAGTGTGGCCGCGGGTTCGACTCCCGATCCCGACGGCCTTTACTGCATGTCACCCCCCCCATCATCTCTCTCCCCCATTTCCTGTCAGCCTATACTGTCTGTTCCTTCTATAAAAAATATAAAATAAAGGCCAAAGCCACACAAAAAAAAACATTTATAAAAATAATATCAAAACACCTCCTCAGGCAATATTTCCCGTAGTGTCAGTGGCACTAAACCCTTTTACAGTAAGCAGTTCAGCAGAACGTGCTACAGTATGTCTGATTAATTTACAGTAAGCAGTTGGTTCAGCAGAACATGCTACAGTATGTCTGATTAATTTACAGTAAGCAGTTGGTTCAGCAGAACATGCTACAGTATGTCTGATTAATTTACAGTAAGCAGTTGGTTCAGCAGAACGTGCTACAGTATGTCTGATTAATTTACAGTAAGCAGTTGGTTCAGCAGAACATGCTACAGTATGTCTGATTAATTTACAGTAAGCAGTTGGTTCAGCAGAACATGCTACAGTATGTCTGATTAATTTACAGTAAGCAGTTGGTTCAGCAGAACGTGCTACAGTATGTCTGATTAATTTACAGTAAGCAGTTGGTTCAGCAGAACGTGCTACAGTATGTCTGATTAATTTACAGTAAGCAGTTGGTTCAGCAGAACGTGCTACAGTATGTCTGATTAATTTACAGTAAGCAGTTGGTTCAGCAGAACATGCTACAGTATGTCTGATTAATTTACAGTAAGCAGTTGGTTCAGCAGAACGTGCTACAGTATGTCTGATTAATTTACAGTAAGCAGTTGGTTCAGTAGAACGTGCTACAGTATGTCTGATTAATTTATCTACATGGTTATGCTCAGCAAAATATACTGCACAGACATG
Organism: Protomyctophum parallelum; assembly: GCF_964188405.1. Taxonomy (NCBI): domain Eukaryota; kingdom Metazoa; phylum Chordata; class Actinopteri; order Myctophiformes; family Myctophidae; genus Protomyctophum; species Protomyctophum parallelum. The sequence goes on along the minus strand of NC_139710.1, from coordinate 26,532,593 downwards.
GCTTTATTGTGTGTATGCTGCTGTTCCCATAGGGTTTCACTAACTGACGTGCGTGCGTGCGCGCACATGCGTGCGTGTCTCGGTGAGAGAAACTGCACCAGTTGACCTTTTTAGATGTGAGTGAGGTGAGGGGAGGATTGGGAAATGCGATCGTTGGAATGAATGCCCCACATGTCCGCTCCAGCCAGGCTCGGTGCCGCCCGCCTGCACAGCCAGGCCAGGCCAGGCCAGGCCAGGCCAAGCCAGGCCAGGCCAGGCCAGGCTAGATCCGCTGCCGTAAACAACCCCTCGTTAGCGTCCTCCTCCCCTCCCGTCCAGCCTGGCCTCGAGGAGATGGATGGATGAAGGTCGCCTGTGGAGGTCGGAATGCCACGGACTATATCTATCTATATATATATTCTCCATGGGGGGAATTCCCTGGTGGTGGTCCTTCTTCTCGGCAGAGATCAGTCGGGTGGGCTTGGAATGGCAGAGCTGAGAGAGAGAGAGAGAGAGAGAGAGAGAGAGAGAGAGAGAGAGAGAGAGCTGAAAGGGGACTCTTGTTTTGGTTGTGAGAGGTGTTGAGAGGCACGGGCCATGCTGTTCTAGCCCCCGTGTTAACCCCCTCCCGGCCGTGTCACACATGAGATCAGTGGAACACCAACCCTCCGGGCATGGTGGTGGTGATGTCATCGGTTCCTCGGGAGCCACCAGGGGTCAAAATGCTGAATGGGGGTTACCATAGGACATGTGGGTTTTGTGGGTCGTGTGTGTGTGCTCACGCGCGTGCGCGCAGGGGCCTCTCATAAGTCACCACCCCCCCACTTTCCCTCTGTTTGCCTTTGATCTTCGGCCTGCATCTCTATGTGGAGTGTTGTCTTAGACTATAGAGAGACTATTCCATCCATTATATCCATCTCTATGTGGAGTGTTGTCTTAGTCTATAGAGAGACTATTCCATCCATTATATCCATCTCTATGTGGAGTGTTGTCTTAGACTATAGAGAGACTATTCCATCCATTATATCCATCTCTATGTGGAGTGTTGTCTTAGTCTATAGAGAGACTATTCCATCCATTATATCCATCTCTATGTGGAGTGTTGTCTTAGTCTATAGAGAGACTATCCCATCCATTATATCCATCTCTATGTGGAGTGTTGTCTTAGACTATAGAGAGACTATTCCATCCATTATATCCATCTCTATGTGGAGTGTTGTCTTAGTCTATAGAGAGACTATTCCATCCATTATATCCATCTCTATGTGGAGTGTTGTCTTAGTCTATAGAGAGACGTTTATTTTATTCCCTGGGCTGTTTGCCTGCTGGGCTGTGAAAATGTACACACAAAACACACACACACACACACACACACACACACACACACACACACAGTTACAATATGGAGATGAGAGATTTCTGCCCGACAACAACGGTATTTTCAAGCGACCTGACACAAGACAAAAACAAGCCCATGCAGGCTCGCTTACAATAAGCAGACATGGCAACACTGACTGAGACGGGTGCAATTAGACAGGACATGGTGGACTCCTGTTAACCCCTCCCCCTGCCACGCCCCCGTCCCCCCCGTCAGACTCTGTGTGACAGATAGTCACTGCATTGGACGCAGGTGGCTCTCAGAGAGAGAGAGAGTGAGAGTTATGTAACTGGCCATGCACTATTTTAGGCCAACATTAAGACAGACATATGCACATGCAGGATATACACCCTGGCATCATAGGCAGTTGGCTAACAGCTGTTTCAGAATGAGCTGCTAATATATAACCAGAATGAGCTCTTAGTGATAATAAAACGTCATATACTTTATGCCATTTGGACGCCTGGGGGCGAGAGGCGGCCTCGCCCTAATGGGCGAGGTCGCGTGCGCACGCATCCGCCTGGGTTTACAGCAGACTGCTGGGCGAGCGCTGGCGCTTTGGAATGGGGGGGTAAGATATCAACATATATCTGCCTGCCTGCATGGGTGACAGCATTTGAATCCCGAAAAGTAAAAAGTTTTGGACATATGGACTATTTGTTATACTAGTGGACTATTGCTTATACTAGTTATACTAGTGGACCAGTGGTTATACTAGTTGGTGAAAGCCCTATAGCAACAACACAGTTAAACTCCCCAAGAATGTGTTCCAACATGGCTGTCAGTACCAGTTAGATGAACGACCCGCCATACGTTCTACACAGAGGCCTCGGGGGCAGCTGAGGCTTTGATGTTACGTCGGTGATGGATGGCCGGTGTCAGTCACCGGGCCTGCTCCCATGCCTCAGTGTGGTTTAGGAAACGGCCCCATTCACCCAGTGCAGTGCATGCCGCGGGACTCCATGGGCGTCCCGACGAGGAGCTCGGAACAAGGAGACAAGCTGTTTACGTGTGTTCCGCCGGCGTCTACGTATAAAGACACAAGACGACCAAGGGAAACCGACCGGCGGAGACAAGAGAAGCCTTTGTCAAAACGGGGAAAAGGGTGATGAAATGGGTATATAGCGAGGCCAAGAAGCGTATTGTCACAGGCAATTTAACAGGTAAAAATGGTCTAAATAGGGTGGCAACAAGCTCAAGGTTGTGACGGAACGGGCTTGTTGTGAGCCGAAGGTCGCCTGTTCAAGTCCTCCCCCACCAACCTGACAAGGCTGTGAGAAATTAGGTGTGAGGCAGAAAGGTGGTGATTGCGTAACTCTTTTCCCTCGTAACTGTGGTCAACATGCCCTTGTGTGTGTGTGTGTGTGTGTGTGTGTGTGTGTGTGTGTGTGTGTGCGCGCGCGCACGCAAGCGCGCGTGCGTCAGCCTCACTACCCTCTACAATTAGTTCCTCAAACTGCTCTCTTTGTTTAGTTTTTTTAAGTAGAACGCAGATTTTGTCATATCTGCCCTGTTGTAACTTTAGGCTATGAAAGCCAAACGGGAATGCTATTTCTATCCGTATATGTTCCACAATGTTCAACAGCATGGCACGCAATTGTAAGTCTATTTGAGCGACAATTAACAAGTCAAATGTCCAAACCTTCGTGACAGCCGTATCGGCGATAAGAAACACCAAACATAGAGAGTAGGAAGAGAGACATCCTATGATGACTGTATGGAGGAAGGAAGGGGGGGGGGGGGTGCAGCAGATGCATGAGATACAGTAGGACAAGCTGTGTTGTTTGTTTAGGAAAAGAGTCCTTGTTCGGGAGTCAATAGGAAATGCCAGGGGAGGGAGGGAGAGAGGGAGAGGGAGAGGGAGAGAGAGAGAGAGAGAGAGAGAGAGAGAGAGAGAGAGAGAGAGAGAGAGAGAGAGAGAGAGAGAGAGAGAGAGAGAGAGAGAGAGAGAGAGAGAGAGAGAGAGAGAGAGGAATGCTCTCTCGCTCATCCTCAGGAATGTGGCATCTCGCCACCAGGAGGTGTGCTGCATGGAGCGCCGGGATCACTGACTCAGCTGCTCTCCGTGAGTCATCGTCCTCATTAACCACGGATGAGATTGCAATTGACTGCAGCCTGTGGTCTTATTATATGGTATATAATAATCATGGGGGATTATAGGGGTTTAGGGTTTTATTTGTTGACGCTATATGGCTATACAGTGGCTAGACTCCGTGTCCAGATGTGGTTATTATGGGATGGGATCAGGCGCAGTTGTCGATGTGTTGTGTGTCCTTATTGAGTCGTGAGGAACGGTTTCCTGAGCAACGCTCGTTTCTAATATCAGTGCATGGTGCTCAAACTTTGGGGGGGCTGGGGCTGGGGGGGGGGGGGGTGGCTGGGCTATGTAGGCCCTAGGTAGGCCCTTCACAATTATTACATAATCGCCTAATTGCAATTATTTGAGATAGGTTTATACATGTTTAGGTAAACGGGTATAACAAGCTTACAACAACAAGCTTACAACATGCTTACAACATGCTTACAACATGCTTACTTAAGCTTTGTGATGTGCTGTGAGCTTGTAGATCAACTATTTCCGCTATTTTGCAGGCTACAGATTTTTGTAAAGAAAGAAATATCAAATATGTCAGTGATTTATTTGTATATTTAACTCATTTGTCAAATGTGCCCTATAGCTGTGGCAATTTGTGATTACGAAGCCGAAAAGTCTAACGGAAGTACAGGTTGTAACAAAGTTCCAATGCGGAAAAAAAAACCCACACACAATTAAATCGTTAATCGCAAATATTTTTGTGACAGTTAGTCCGTCAACTTAAATTTGTAATGGTGACACCCCTGTGTGTGTGTGTGCGTGTGCGTGTGCATGTGCGTGTGTGTGTGCGTGTGTGTGTGTGCGTGTGCGTCTGTCTGGCTGCCTGCACAAAGCCCTAATCAGATTAACTGTTGGGTATTTACAGCTCTGAGTGTCTGGGTTATCTAGTTTCTGCTGCTCGTTACATAAGATGTAAACATTGTCGTAATTGTATGTACGCACACATGCATGTGTACATACAGTATATACACTGTGCAATGCACACACACACACACACACACACACACACAGACAGACACAATTGTTTGAAGTCAGCCAATCGATAATCTTTCTTCCCTTGAGACCCACATCAATGACACACTCATGTGCGAACATGCGCGCACACACACACACACCACAGTAACATCTCAGCTGTTTCTCAGCCGTATAGTTCTTAGGTCCTCTTGCCCTGCAGCGTTGGCATGCGTCTCCCTCGGGGCTCCGGCATGCAGGCCTGCCTTAAAACATTTTAGGTGGGAACCCCTTTTGGTGTTAGCATTACGTTATGCTTTTAGCTATTGAGAAATATCAGATCTACAAGCTCATAGCGCGCCACCGAGTGGCGCGCTACGAGCTTGTAGGTCCGCTATTTTTGAAAAATCGAAAGAACCGCACTGACATGGAAACATATTGCTTTTTCGGGAAAACTGTCAGGATGTGTAGAAGACATTTTTAGAATCTGATCTCAGGTCAGAAGAATGGGTTTAAAACATCGAGGTTCGCGGCTTTGCCAGAAGTGCACTGCATGCCGGCAAGCGTTTCTATATACTCTGCCACTGCAGGGTTGCTGCAATGCCCTCTGGGATATATACAGCTGAGCAGTTCGTCTCAACACGACCTCTGTCTGCCTGCCCACCTGCCCCCCCCCCTCATCTCTCTCTCTCTCTCTCTCTCTCTCTCTCTCTGAAGCATGCGTCTCTTTATTTCACTGGCAATGTTTTTTTTAAACGTCAAAAGGTTCCATAATATGGATGCAGTACTTCTATATCTCTCTCTTGTTTTCAACAGCCCACCCTGTCCTATCTCTCTCTTCTATCCTTTATTCCTATTCCCCCTCTATCCCCCCCCCCCCCCCCCCTCTCTCTCTCCCCCGACACGGTCGAGGCAGACGGCCGCCCACCCTATAGAGAGTTCAGTCGGGTTCTGCCTGTCGTTTCTTCCTAAAGGGGTAGTTTTTCGTTATATACCATTGTCACAATATTGCTTGCTCTGGGTGGATCGTTGTTGGTTGTGTAAAGTGTCTAAGTTGAGACAACTTGCTGTGATCTGACACTTTAATACAATTGAATTGAATTGATGTCACAGTAGTAGTTGTTGGCGGTCGCTCCCGTTGACCCCAGCGGACTCTTGTTTAAAACCCATTTTGGGTGGGAACCCGTTTGGTGTTAGCATTATGTTATGCTTTAGCTATTGAAAAATAGCAGACCTACAAGCTCATAGCGTGCTACGAGCTTGTAGGTCTGCTATTTTTGAAGAATCATGAAAGTGACATGAAAGTGTTTGAGAACGACTGTTCATTGAAAAAAGCA
>NC_139710.1:26484405-26526653 GCF_964188405.1 Protomyctophum parallelum | reverse complement strand
TAAAAGAAAACACCACAGGAACCCTGGCTTTTATTGCATTTCATGTTGCCAACTCAGTCTGTGGGTCGTGGGCAGTGTAGCTATAGCTATAAGTAGATACTAGCTGAACTACGTTCCCCGGTAGCTTGTGCATATAGCTTATAACAAGTTTCACAATCTTAAGCTTTGAAGTAGTGTAACTATTCCTTCACCTTGTAGCTGGGTTGCTTGACAAAAAGCTACGGAACTGGTACACACACAATTCTATTTTTGAGTGAGTATCTTTAGTTGCATTTTGCATTTTACAGACAATGGGCCAGTTCTTATATGGTGTGACAGCCTGGGGTTTTTTAAATGGGCCAGTTCTTATATGGTGTGACAGCCTGGGGTTTTTAAATGGGCCAGTTCTTATATGGTGTGACAGCCTGGGGTTTTTAAATGGGCCAGTTCTTATATGGTGTGACAGCCTGGGGTTTTTAAATGGGCCAGTTCTTATGGTGTGACAGCCTGGGGTTTTAAATGGGCCAGTTCTTATATGGTGTGACAGCCTGGGGTTTTTAAATGGGCCAGTTCTTATATGGTGTGACAGCCTGGGGTTTTTAAATGGGCCAGTTCTTATATGGTGTGACAGCCTGGGGTTTTTAAATGGGCCAGTTCTTATATGGTGTGACAGCCTGGGGTTTTTAAATGGGCCAGTTCTTATGGTGTGACAGCCTGGGGTTTTTAAATGGGCCAGTTCTTATATGGTGTGACAGCCTGGGGTTTTTAAATGGGCCAGTTCTTATATGGTGTGACAGCCTGGGGTTTTTAAATGGGCCAGTTCTTATGGTGTGACAGCATGGGGTTTTTAAATGGGCCAGTTCTTATATGGTGTGACAGCCTGGGGTTTTTAAATGGGCCAGTTCTTATGGTGTGACAGCCTGGGGTTTTTAAATGGGCCAGTTCTTATATGGTTGTGACCACCTGGGGGTTTTTAAATGGGCGAGTTCTTATATAGTTTGACTGGTGGCAGCCGAGGACTGCTCTCTCTCTCTCGCTGTCGACTTCTGCAACAGCGGAAAACTCTATATCCGCAGGCACGCTGATTAACTGGAAATCATCAGCTATATGTGACATTACTCTCCCGTTACTCTCTGTTTAAGTAAATGCAAGGGAGCTTCGTCCTCCTGTGTGTGTGTGTGTGTGTGTGTGTGTGTGTGTGTGTGTGTGTGTGTGGGGGGGGGGGGGTTCCCAAAGGTCACCTGCGTCAGTAGCAAGCTCGCACAGAAGAAACAACTGTGGCAGTGACAGGCGCCATCTTTCTTGTCATTCGTTTTTGTGTGTGTGGGTCTGTGTGTAGTAGTTCACCCCCAAAATCATGGCATGGGGTGTGTGATTGATAGAAAATAAATCATTTTTTGGGGGTGAACTACTGTGCACACAGACTCTCACACACATACACGTCACACACACACACACACACACACACACACACACACACACACACACACACACACACACACACAAAACGAACAAGTTGCATCCCAAGACTACTGTATAGAAAGATGCGCGTCTGTACTGCCACAGAAAATAAGTAATTTAGAACACTGGTACTGCTATAGTCCTGCTACTGCTAAACTATACTGCTATAAGCTAGCTGCTTAACCCATTTTGGTGTTAGCATTACGTTATGCTTTAGCTAGATCTACAAGCAGATCTACAAGCTCATATGGCGCAACCGAGTGTCGCGATACGAGCTTGTAGGTCTGCTACTTTTTGAAAATTCGAAGAACGACTGACATAGAAGACATTTTTAGAATCTGATCTCGGGTCAGAATGGAAAACTGTCAGGATGTAGAAGACATTTTTTTTAATCTGATCTCAGGTCAGAATGGGTTAAACCGTGTATATGGGAAGAGGAAGACAGTCAGCAGCTTGTTGTGTCCACGCACTGGCCGTGGAATCCTCTGCCCTCCGTCCTGTGATCAATAAACTGCATAAACTACTTACTGCAGAGGAGCTGTCTGTCTGTCCTGCTCTGTCTGTCTGTCCTTGTCTGTCTGTCTGTCTGTCTGTCTGTCTGTCTGTCTGTCTGTCTGTCTGTCTGTCCTGCTCTGTCTGTCTGTCTGTCTGTCTGTCTGTCTGTCTGTCTGTCTGTCTGTCTGTCTGTCTGTCTGTCTGTCTGTCTGTCTGTCTGTCTGCTCTGCTCTGCTCTGCTCTGTCTGTCTGTCTGTCTGTCTGTCTGTCTGTCTGTCTGTCTGTCTGTCTGTCTGTCTGTCTGTCTGTCTGTCTGTCTGTCTGTCTGCTCTGCTCTGCTCTGCTCTGCTCTGCTCTGTCTGTCTGTCTAACTCTAGGAGGTTCCAGGAGGTCCTCAGCTTTATGTTTTAACCCATTCTGACTTGAGATCAGATTCTAAAAAATGTCTTCTACATCCTGACAGTCTTCCGAGAAAGCTATGTTTCTATGTCGGTGGTTCTTCGATTTTTGAAAAAAATAGCAGACCTACAAGCTCGTAGCGCGCCACTCGGTGGTGCGCTATGAGCTTGTAGATCTGCTATTTTTCCAATAGCTATAAAGCATAACATGACGCTAACACCAAATGGGGTCCCGCCCCAAAATGGGTTTGATACAGCTTCACAATCATTTTAACCACTTCATCCACAATTAATATACGTTGGCTATCCAGAAATCTTGTAGAGATCTGCAAGCTCGGCACAAAGTGCATTGAGCATTTTTTGGGGGGAAAATGACGAGTCATTTAAGACACAAAGCCTCTCTTCTGGGGGTACCGTACTGTACCTTACCGTACCTTACCGTACCGTACCGTACCGTACCGTACCGTACCTGGCACAAAACCTTTTCAGACGGGGGTCCGCAGCTAAAGGCAACCTATATATATAGTCTGGTCTTCTTTCTTTGGCTGTACAACCTGTATCTCTCCCACTCTTTTCATTCCCCTTAGCTAATTGTCGTGTCCTCTGCAGTCACGTGTGCGTGTTTGCATTACTATACTTGTGAGGACTGTGTGCGTGTGCATGCGCGCGTGTGTGCGCGTGTGCGTGTGTGTGCGTGCGTGTGCGTGTCCGCAGTGGTAGAGGTCAGGCTGCTCGGTGGATGCATTCAGTTTGCTGTGCTCTGCTCCCCAGAGGAGGAGTGTGTTGGTGAGAGAGGGAGAGGGGGGGTGGGGGGGGGGGGGGAAGGGATGAGAAGCCATTAATGTGTGTGCATCACAGCATGGCAGTGTGTGTGTGTGTGTGTGTGTGTGTGTGTGTGTGTGTGTGTGTGTGTGTGTGTGTCTCTCTTTGAACTATAGTGTCCAAAGAATACTGTGAAAATTGAGTCTCTCACCAGTTCCTTTTCCCCTCCATCAGGCTGACCCTGGCTGACCAAGGGGAGGCGGTATATATATATATATATATATATATGTGACCAGTGCCAGCAGAATATGCCTCATGTCGCCAGAATGAACATGCCTTAAATCAATAAATAAACTCGTTTTTTTTTTTTATGTGATTTTCTTTTTTTTTCATATTAATACAGTTTGAATGTTGAAGAAGGTTTTCATTCAAACAGATTGTTCATTTGGGCAAATGAAATGTATACATTTATACGTCAAAGTGGGCTTGTTTTTTAACAAGTTTCTGGAGGCAGAAGAGCGCAGTTCCGAGATTTGCATGTTGGTTACGATTGGTCCTGTAATCTCTTTGTCCTCAGGTTTCACGCTCTGATCACCGCCCATTAGCGTGCTTGTGTTTGTAAACACAGAAGTATTCTGGGCATTTGGGTTAGACTTTACAGAAAATAAACAAAACCACGTATAGCTACTCGCTGAAATACACTTCCCAGCTTGGAGTCTTTCACCAACAAACAACAGGCTAGAAGCTAGCTAGCCTAGTTAGCCGTTTGTGTCGTGTGTTAAAGAGCAAAGAGATCACACGTCTTTTCTTTTAATCACAACTCGCTCATTTCTTGCTCATTTAAAAAAAGGTTATATACTATGTAAACTATGAAATGCAGGCTTTCATTTGGTATATAGAACGTTTGTGTAGGCCGTCTCTAAGAAACGGTATCAATTGAAAAGGAAATGTCGGAAATTTTTTTCCTCGCGCACCCAGCAAAGAGCTACGTCTTTTCAAATACGGCCGTTAGTACTGTTAATTCAACATCCGGTGAGGGGAGGATACGGATCGTGTATGTATTGTGTATATAAATCAGGGCATACAGTGGGTGGGCTTTAGACCGGATGTAAGCCTTGCACACTAAATAGACACCCGATGTAGTATGAATCCACCCATCGAATGCACAGGAATTACTATAAATGAAACCAGGCATTGTGACTGCATGTGGACAGATCTGTTTATTAAAATAGCAAATCTACAAGCGCACAACATCCTAGCCTGATGCGTCGATTTTATTTATTTAAAATACTGGGTCAATTGTCTGACTTTGATTGCTTAAAGTAGACCTGCATAAAATGGTGTACTGCAGCTATTTACAACCAGGTAGTGTATAAGTTAAATTGAACACTTAACTTAATATTTAATACTTGAATACTTATACTTAGTATTTAATACTTAGTACTTTCAAAAGGGTTTATTGGGGCACCTTACAAATTGCATTGTTTGTTCTACTGGCTTAAACATGTCAGTGTTTCTAGTGTTGCACTGTTGACAGCTAAAACGTCCTATTGTCTCTTGTCCCTCCCATTGTCACACCCACTTCTGTCCAGCTCTAAGGTGATAAAATGTTGTGAATATTGAAAAGGGCTTTTCTCAGCTTTGGGTGAAAGGCCCCAGTCATTTTAAAATGGTTATATCTCCTTCAATTATTGTCCAATTTCATTGAATGATACATCATATGAAAGCTTACATTCTGTACTTTAATAATCTGTAAAAATCTGAAAAATGGAAAAGGCGACATGAGGCATGTTTTGTTGGCACTGGTCACATATGAGACCAGGATTATGGGCGAGAGAGATGCCGGTCATCCTTGTCTATCTCTGGTATAAAGATGCCAGTAATCCATGCATTTGTATGGTATAAAGGTATAAAGATGCCAGTAATCCATGTATTTGTATGGTATAAAGGTATAAAGATGCCAGTAGTCCATGTATTTGTATGGTATAAAGGTATAAAGATGCCAGTAGTCCATGTATTTGTATGGTATCGCGCTTGGCATCTTTTTGACGCTTTCATGGTAGTACCTTTATCCAAAGCCTTACAATGTGCATTATTGTTTAGAGAGAGAGCGAGAGAGAGAGAGAGAGATGAACAGACATGCAGACAAGGAGGATGGATGGACTTCAGACAGACAGACAGACACATAGACAGCTACTTTGACAACTTGACAAGAATGGACTGATTAATACTGATGGAGATGAGAGCGGAGACAGACAGACAGACAGACAGTCTGTCAGCATTGGGTGACAGACTGCCTGAAGGCTGTTGTAGCACAGCAAGGTGTGCGTGTGCGCGTGCATGCTGTAACGGTTTGTTATAGATCATGGATCTGGGGTGCCATGCAGCCAGGCAGTTTTATCCTGACAAAATGTTAGTTTAAGAGGGTAAACCGTTGCATAAGGCTGTGCAGCTTAACACTTACAGCACGTAGGACGCCTGAGAACGTCATAGGATACCGAACGTAGAGTTCTAAGGACGTCTGAGGACGTCCTAGCGACATCCCAGCGATGCGGGGCGAGATATTAATATTCAGAATTTTTCCTATTTATTTTTTTGGCATTTCGCTTTTCGCTTGCCGTATGCTAACGCTCAGTGCAACTATTAGCTTATTATTGACTCCCACGTTAGCGAGACGGAAAGAATGACTCGTAGCTCCTAATCCAGGGCGCTCTCCGTGGTGATGAATAGAGCGATATGCTGGCGCTTATTTTCTGCTCCTCATCCGTCTCTCCCGCAAAATATGAACGCTTTTTGGAGCGTAAAACAATATATTAAGATGATCGGGGATGTTGAGGTCACTTTGTAAAGTCAACTTTTTTAGGAAAGTGTTTCCGGTTCATGGCTTTCAAAGTAAAAGCGATCAGACACCTCCGGTATTCTATAGCCTATATTTTGAAGGCAGTCGGCGTACTCAATGTGTTAATGTGGTCCGCATCGCACCGCACTGCACGCCCTGTAGAGTCACTTGTAACACAATAAACACAGACGCGGTCTATTGCAGTTAATAAGTTGTATATATTGAAATGTTCCACGCACATATAAGTTCACCACAGTTCAGTTCAGCAGTCGGTTCCCATCGTATATCCAGCCCGAGCACAAAGCATGAAACCAGACCAGTATGTTTCCTCCTGTATACCCGCACGGTATCCGGTAGGTATAGTAACCCCGAACCCCTCAGCTGTTCTGTTGTGTCTCCTCTGTTCGCTACTCACTCACTGACGTACATTCTGACCTGAAATCAGATTTATACGAGGTTTCCACTGGACACACACTGGTCTGATTAACCCATTCTGACCTGAGATCAGATTCATACAAGGTTTCCACTGGACACACACTGGTCTGATTAAATCCCCCACTGTTCCAAGGTGCCCGATCCAAACGATGGCCGGGGAGTCCTCCTCTGTGCGATCCTCTCCACAATGTATATCCAAAACGACGACGCTCCCGAGTGCACAACGATTCATTAGACTTAACCCATCCTAAAAATGTCTATTACATCCTGACAGTTTCATTATTAACCCATTCTGACCTGAGATCAGATCCTAAAAATGTCTATTACATCCTGACAGTTTCATTATTAACCCATTCTGACCTGAGATCAGATCCTAAAAATGTCTATTACATCCTGACAGTTTCATTATTAACCCATTCTGACCTGGAGGAGTGGGATATACCACAGCATTGACAGTGTGGAGGGATTCATTATGGCACATCGACGAAAATGTGGTAAAAAAGTATAAGAAAATCAAGGTCATTTTAAAATACGTTGGATTATATGCCACTCAATGTGTGCCCAGTATTAATGACGATATTGGAGTATGCGCGCGCACACACACACACACACACACACACACACACACACACACACACACAGAGAGAGGCCCCCATGCATGACTCTGTGATGAAATGATGCTGGCATCCATATAGAGCTATATTATGGAATCAATAATCATAACATCATACAGTAGGTATACCGCTTCACCACACATACACCGTACCTGAACAATCATCAACAGTATGAAAAGCCTCTGTACTTCTGGTGATGCTTCATACAGTATATGCTCTCGGGAGGTTAAGGACATCTGGTGCAGCTTGCGTGTGACTGACTCACAGGTTGTCCTCCCCGGTTCTTGCATTGCAGTGATTTGTGTTTGTTAGAGAGACTCTGCTCCGGATCATTGGACTGGTCCCCCTCTCTCAGTATAGTAGTCCATTGGATTTCTCTCACAAGTACAGTGAATGCAAGCAGATGCGCAGCCTACACACACACACGCACACGCACACACACACACACACACACACACACACACACACACACACACACACACACACACACACACACACACACACACACACACACACACACACACACACACACACACACACACACACACACACACACACACTTTCTCTCGCTCACTCACTGAGGCATGCTGCTCAAAATCTCTGCCAACCGCATACTCCTCTCGTATAATGGTCCATTGTTGTGTGTAAGGTTAGGTATTCCAGACAGTGGATGGACTGAGTGTGAAATAGGAGAGAGAAAATGACCCCAGGGAAGGTGGGAGGAGGGGGAGAGAGAGAGAGAGAGATAGAGAGAGAGAGAGAGAGACAGAGAGAGGGTCTCTCGCTTTGCAAGAAGACTGTGAGTCAGGCTTCAGGAACTCTGCCACTTAAGTACCTGACACCCGCAGGGTCTGCTACTGTTACAATGAGACATGTTTACAGGGGCACAGTGTGTGTGTGTGTGTGTGTGTGTGTGTGTGTGTGTGTGTGTGTGCGCACGCATGCGTATGCTGAGCATAGCACAGCCCTGCTATAAACACGTCCAGCAAAGTGCCATTGAGCGTTTGACCTTTGGTCTCTGATAGCATATTAAGATGGCGGGGGGGGACGGGGGGACGACAACATTCGTTCAGGACCGTAAAAAATAAAATAAAAACGGCCGCTGTCTCTGTGTAACCTGACCACAGTCATGTGACGTCTGTGTACATTGTCCGTCTGCATCTTCTAGGCTCCTATACACTGGTGTTAACCTATTTTGGGGTCGGGAACCCCCTTTTGGTGTTGGCAATTATGTTATGCTTTAGCTATTGGAAAATAGCAGATCTACAAGCTTGCAGGTCTGCTATTTTAGAAAGAAAAAAAATCGAAGAACGACTGACACAGAAACATGGCTTTTTCAGAAAACTGTCATTGTCAAACAGACATTTTTAGAATCTGATCTCAGGTCAGAATGGGTGTAACCAATCCCTCGACAGAGCGGACCGAGGCAGTGAAAGGGAGAACGGCTTCTTCCGTCCGAATGGAAAACTGGTGTGCTAACGTGTATACCACAGTGCGTGTATAGGCGGCTTTTTACAAGCGATGTACACGAGTGATGTAAACATGACAGGTCTCCCAGATGTCCACCGGAGGGCGGCCATGAGTCGGTTACACCACTTAGTACGTACTCGCGCGCACACACGGGCGAGTGAGCGTCTGCGTGCGCGTGCGCATGGATTGCATCCTTTTACTCTGTCAATCTCAGTCAACCTTTATCCTCCTCTTCACTCCCTAACGCACTCTCTCTGATCAGAATGTGACCTCTCTCTCTCTCTCTCTCTCTCTCTCTTTCTTTCTTTTTCTTTAATTCTCTTTCTTTCTTTCCTTCCTTTCTTGTGTGTAACCAGAGCTGGACTGGCGTCTCTCTCTTTACGTGGTTATGCCGCGTGACAACATTATCGCCGTGTCGTTTATCAAGCCGGTGAATCAAATACGGCCATTACATTTTACTACCCCTGATGCACGCCTCGGCCCGGGACCTGCGGACTGACTCCTAAGCCTTATCTTTAATATCTGACTGTGAGATCAGATTCTATAAACGTCTTCTACATCCTGACAGTTTTCTGATAAAGCTATGTTTCTATGTCAGTCGTTCTTCGAATTTTTCAAAAATAGCAGACCTACAAGCTCGTATCGCGCCACTGGCGCGATATGAGCTTGTAGATCTGCTATTTTTAAATAGCTAAAGCATAACATGATGCTAACACCACACCGGGTTCCCGTTCAGAATGGGTTAATATCTGACTGTGGAAACAAGACAGCCACAACAAAAAAATACTATAATTATATAGAGACAGACAGAGACTATAGAGAGTCTTTGACTGTAAAAATACAAAGACTATAAAAGACTGTAAAAATGTATAAAAGACTGTAAAGATGGGACCCAGTGCCTCCCTGCTTGGCACTCAGCATCAATGGGTTGCATCGGGGGGAGGGGGGGGGCGGGTGTCAAATCAACTAATCAAATGATTCCCGAGCGAGGCAGCACGGCTGCAGCTCGCCGCTCCAAGAGGTCAAATGTGGAGAACGTGTGTGACAAATCGTACGACTTTGACTTTGACTTATATTAAACTTACTAAAAAGTAATTTGTATATGGCCACATACAGTATATATGACGTGGATGTATGGCGGCCAAAAAAAGAGAATCTATTAGCATGTGAGCCTTTTGTTAGCCCGACTTCAATATTTTACACTCTTTAGATTTGGTTTAGAACCACTGTTTCTCTCAAGATATACAAGATCACAGTGCGTTACTTTGTGCCGCACTGCGAGCTTGTACATCTGCTGTTTTTTTTTATTTGGGAACTACTGGTGTAGGAGGCATATAGGTCTTAAAGGGGAATTCCACTCATTCTCAACATTTTACTATGTCATTAATATACCTTTGAGCTGTTGTGTGGACATAATACAAAAGTGGTTAACATGGTGAAGTACATCTTGATGACATCATCAAGATGTGATTCAACATGTTAATGATTTTTTTCAGACCTCCAGTTCTAGGAGAGACAGAATGGGGGGGGACTTTTTTTATTATGTCCACACAACAGCTCTATAAGGTATATTAATGACATAGTAAAATGTTGCAAATGAGTGGTATTCCCCTTAAAATTTTTTGCAAGCTCACGTACAAACCATGAGTCACCACGGTTGATCCTCACGTGTACAGCTGACACATGTGTATGTACAGTATGTGTACAGTATGCGTACAGTATGCATCCAGGCACGGAAAAAGAAAGATGTAACGGCGCTAAAAGCAGTAACGGAAGTGATGAATAATAGAGAGAGAGCAGAGCAGAGCAGTCTCAGCTGAAAGAGAGAGAGTTTAAAAGGAGTGGATGCAAATGAAGAATAATCATTTGTTTTGAATGACTTCTCGCAGGCTATATAGGGAATCTGCCCCCAACGCTACAATAACCGCAGACAAAACAAGTAGTTAGAAAACTAGTTAAACAATATCAAAAGGTGCTCCTGGGTCAGCATGAGAAACAGAAGATCCGGGCTACTCAAATGTTACAAAGGAGGAATTCGGCCTTTATTTTGAACATCATTACATTATATTATAACATGTTTTGACCGCAGAGGTCTTCAAAACGGGAGTCTGTGTCCGATGTGCTTCTGTTTGTCTGGTTGATTATTGACTATTATATTATTATTTACTACGCATCAATTTCACCTCTGGGATGATCAGGTATATCTCATCCAGGGGGGCAGTCAGCCAGATATTTCGTGAAGCCTCATTTGAAATCGGTAGTTCATATAATGGCCTGTTGTGGCGCTGGACTGGACCCAAAAAGCCCCATAGCTCCATAGAGGCCCATGTATTTTGGCCCAACTTCACCTAGACTGTATTACCTTAATAAACATGGTCATGAATACTTTCTTCTTCCAGTCACTAGTTTAAAGTCTCATTTCTAATGTCATAATATTCTTTTTGGAAAATTATGGTCCCATTAATTAAAAAAATGACCATAAAGTCGCGTATGTTCTGAGGGGCGTGGCTACCGTTACAGTCTATGATCGGGATTCCCCTCCCACTCAAGAGTCTTCTCCTCCCACTCGAGTCAAAATAAAAACCAACGGAGAAGAAGGGGGGAAGTCCCGCCTCGTTGTCTGGGCAGCCAATGACCAGCTGGTACAAAACGGAGCCAGCCAATGGCCAGCTGGTACCAAAAGATGGCGACTTACATCAGGAATTAGCATATCATTACAGGCTTCATTTTACGTTCATGTTAGACCCGGGGAACGCTTTGTCCATATTTTTTACAGTCTATGATCTCATCTCATCTCAAATGACGCATATCACCCTGATGAAGAACGTTTGCCTCGTTATATTAATAACGGGCTGATTTGAGTGCCCGGATCTTCCGTTTTCATCTCGCTGCAATACTTCGCTTTGTAAACTTGGACTATAGCCTCTATGTATATACTGGGATGGATATTGCAGCCTGTTTTGCGAGCTGGAAATAGCAGCTGTCAGTGGTTAGTGTGATTAGTATTTTTGTAATGATTGGCAGGCCCTGGAGGAGACGATAATTATTATGACAGGAGATGGAAAGGTTGGAAGACGGCGTGCACTTGATGCGCTCAGCGGGACATGCGTTTTGATAATAACGGAGTGCATTTTTAATTGGTCCATTCATTCACAAATACATACATTGGGAGGTGAAGCGGCAAACAGTCAACTCCATCCATCCATCTTCAACCGCTTATCCGTAGTCGGGTCGCGGGGGGGGCAACAGCTCCACCAGAGAGCTCCAGACTTCCCTCTCCAGAGCAACATTAGTGACTTCCTCCTGGGGCGATCCCGAGACGTTCCAAGGCCAGTGAGTCGATGTGTTTCCTCCAGCTGCGCCTTGGTCTGCCCCCGGGGGTCTCCTCCCAGTGGGACGTGCGTCGAGGACCTCCCTATAGGGAGACGCCCGAGAGGCATCCTAACCAGATGCCCCGAACCACCTCAGCAGCGGTTCTACTCCGAGTCTCTCTCATGTGACCGAACTTCTCACCCTATATCTCTAACACCACTGGGAGCAAATGGTGGTTCGTAATCTTGCTCAAGGACACTTCGACACACTATAGCTCTGGGGGAGGCTCCCGGGATCGAACCGGGAACCTCGCGGTTGACCATCTAGCTCCTCCGCCGGCCACTCTGGCCCCTTGTGGAACCATGGTCGTCGGGATCGGGACTCAAACCTGCGAGACACGCTGTCAGGATTACCAGCCTATAGGTGCCTGGGCCGCTATAGGCCCGACAGGTTTCTGCCCTTTCACACTGGGGAGGGGTATACTTGGTAACGCGGACGCTCAGGGGTGCCCAAAAGGTCCATCGTGATCTACCAGTAGATCACATGACATGTGCCTAACCCATTCTGACCTGAGATCAGATTCATACGAGGTTTCCACTGGACACACACTGGTCTGATTAACCCATTCTGACCTGAGATCAGATTCTAAAAATGTCAGTCGTTCTTTGATTTTTCAAAAATAGCAGACCTACAAGCTCATAGCGCGCCACTCGGTGGCGCGCTATGAGCTTGTAGATCTGCTATTTTTCAATAGCTAAAGCATGACATGATGCTAACACCAAAATGGGTTCCCGTTCAGAATGGGCTAAATAAGATTTAATTTAAATATTTGAAAAAATCTGCCACTTGAATTAAGGTGACTTGATTGATTGACATCAAAAGGGCCTGATGTGCACACACACAAAAAAAACATCTCTGTATATAGCATAAGCATTACACATCGTATGTGTTTATTTATTTCCCATTCCAAGTGCATTTTGTCTCATAATGTAAATGCAAACTCCGCTATTCCAAAGCCATCTCAGGTACATATTTAAATTATTTTCAGCAATGGGCTAATCATTTTTTTTCTTTTCTTTTTTATATATTTTTTATCCCACGATTTTGTAACCCATTTTCCACCCCTGTGTCAATCATCTAATGTGATCCTGGGCTCTACACACACCCTCCGCCAACCTAGTCCCCATATATGGGGGACAAGGGGAGAGCAACAGACTTGAACTCATGCTTCCTTCATGCCTGAGTGTCCAAGTTGCTCCTTTACACCTGACAGGGGGGAGTTTCCCTGGTTGGACGTAGCGCGTGGAAGGAACACGTTATTCCAACCAGTTCCTTTCCACTCCATCAGGCGCCCCGGCTGGCCAGGGGGAGGCAGTTTAGAGACCAGGTTAGGGCTAATAATTATTTGGGGTCGGTAGATCTGATCTTGTTGAGCTATAGTCATAGCAAAAAAGTGTGGGCAACCCCCTCTTCTCTAGAACGTCATACATGGAGCGTTTGGGTTTGTACATCCAGCTCATAAAGAAAGCGATCTTAGCAGTTTGGACCTCTTCCTAAATGCAGAATGTGACCTTTGACCCCCCCCCCCCCCCCCATCCCCAACATACTCTTACACACACACCCACACACCCCTCCCCTTGGAGGCATCTCTCATTAACCATTTGCCTCCATGCATTCACACTCCGGTGTTGTTGTTTTCACATGTGTCCCCCGCTACGTTGTAGAGAGAGAACCAACTTGTCTCCAGACCTACAAGCTCGTAGCACGCCACCGAGTGGCGCGCTATGAGCTTGTAGATCTGCTATTTTTCAATAGCTAAATTATAACATAACGTTTAAAACACCAAAAGGGGTTCCCGACTTCCCGCCCAGAATGGGTTAAACCCTAGTTTAATTTTTTCTTTTTTCCCCGCTTACTCTGAAACAGCCGATGTACAAGCTCGCAGCGCGTATATGCGAGGTGTTTTGCGAGCGAGCTTGTTGCTATTCTTTGGCATATCCTTCATTCTCCTCTCATGGGGGTCCCTGGCACAAAACGCAAATGGTCATGAACATGTTTGAACATATGATATGAACATGTTTGATATGAACCACTGGTCTAAAAATGAACGCTGGCTTGTTTGAGGGTCAACTCGGTCATCTACCTTGAATAGATCGGTGAGGAATTTCAGGAGGAGTCATTTATTTTTATCCATGTTTTTCTTTTCTCTCTCTGCCCCCCCCCCCCCCCCGTCACCACTGTCCTTGTCCTCTTATTGAAAATGTCACCATTTTGTCCCTCAGTGTCGTCTGTAAGAAGGAAAGGACGATTCTCTACCTGTCTACCTTCCCCCTTTCCTGCCACCACGTCCCCCTCCCCCAAAGTGTAGCTGAGGTGTGTGTGTGTGTGTGTGTGTGTGTGTGTGTGTGTGTGTGTGTGCGTGTGCGTGCGTGCGAGGTGACTGACGTGTCACCCTGACAGCTGTCACTCAACGTGACAACCTACAAACAGTTCGTTTACACCGCGCCGCGTGTTTGAAGAGAAGGTGTGGTGCCACGCAGGCCGCAGTCGGCCTCCGCATATAGACACATGACCGTACAGAGGCTGTACTGTACATTGTGTTAAAGATATAGAGTGCCACCATTTTTT
This sequence comes from Protomyctophum parallelum, assembly GCF_964188405.1. Taxonomy (NCBI): domain Eukaryota; kingdom Metazoa; phylum Chordata; class Actinopteri; order Myctophiformes; family Myctophidae; genus Protomyctophum; species Protomyctophum parallelum. The sequence goes on along the minus strand of NC_139710.1, from coordinate 26,512,260 downwards.
TTGCATTTTTCTACGAGGCGACAGTACTTCATTAGACACCCTGGAGTCGTGTGTACTGTACAGTATGTGCAACGGCGTATTGACTTTTTGCATTTAGGGTATCTTCCTGGAGGCTGAATATAGTGACGCCCACACTATCATGAGATACAAGATTTTAAATTGCTCGAAATGACTAGACTTCCCATCACATATTTTGACCATTGGTTCTATAGCGCGCTTCAAATGGAAATATGTCAAAGTCTGTTCGCCTGCGACATTATAATTCGCCTGGAGATGGCATTTTTTCATGGACATTCTTTCATTATCATTTTTGGCCATGCATGCGGAACCTGAAAGATGAAGCTGAAACTCTGTGTCAGAATGTGACCTAGGGGATTTGAGACCACCTGTCTGAGATCAGACCAGATTTATTCACTCGCACCCTTGCAATCACACCATGAAATCCACTGTTATCACCTTTTATCTATTTATACGTTCACCCCACATTCCCCCCCCCCCCCCCTTTTTGTTGTGCTATGTGCCATTTTAAGCTCCTAACCCTATAAGGCATATCGTTTCCTCCCGTAAAACAGCGCCCTACTTGATCATGCTACAGCGTCGCACACAAGTAGGAGTTGTACAAGCTCGAAGATTTTGATTTGACAATTTAGGGGTTAACCCATTCTGACCTGAGATCAGATTCATACGAGGTTTCCACTGGACACACACTGGTCTGATTAACCCATTCTGACCTGAGATCAGATTCATACGAGGTTTCCACTGGACACACACTGGTCTGATTAAACATGGTTAAACTTTCCCGGTCAACCTTTGGATTTTGTGTATTTAGTCTGTGTGTGTGTGTGTGTGTGTGTGTGTGTGTGTGTGTGTGTGTGTGTGTGTGTGTGTGTGTGTGTGTGTGTGTGTGTGTGTGTGTGTGTGTGTGTGTGTGTGTGTGTGTGTGTGTGTCTGTGTGTGTGTGTGTGTGTGTGTGTGTCTCTGTGTGTGGGGGGGTTATAGTTTAAAAACATGATGTGTTTAAACTATAAAGACATTATAGTTTAAATGTCACTTCACGGATAACACGACACGTTCCTTTATCCTCGTCATTAGGCCTTTAGAAGATGCCTTTCTTGGAACACAAAGCCGATTAATAATCCCCATCAGCTGCAACGTTCCCCCTGCGTGTCTCCCATAACGTGATTGAAAAGCCGTCTCTTATATTCCACACACCCTCTACTTAAAGGACTTGTTCTGCTTGAGTGCAGAACCACGGCAGTGCCGTGACCAGGGCTTCACAGAAGGGCCTGACTCTCGCACTTCACTCACATCCATGTCGTCTCTGTCGGATGGAAACCTCACACGTCAAACTGTCACTTTTCAGGATTCACTTTCAAGAGTGGCATATCCACGACACGTCCTCAGCCTGTGTACTTTTCACTGCTTTATGTGTAAGACGAAGCAGGGCGTTGATTTATACGATTTAACCCCATTTTGACCTGAGATCAGATTCAAAAAATGTCTTCTGCATCCTTTTTTTTCTGAAAAAAGCTATGTTTCTATGTCAGTCGTTCTTTGATTTTTCAAAAATACCAGACCCACAAGCTCGTAGCGCGCCACGAGCTTGTAGATCTGCTATTTATTTTTATTTTTTTTAAGATATTTTTTTGCGGCTTACGCCTTTTTTTTTAATTGATTTTTGAAGGGACAGACAGTAGGCTGACAGGAAACGGGAGAGAGATGGGGGGACGACATGCAGCAAAGGCCGTGTCGGGTCCGGGAGTCGAACCCGCGGCACACCGCGACCGGACCACCAGTCCGGCGCCCAGACCGCTACGCCACGGCCTGGGCCGATCTGCTATTTTTCAATAGCTAAAGCATAACATGATGCTAACACCAAAAGGGGTTCCCGCCCCAAAATGGGTTAAAAAAAAAAAAGCACACAAAGTTTAAATATTGTCTCTGTCGGTCAGGCCCTTCTGGTACTTTTTAAGTTCGAAAAGTATAGTTGATCTACAAGCTCAAAACGCGTCGCTTCGTGCCACGTTTCCAGCTTGCAGGTCTGATAGGCCTACTTTTTTTTACACATTTTTCTTTGTGGCGCTGTGGTATGATCTAGTGAAGAAAAAAAAAAAACACACACACACACACCGAAAGATAGAATTCAGAGATACAAGATTTCTCCTCCCCTCCCCCGACAGCGATGATTTGTACTCTCCTCTTTCCAGCCCCCCCCCCCCCTCCCCTTAGCCCTGCCCTGCCCCCCCCCCTCTCTCTCTCTCCCCGACATACAGGAAGGGCTACGTCTAATCAGCTAACGAGGCACAGCTCTGTTTTCTAATAGTTGACGATGGGCCCCATGCCAGGCCAATAGCACTATCTGTGTGCCAACGACCTCACTGATGGAGTTCACTGTGTGTGTGTGTGTGTGTGTGTGTGTGTGTGTGTGTGTGTGTGCGTGCGCGTGCGCGTACGTGTGCATGTGTGCACTCTAGTCTACACACACACACACACACACATTCCTGTTTTTTTTAATCCATTAATTGCCTCTAGCTTCTCCCAGAAAGTCGGTTCTGCCAATTACCCTCATTGGAGTTCCTCCATTACTGTTACCGATTGATGGCGGAAGATACTGGGCCCTATTATCTTGCGCTCCGCCTTACCCCTATATATCCCTAAACGAATTAGCTACATTTTATGTCAAATAGTTCAGCTAGTACTATTTTTATTTTCAAAATAGTAAAAAAAAAATGGCAAAAAGGTTTAGGGGATATTGCGTAAGGGCCCACTGAGTCCAAACTTTTGAAACTTACTTTAGAAAAGTAACAGTTTTAACCCATTTTGACCTGAGATCAGATTCCAAAAATGTCTTCTACATCCTGACAGTTTTCAGAAAAAGCTATGTCAGTCGTTCTTCGATTTTTCAAAAATAGCAGACCTACAAGCTCGTAGCGCGCCACTCGGTGGCGCACTACGAGCTTGTAGATCTGCTGTTTTTCAATAGCTAAAGCATAGCATAATGCTAACACCAAAAGGGGTTCACGCCCCAAAATGAGGTTCCCACCAGACAGAGACAAATTGCTGGATAACGCATCCAATGACATTATGCATATGAACTGTATCCACATTTCCCATTCCTGTTTGCAGACCTGTGCGGGTGATTTGAGTTCACTGTCTTTCTTATCTACACCCCGCTAAAATAAAAAAAAAGTAACGAGAAAATAACAAGAACAATCATGTCAACACTCCTTTCTGTTAACAATTATAATCGTCAGTCATTAACGTCTTCTAAACGAGCTGACAACGCTGCGTGCGTGCGTGTTCAATTCCAATCCAGATCAGATGGTTCTGTGTCAGCATTTCTTTGCAACGTCTTTGAATCCCTGAATATGATTAAATCCAGCATGTGTGTGTGTGTGTGTGTGTGTGTGTGTGTGTGTGTGTGTGTGTGTGTGTGTGTGTGTGTGTGTGCGTGTGCGTGTGCGCGTGCGCGTGTGCTGATATTGTGCTGCTCCATAGCACGTGGGTAGAGGTAGGGCTGTCACAATGAAAAAGTTGACGATTAATTGTCACACAAACATCTGCTATACGATTATTAGTGTGTGTTTCTTTTGCATAGAACATTGTAGCGTAGCGTTACATTTTGTATGTCTGCCTGACTTTTAGGCTTCAGAATCACAAATTGCACACGGCAGATATGTTCAAATGAGTTAAACGCACAGAGAAATCACTGACACATTTGATATATTTAACCCATTCTGAACGGGAACCCATTTTGGTGTTAGCATCATGTTATGCTTTAGCTATTGAAAAATAGCAGATCTACAAGCTCAGGTCTGCTATTTTTGAAAAATCGAAGAACGACTGACATTTTTAGAATCTGATCTCGGGTCAGAATGGGTTAATCAGACCAGTGTGTGTCCAGTGGAAACCTCGTATGAATCTGATCTCAGGTCAGAATGTGTTAAACCAAAACCATGCTTGCATCATGCTTTATGTAGCATGTGACGTGTCAAACTAGATGGTTTTCATGATGCTGAATCCATTCCAAGCACTAGTTTTGCACACAAAAAAAACACTCATTGGGCTTAAAACGGCCATGCCCAATGGATGCAAAGGATGCTGAAATGGATTCAGCATCATGAAACCCCCCTAGTTTGACACGTCACATGCTAGATAAAGCATGATGAACATTTTGAATATTTAGCCTTCTATAGGTTGTAATTGGTATGGTCACATATTATGCCAATTATGAAAATTGCCCAACATAATTATGCAAGTTAGCATCCGGCAGTTTCTACATGCTGGGTGGGATCCATACTAAACATTTATAATATAAAACCTTGGTGTACTCAACATGTCCGGGTTCACAATGGAGCTCTATAGGCTGGCTACTAGACTATTTACTGTATGTTATTTTAGATTATTATCTCAAATAATTGTGATCATGTAATAATTGTGACAGGCCTAGGTAGAAGGGCCGTCTGGCAATTGGAAGGTTGCCGGTTCGAACCTCGGCTGGCCCAGTGGTCCCTGAGCAAGACACTTACCCCCGGGGCCTGAAAGCTCTGCGCTCATCTGAGCCATCTGAGCAGCCATCCGCTCGGTGAAGCAGTAAAAGTAATCCCCCTTATCCCCGGGCGAGTAAAAGAACGTTCACCCCCAAAAACATGCTCGCCGCCACCCCCCGGCCGTCCAACCTTATTCCTGAACGTAACCTCAGTAAAACTATGCATAAACTTACAATAAATACATATTGCATCCTTCTTGAGTTGTCTGACTGAACCTTATTCCTAAACGTAAGCTAATAGGCTGCGTTTACGCTTTGTTTTGTTTCCTGGGTCTTATTTATGACTGTGGGTGTTTGGAGACTGTACACAGCATTTAATAAATCTGTATAGGCTCTGTCTATCCGAGGGCCTGCCGGGTATAGGGAGAGACCGCACACAAAGACAGACAAACACGCATAAACATGCACACACAATAAACTCCCAGTCATTTACCCACACATACTGTATGTATTATTCATAAAATGAAACAAACGCACGCACGCGCACGCACGCACAGGCAGCTCCTGGCATTCTAGGCAATATAATGTCTCTTCATCTCTTTTGTGGTTTGGTTCTCTGCCGGTTCCTTGTCCTCCTGCTGTGTTAATGTGTTTTCGGGGGGGGGGGGGGGGGGGGGGGGGGGATTTGAAGCCATATCAATCTGTACTGTATCAGTGTCAAGGAGTCCCCAATTGATTTGTCTGTTCTGCGGATCCCCTGCGGAGCCTTCTAATCAGAGGATGTGAGGAGAGAAGATTTATGTAAGAAAGTGCAACGCTATTCAAAATATGTTCTAAAGTAAATTGGAATGCTTTTGATGCTATACGTTAAACCGATTTTGGGGGCAACCCTTTTTGGTGTTATATAGCATTGTGTTATGCTTTATATCTATTGAAAAATAGCAGATCTACAAGCTTGTAGGTCTGCTGTTTTTGAAAAATCGAAGAACGACTGACATGGAAGCATACTGTAGCTTTTTCAGAAAACGGATCTCTGGCCAGAATGGAAAACTGTCAGGATGTAGAAGACCTTTTTAGAATCTGATGGGTTAACTACTTTTGCTGAGGACCCCCCCCCCCCCCCCACACACACACACACACACACACACACACACATCACTTTTTGTTTAGATTTTTTATTTTTTCCCCCACAGCAATATAATGTTTTGATCAAATTAGTCAAGTATCCAGGTTTTCTTCGGAATAGGTATATGACATTTATTTACCAGGACACTGCTGTGTGGCATATTAGGAGTCCAACTTGTACTAGTGGTTCTCATAATGTTCTATTTGCAAAGGGACCCCCCCCCCCCCCCCTGAGAATGTACAAATGGAAGCAGATGGCCCCATATAAGCAGATGGCCCCATATAAGGGTCCATTTGGTTCCATGTGTACAGAGTGACAGACCTGCTATATGGGCATTCAGGGCTCTAGATGTATAGATGTGTGTCCGTGACACAGGGCAGTATAGGTTGGAGCGTCCATATTCTTGGCATGACATCATAGGCCAACATATTCGGCGAAAACATCCGATTGGCTCTTTTCGGCGAGGAGATTTGACGTACGTAGAGGGTGGGGGGGGGAGGAAAATATGACCCCTGCGGGACCCCACAGTCGACGAGGTGCGGTGGGTTCCAGAGAGCCAACGCTCTTAATTAGTGGAGGTGACGGCTGACAGAATGGGAGCTCCTGTACTTTACTTCTTCGAACCCATGTGGCGTTACGAAGAGTTATAGAGGTATTAACCCATTTAGGCCCAAGTTCGATGCTGCAAAATGCTTCTAAATCCTGACGGCTTTCTGAAAAACCTATATGTTTCTATGTCAGCGGTTCTCAAACTTTTTTCATGTCAAGCATCCCCAAAATGATATGTAATTGGCCGCTGATCACAGGGGTGAGAAATGGGTTACAAAATTGTGGGATAAAAAAATATATGTACAAAAATAAAAATAAACACCTAAAAGGGGTTCCCGCACAAAATGGGTTAATTATAGAGCTATAATTCATCTCTCCTCCTGTACGATACGCACACGTAACCCCCGACAGTACAGTATGCGGAGCTCTCGACGCGAGGCGATGAAGAGGCACGTGAGCCGCATACACACAAACCTGCAAAGCATTAAATGAATTAGCACGTGCGCGCACGGCGCACACATTCCTTCTGTTGTTTAGCACGCTGTGTCTGTCTGTCTCCTCCTCCTCCGCCCCCTCTGCACCACAACACTGCCTTTGTGTGTGACGACAGCTGGCTGCAAAGTCATTAGGACACACGCACGCACGGAGGCACACACACACACACACACATGCACGGACGGCGCCGCACGCACGTACGCACACACACATGCGCGCACGGCCGCACGCACTCACACACATACCGTGCATTGCAGCACGCACGCACACATTTAGACAATGTATATTACATGATCGCGTACATGGGAGAGCACACGAGGACACACATTGGTTGCATTCACAAAACCATGGCATATGTCTTCATGATACAATAAGCCTGTCACTCTGTAGTCTACAGGGGTCCCCTCTAATGATAATAATAATAATATATGTATTGGGTATACTGTACCTGGCCAGCCTTTTTGTCTCCACCAGGCCGAAGGCATGGGGAGAGAGTATGTTTTGCACTCCGTCCGTCCGCGTGTCCGTCCGTGTGTGTGTCCGTCCGTTAGCAGCTAATCTCGGCCACCGATGCCGGGTCGATGCCACATTTTGCACACACACTCCCTGGATGCCAACGATGAACCTCTGCCCCAAACCTTCCAGAACGGCCTGTTATAGCGCCACCAGGAGGCCGCTTTGTGCAAAACAAGTTTTTGCACAGCACCGGTCGATGCCACATTTTGCACACACACTCCCTGGATGCCAACGATGAACCTCTGCCCCAAACCTTCCAGAACGGCCTGTTATAGCGCCACCAGGAGGCCGCTTTGTGCAAAACAAGTTTTTGCACAGCACACCTACAGATTTTGTCCACACATCACGCAAATTGGTACACAGTCTCTCTAGAGCCATTCAACCAAACCGGTCTTTCAGATTTCTCACACTCCATCCTGATTGGTTAAGATTGGCTTCCAAAGTTCACAGGAGTGCTCAGTTTCAAACAAAATGCTGCAAATCATGACCACATCGCGTGATTTCCGTGAAATTGTGCACCCACATTCCCACTAGGCCGAGGACAAAATGCCACATGAACAATTTCAACTCAACCTCAAGGTGGCGCTATAACTGGCCGAAAAGTGTTTTTACCTCTAACTGCACGGATCTGTGGATAACCTGGTGGAGACCTGTGCCCAGAAGGGCACTTTTTCTAGTTTTACCTCCTTTTTGTCCACCCACGCATGCATGCATGCAGGCGCTCACGCGTACACTCACACACATGATTCACATTAGCATGGTTTCTCAATGTGCACATGCTGCCAGCAACACACACATCTGCATTATACACACGCACCTGCTGTATGTGTGTGGACTACAGGGTCCAGGGCGTGTTTCACCCAGATGGGCGTGTTTCACCCAGGTGGGCGTGTTTCACCCAGGTGGGCGTGTTTCACCCAGGTGGGCGTGTTTCACCCAGGTGGGCGTGTTTCACCCAGGTGGGCGTGTTTCACCCAGATGGGCGTGTTTCACCCAGGTGGGCGTGTTTCACCCAGGTGGGCGTGTTTCACCCAGGTGGGCGTGTTTAACCCAGGTGGGCGTGTTTCACCCAGGTGGGCGTGTTTCACCCAGATGGGCGTGTTTCACCCAGGTGGGCGTGTTTCACCCAGGTGGGCGTGTTTCACCCAGGTGGGCGTGTTTCACCCAGGTGGGCGTGTTTCACCCAGGTGGGCGTGTTTCACCCAGGTGGGCGTGTTTCACCCAGGTAGGTGGGCGTGTTTCACCCAGGTGGGCGTGTTTTCTGTGGTTTTTCACCCAGGTGGGCGTGTTTCACCCAGGTGGGCGTGTTTCACCCAGGTGGGCGTGTTTTCTGTGGTTTTTCACCCAGGTGGGCGTGTTTCACCCAGGTGGGCGTGTTTTCTGTGGTTTTTCACCCAGGTGGGCGTGTTTTCTGTGGTGTTTCACCCAGGTGGGCGTGTTTCACCCAGGTGGGCGTGTTTCACCCAGGTGGGCGTGTTTCACCCAGGTGGGCGTGTTTTCTGTGGTTTTTCACCCAGGTGGGCGTGTTTTCTGTGGTGTTTCACCCAGGTGGGCGTGTTTCACCCAGGTGGGCGTGTTTTCTGTGGTGTTTCACGATCGATTGACCGATCATGAAAGTAAGCGTGCTCCGAAAATGCCAGTGGTCAGATGGGTGGCCCGCGAACGCTTTTGGAGTGTGTGTGTGTGTGTGTGTGCGCGCGTGCGTGTGCGCGTGCATGTGCGTGTGTGTGCGTGCGTGCATGCGTGTGTGTCCTGGTGCAGGAAAGAGGCTTGGGTCACTTTACAGCCAGTTGGCCTGTTAAATGGAGCGTTCACTCACACCCCACCCTGTTACTGTTCATTATTTCTCTCTCTCACAGACACACACACACACACACACACACACACACACACACACACTGCACTGCACTGCACTGCTATGCGCTGCGTTGCATTGCATTGCGTTGCGCCCACCTGGGTGAAACTCCACAGAGAACTGTCCTCCCTCTATAGACTATATGTAACTCTATGGTTGTGTTCCCTCTATAGACTATATGTAACTCTATGGTTGTGTTCCCTCTATAGACTATATGTAACTCTATGGTTGTGTTCCCTATAGACTATATGTAACTCTATGGTTGTGTTCCCTATAGACTATATGTAACTCTATGGTTGTGTTCCCTCTATAGACTATATGTAACTCTATGGTTGTGTTCCCTATAGACTATATGTAAGTCTATGGTTGTGTTCCCTCTATAGACTATATGTAACTCTATGGTTGTGTTCCCTCTATAGACTATAATTATGTAACTCTATGGTTGTGTTCCCTATAGACTATATGTAACTCTATGGTTGTGTTCCCTCTATAGACTATATGTAACTCTATGGTTGTGTTCCCTATAGACTATATGTAACTCTATGGTTGTGTTCCCTATAGACTATATGTAACTCTATGGTTGTGTTCCCTCTATAGACTATATGTAACTCTATGGTTGTGTTCCCTATAGACTATATGTAAGTCTATGGTTGTGTTCCCTCTATAGACTATATGTAACTCTATGGTTGTGTTCCCTCTATAGACTATAATTATGTAACTCTATGGTTGTGTTCCCTATAGACTATATGTAACTCTATGGTTGTGTTCCCTCTATAGACTATATGTAACTCTATGGTTGTGTTCCCTATAGACTATATGTAACTCTATGGTTGTGTTCCCTATAGACTATATGTAACTCTATGGTTGTGTTCCTCTATAGACTATATGTAACTCTATGGTTGTGTTCCCTATAGACTATATGTAACTCTATGGTTGTGTTCCCTATAGACTATATGTAACTCTATGGTTGTGTTCCCTATAGACTATATGTAACTCTATGGTTGTGTTCCCTATAGACTATATGTAACTCTATGGTTGTGTTCCCTCTATAGACTATATGTAACTCTATGGTTGTGTTCCCTATAGACTATATGTAACTCTATGGTTGAGTTCCCTCTATAGACTATATGTAACTCTATGGTTGTCCTCCCTCTATAGACTATGTAACTCTATGGTTGTGTTCCCTATAGACTATATGTAACTCTATGGTTGTCCTCCCTCTATAGACTATATGTAACTCTATGGTTGTCCTCCCTCTATAGACTATATGTAACTCTATGGTTGTCCTCCCTCTATAGACTATATGTAACTCTATGGTTGTGTTCCCTCTATAGACTATATGTAACTCTATGGTTGTGTTCCCTCTATAGACTATATGTAACTCTATGGTTGTCCTCCCTCTATAGACTATATGTAACTCTATGGTTGTGTTCCCTATAGACTATATGTAACTCTATGGTTGTGTTCCCTCTATAGACTATATGTAACTCTATGGTTGTGTTCCCTCTATAGACTATATGTAACTCTATGGTTGTCCTCCCTCTATAGACTATATGTAACTCTATGGTTGTCCTCCCTCTATAGACTATATGTAACTCTATGGTTGTCCTCCCTCTATAGACTATATGTAACTCTATGGTTGTGTTCCTCTATAGACTATATGTAACTCTATGGTTGTGTTCCTCTATAGACTATATGTAACTCTATGGTTGTGTTCCCTCTATAGACTATATGTAACTCTATGGTTGTGTTCCCTATAGACTATATGTAACTCTATGGTTGTCCTCCCTCTATAGACTATATGTAACTCTATGGTTGTGTTCCCTCTATAGACTATATGTAACTCTATGGTTGTGTTCCCTCTATAGACTATATGTAACTCTATGGTTGTGTTCCCTATAGACTATATGTAACTCTATGGTTGTGTTCCCTATAGACTATATGTAACTCTATGGTTGTGTTCCCTCTATAGACTATATGTAACTCTATGGTTGTGTTCCCTATAGACTATATGTAACTCTATGGTTGTGTTCCCTATAGACTATATGTAACTCTATGGTTGTGTTCCTCTATAGACTATATGTAACTCTATGGTTGTGTTCCCTATAGACTATATGTAACTCTATGGTTGTGTTCCCTATAGACTATATGTAACTCTATGGTTGTGTTCCCTATAGACTATATGTAACTCTATGGTTGTGTTCCCTATAGACTATATGTAACTCTATGGTTGTGTTCCCTCTATAGACTATATGTAACTCTATGGTTGTGTTCCCTATAGACTATATGTAACTCTATGGTTGAGTTCCCTCTATAGACTATATGTAACTCTATGGTTGTCCTCCCTCTATAGACTATGTAACTCTATGGTTGTGTTCCCTATAGACTATATGTAACTCTATGGTTGTCCTCCCTCTATAGACTATATGTAACTCTATGGTTGTCCTCCCTCTATAGACTATATGTAACTCTATGGTTGTCCTCCCTCTATAGACTATATGTAACTCTATGGTTGTGTTCCCTCTATAGACTATATGTAACTCTATGGTTGTGTTCCCTCTATAGACTATATGTAACTCTATGGTTGTCCTCCCTCTATAGACTATATGTAACTCTATGGTTGTGTTCCCTATAGACTATATGTAACTCTATGGTTGTGTTCCCTCTATAGACTATATGTAACTCTATGGTTGTGTTCCCTCTATAGACTATATGTAACTCTATGGTTGTCCTCCCTCTATAGACTATATGTAACTCTATGGTTGTCCTCCCTCTATAGACTATATGTAACTCTATGGTTGTCCTCCCTCTATAGACTATATGTAACTCTATGGTTGTGTTCCTCTATAGACTATATGTAACTCTATGGTTGTGTTCCTCTATAGACTATATGTAACTCTATGGTTGTGTTCCCTCTATAGACTATATGTAACTCTATGGTTGTGTTCCCTATAGACTATATGTAACTCTATGGTTGTCCTCCCTCTATAGACTATATGTAACTCTATGGTTGTGTTCCCTCTATAGACTATATGTAACTCTATGGTTGTGTTCCCTATAGACTATATGTAACTCTATGGTTGTGTTCCCTCTATAGACTATATGTAACTCTATGGTTGTGTTCCCTCTATAGACTATATGTAACTCTATGGTTGTCCTCCCTCTATAGACTATATGTAACTCTATGGTTGTCCTCCCTCTATAGACTATATGTAACTCTATGGTTGTCCTCCCTCTATAGACTATATGTAACTCTATGGTTGTGTTCCTCTATAGACTATATGTAACTCTATGGTTGTGTTCCCTATAGACTATATGTAACTCTATGGTTGTGTTCCCTCTATAGACTATATGTAACTATGGTTGTCCTCCCTCTATAGACTATATGTAACTCTATGGTTGTCCTCCCTCTATAGACTATATGTAACTCTATGGTTGTGTTCCCTATAGACTATATGTAACTCTATGGTTGTGTTCCCTATAGACTATATGTAACTCTATGGTTGTGTTCCCTATAGACTATATGTAACTCTATGGTTGTGTTCCCTCTATAGACTATATGTAACTATGGTTGTGTTCCCTATAGACTATATGTAACGCTATGGTTGTCCTCCCTCTATAGACTATATGTAACTCTATGGTTGTGTTCCCTCTATAGACTATATGTAACTCTATGGTTGTGTTCCCTCTATAGACTATATGTAACTATGGTTGTGTTCCCTATAGACTATATGTAACTCTATGGTTGTGTTCCTCTATAGACTATATGTAACTCTATGGTTGTGTTCCCTCTATAGACTATATGTAACTCTATGGTTGTGTTCCTCTATAGACTATATGTAACTATGGTTGTGTTCCCTATAGACTATATGTAACTCTATGGTTGTCCTCCCTCTATAGACTATATGTAACTCTATGGTTGTCCTCCCTCTATAGACTATATGTAACTATGGTTGTGTTCCCTATAGACTATATGTAACTCTATGGTTGTGTTCCTCTATAGACTATATGTAACTCTATGGTTGTGTTCCCTCTATAGACTATATGTAACTCTATGGTTGTGTTCCCTATATAGACTATATGTAACTCTATGGTTGTCCTCCCTCTATAGACTATATGTAACTCTATGGTTGTCCTCCCTCTATAGACTATATGTAACTCTATGGTTGTGTTCCCTATAGACTATATGTAACTCTATGGTTGTGTTCCCTCTATAGACTATATGTAACTCTATGGTTGTCCTCCCTCTATAGACTATATGTAACTCTATGGTTGTGTTCCCTATAGACTATATGTAACTCTATGGTTGTGTTCCCTCTATAGACTATATGTAACTCTATGGTTGTCCTCCCTCTATAGACTATATGTAACTCTATGGTTGTGTTCCCTATAGACTATATGTAACTCTATGGTTGTGTTCCCTATAGACTATATGTAACTCTATGGGTGTGTTCCTCTATAGACTATATGTAACTCTATGGTTGTGTTCCCTCTATAGACTATATGTAACTCTATGGTTGTGTTCCCTATAGACTATATGTAACTCTATGGTTGTGTTCCTCTATAGACTATATGTAACTCTATGGTTGTGTTCCCTATAGACTATATGTAACTCTATGGTTGTGTTCCTCTATAGACTATATGTAACTCTATGGTTGTGTTCCCTATAGACTATATGTAACTCTATGGTTGTGTTCCTCTATAGACTATATGTAACTCTATGGTTGTGTTCCCTATAGACTATATGTAACTCTATGGTTGTGTTCCCTCTATAGACTATATGTAACTCTATGGTTGTCCTCCCTCTATAGACTATATGTAACTCTATGGTTGTCCTCCCTCTATAGACTATATGTAACTCTATGGTTGTGTTCCCTCTATAGACTATATGTAACTCTATGGTTGTGTTCCCTATAGACTATATGTAACTATATGGGTGTGTTCCCTATAGACTATATGTAACTCTATGGTTGTCCTCCCTCTATAGACTATATGTAACTCTATGGTTGTGTTCCCTCTATAGACTATATGTAACTCTATGGTTGTGTTCCCTATAGACTATATGTAACTCTATGGTTGTGTTCCCTATAGACTATATGTAACTCTATGGTTGTCCTCCCTCTATAGACTATATGTAACTCTATGGTTGTGTTCCCTCTATAGACTATATGTAACTCTATGGTTGTCCTCCCTCTATAGACTATATGTAACTCTATGGTTGTGTTCCCTATAGACTATATGTAACTCTATGGTTGTCCTCCCTCTATAGACTATATGTAACTCTATGGTTGTGTTCCCTATAGACTATATGTAACTCTATGGTTGTCCTCCCTCTATAGACTATATGTAACTCTATGGTTGTCCTCCCTCTATAGACTATATGTAACTCTATGGTTGTGTTCCTCTATAGACTATATGTAACTCTATGGGTGTGTTCCCTATAGACTATATGTAACTCTATGGTTGTGTTCCCTATAGACTATATGTAACTCTATGGTTGTGTTCCCTCTATAGACTATATGTAACTCTATGGGTGTGTTCCCTATAGACTATATGTAACTCTATGGTTGTCCTCCCTCTATAGACTATATGTAACTCTATGGTTGTGTTCCCTATAGACTATATGTAACTCTATGGTTGTGTTCCCTCTATAGACTATATGTAACTCTATGGTTGTGTTCCCTATAGACTATATGTAACTCTATGGTTGTGTTCCCTATAGACTATATGTAACTCTATGGTTGTGTTCCTCTATAGACTATATGTAACTCTATGGGTGTGTTCCCTATAGACTATATGTAACTCTATGGTTGTCCTCCCTCTATAGACTATATGTAACTCTATGGTTGTGTTCCCTATAGACTATATGTAACTCTATGGTTGTGTTCCCTCTATAGACTATATGTAACTCTATGGTTGTGTTCCCTATAGACTATATGTAACTCTATGGTTGTGTTCCCTCTATAGACTATATGTAACTCTATGGTTGTGTTCCTCTATAGACTATATGTAACTCTATGGGTGTGTTCCCTATAGACTATATGTAACTCTATGGTTGTGTTCCCTATAGACTATATGTAACTCTATGGTTGTGTTCCTCTATAGACTATATGTAACTCTATGGTTGTCCTCCCTCTATAGACTATATGTAACTCTATGGTTGTCCTCCCTCTATAGACTATATGTAACTCTATGGTTGTGTTCCCTATAGACTATATGTAACTCTATGGTTGTGTTCCCTCTATAGACTATATGTAACTATGGTTGTGTTCCCTATAGACTATATGTAACTCTATGGTTGTGTTCCCTCTATAGACTATATGTAACTCTATGGTTGTGTTCCCTATAGACTATATGTAACTCTATGGTTGTGTTCCCTCTATAGACTATATGTAACTCTATGGTTGTGTTCCCTCTATAGACTATATGTAACTCTATGGTTGTGTTCCCTATAGACTATATGTAACTCTATGGTTGTCCTCCCTCTATAGACTATATGTAACTCTATGGTTGTGTTCCCTATAGACTATATGTAACTCTATGGTTGTGTTCCTCTATAGACTATATGTAACTCTATGGTTGTCCTCCCTCTATAGACTATATGTAACTCTATGGTTGTGTTCCCTATAGACTATATGTAACTCTATGGTTGTGTTCCTCTATAGACTATATGTAACTCTATGGTTGTGTTCCCTCTATAGACTATATGTAACTCTATGGTTGTCCTCCCTCTATAGACTATATGTAACTCTATGGTTGTCCTCCCTCTATAGACTATATGTAACTCTATGGTTGTGCTCCCTCTATAGACTATATGTAACTCTATGGTTGTGTTCCCTATAGACTATATGTAACTCTATGGTTGTGTTCCCTCTATAGACTATATGTAACTCTATGGTTGTGTTCCCTATAGACTATATGTAACTCTATGGTTGTGTTCCTCTATAGACTATATGTAACTCTATGGTTGTGTTCCCTCTATAGACTATATGTAACTATATGGTTGTGTTCCCTATAGACTATATGTAACTCTATGGTTGTGTTCCCTCTATAGACTATATGTAACTCTATGGTTGTCCTCCCTCTATAGACTATATGTAACTCTATGGGTGTGTTCCCTATAGACTATATGTAACTCTATGGTTGTGTTCCTCTATAGACTATATGTAACTCTATGGTTGTGTTCCTCTATAGACTATATGTAACTCTATGGTTGTGTTCCCTCTATAGACTATATGTAACTCTATGGTTGTCCTCCCTCTATAGACTATATGTAACTCTATGGTTGTCCTCCCTCTATAGACTATATGTAACTATGGTTGTGTTCCTCTATAGACTATATGTAACTCTATGGTTGTGTTCCCTATAGACTATATGTAACTCTATGGTTGTGTTCCTCTATAGACTATATGTAACTCTATGGTTGTGTTCCTCTATAGACTATATGTAACTCTATGGTTGTGTTCC
Source organism: Protomyctophum parallelum (assembly GCF_964188405.1). Lineage (NCBI taxonomy): Eukaryota > Metazoa > Chordata > Actinopteri > Myctophiformes > Myctophidae > Protomyctophum > Protomyctophum parallelum. The sequence continues at coordinate 26,495,763 of NC_139710.1, read as the reverse complement.
CTCTATAGACTATATGTAACTCTATGGTTGTGTTCCCTCTATAGACTATATGTAACTCTATGGTTGTCCTCCCTCTATAGACTATATGTAACTATGGTTGTGTTCCCTATAGACTATATGTAACTCTATGGTTGTGTTCCCTCTATAGACTATATGTAACTCTATGGTTGTCCTCCCTCTATAGACTATATGTAAACTATGGTTGTGTTCCCTATAGACTATATGTAACTCTATGGTTGTGTTCCCTCTATAGACTATATGTAACTCTATGGTTGTGTTCCTCTATAGACTATATGTAACTCTATGGTTGTCCTCCCTCTATAGACTATATGTAACTCTATGGTTGTGTTCCCTATAGACTATATGTAACTCTATGGTTGTCCTCCCTCTATAGACTATATGTAACTATGGTTGTGTTCCCTCTATAGACTATATGTAACTCTATGGTTGTCCTCCCTCTATAGACTATATGTAACTCTATGGTTGTGTTCCCTATAGACTATATGTAACTCTATGGTTGTCCTCCCTCTATAGACTATATGTAACTCTATGGTTGTGTTCCCTCTATAGACTATATGTAACTCTATGGTTGTCCTCCCTCTATAGACTATATGTAACTCTATGGTTGTCCTCCCTCTATAGACTATATGTAACTCTATGGTTGTGTTCCCTCTATAGACTATATGTAACTCTATGGTTGTGTTCCCTCTATAGACTATATGTAACTCTATGGTTGTGTTCCCTCTATAGACTATATGTAACTCTATGGTTGTGTTCCCTCTATAGACTATATGTAAACTATGGTTGTGTTCCCTATAGACTATATGTAACTCTATGGTTGTGTTCCTCTATAGACTATATGTAACTCTATGGTTGTCCTCCCTCTATAGACTATATGTAACTCTATGGTTGTGTTCCCTATAGACTATATGTAACTCTATGGTTGTGTTCCTTCCCTCTATAGACTATATGTAACTCTATGGTTGTGTTCCCTCTATAGACTATATGTAACTCTATGGTTGTCTCCCTCTATAGACTATATGTAACTCTATGGTTGTCTCCCTCTATAGACTATATGTAACTCTATGGTTGTCCTCCCTCTATAGACTATATGTAACTCTATGGTTGTGTTCCTCTATAGACTATATGTAACTCTATGGTTGTGTTCCCTCTATAGACTATATGTAACTCTATGGTTGTGTTCCCTATAGACTATATGTAACTCTATGGTTGTGTTCCTCTATAGACTATATGTAACTCTATGGTTGTGTTCCCTCTATAGACTATATGTAACTCTATGGTTGTGTCTCCCTATAGACTATATGTAACTCTATGGTTGTGCTTCCCTCTATAGACTATATGTAACTCTATGGTTGTCCTCCCTCTATAGACTATATGTAACTCTATGGTTGTGTTCCCTATAGACTATATGTAACTCTATGGTTGTGTTCCCTCTATAGACTATATGTAACTCTATGGTTGTGTTCCTCTATAGACTATATGTAACTCTATGGTTGTGTTCCCTCTATAGACTATATGTAACTCTATGGTTGTGCTCCCTCTATAGACTATATGTAACTCTATGGTTGTCCTCCCTCTATAGACTATATGTAACCTATGGTTGTGTTCCTCTATAGACTATATGTAACTCTATGGTTGTGTTCCTATAGACTATATGTAACTCTATGGTTGTGTTCCCTCTATAGACTATATGTAACTCTATGGTTGTGTTCCTCTATAGACTATATGTAACTCTATGGTTGTGTTCCCTCTATAGACTATATGTAACTCTATGGTTGTGTCCTCTATAGACTATATGTAACTCTATGGTGTGTCCTCCCTCTATAGACTATATGTAACTATGGTTGTGTTCCCTATAGACTATATGTAACTCTATGGTTGTGTTCCCTCTATAGACTATATGTAACTCTATGGTTGTCCTCCCTCTATAGACTATATGTAACTATGGTTGTGTTCCCTATAGACTATATGTAACTCTATGGTTGTGTTCCCTCTATAGACTATATGTAACTCTATGGTTGTGTTCCCTCTATAGACTATATGTAACTCTATGGTTGTCCTCCCTCTATAGACTATATGTAACTCTATGGTTGTGTTCCCTATAGACTATATGTAACTCTATGGTTGTCCTCCCTCTATAGACTATATGTAACTATGGTTGTGTTCCTCTATAGACTATATGTAACTCTATGGTTGTCCTCCCTCTATAGACTATATGTAACTCTATGGTTGTGTTCCTCTATAGACTATATGTAACTCTATGGTTGTGTTCCCTCTATAGACTATATGTAACTCTATGGTTGTGTTCCCTCTATAGACTATATGTAACTCTATGGTTGTCCTCCCTCTATAGACTATATGTAACTCTATGGTTGTCCTCCCTCTATAGACTATATGTAACTCTATGGTTGTGTTCCCTCTATAGACTATATGTAACTCTATGGTTGTGTTCCCTCTATAGACTATATGTAACTCTATGGTTGTGTTCCCTCTATAGACTATATGTAACTCTATGGTTGTGTTCCCTCTATAGACTATATGTAACTTATGGTTGTGTTCCTCTATAGACTATATGTAACTCTATGGTTGTGTTCCCTCTATAGACTATATGTAACTCTATGGTTGTGTTCCCTCTATAGACTATATGTAACTCTATGGTTGTCCTCCTCTATAGACTATATGTAACTCTATGGTTGTGTTCCCTCTATAGACTATATGTAACTCTATGGTTGTGTTCCCTCTATAGACTATATGTAACTCTATGGTTGTGTTCCTCTATAGACTATATGTAACTCTATGGTTGTGTTCCTCTATAGACTATATGTAACTCTATGGTTGTGTTCCCTCTATAGACTATATGTAACTCTATGGTTGTGTTCCTCTATAGACTATATGTAACTCTATGGTTGTGTTCCCTATAGACTATATGTAACTCTATGGTTGTGTTCCCTCTATAGACTATATGTAACTCTATGGTGTGTCCTCCCTCTATAGACTATATGTAACTCTATGGTTGTGTCTCCCTCTATAGACTATATGTAACTCTATGGTTGTGTTCCCTCTATAGACTATATGTAACTCTATGGTGTGTCTCCCTCTATAGACTATATGTAACTCTATGGTTGTGTTCCTCTATAGACTATATGTAACTCTATGGTTGTGTTCCCTCTATAGACTATATGTAACTCTATGGTTGTGTTCCCTCTATAGACTATATGTAACTCTATGGTTGTGTTCCCTCTATAGACTATATGTAACTCTATGGTTGTGTCCCTCTATAGACTATATGTAACTCTATGGTTGTGTCTCCTCTATAGACTATATGTAACTCTATGGTTGTGTTCCTCTATAGACTATATGTAACTCTATGGTTGTCCTCCCTCTATAGACTATATGTAACTCTATGGTTGTGTTCCCTCTATAGACTATATGTAACTCTATGGTTGTGTTCCTATAGACTATATGTAACTCTATGGTTGTGTTCCCTCTATAGACTATATGTAACTCTATGGTTGTGTTCCCTCTATAGACTATATGTAACTCTATGGTGTGTTCCCTCTATAGATCTATATGTAACTCTATGGTTGTGTTCCCTATAGACTATATGTAACTCTATGGTTGTGTTCCCTCTATAGACTATATGTAACTCTATGGTTGTCCTCCCTCTTTGTGTCTCCCTCTATAGACTATATGTAACTCTATGGTTGTCCTCCCTCTATAGACTATATGTAACTCTATGGTTGTGTCCTCCCTCTATAGACTATATGTAACTCTATGGTTGTGTTCCCTATAGACTATATGTAACTCTATGGTTGTGTTCCCTCTATAGACTATATGTAACTATGGTTGTGTTCCCTATAGACTATATGTAACTCTATGGTTGTGTTCCCTCTATAGACTATATGTAACTCTATGGTTGTGTTCCTCTATAGACTATATGTAACTCTATGGTTGTGTTCCCTCTATAGACTATATGTAACTCTATGGTTGTGTTCCCTCTATAGACTATATGTAACTATATGGTTGTGTTCCTCTATAGACTATATGTAACTCTATGGTTGTCCTCCCTCTATAGACTATATGTAACTCTATGGTTGTGTTCCCTATAGACTATATGTAACTCTATGGTTGTGTTCCTCTATAGACTATATGTAACTCTATGGTTGTGTTCCCTCTATAGACTATATGTAACTCTATGGTTGTGTTCCCTATAGACTATATGTAACTCTATGGTTGTGTTCCCTCTATAGACTATATGTAACTCTATGGTTGTGTTCCCTCTATAGACTATATGTAACTCTATGGTTGTGTTCCTCTATAGACTATATGTAACTCTATGGTTGTGTTCCCTATAGACTATATGTAACTCTATGGTTGTGTTCCCTCTATAGACTATATGTAACTCTATGGTTGTGTTCCCTCTATAGACTATATGTAACTCTATGGTTGTGTTCCTCTATAGACTATATGTAACTCTATGGTTGTGTTCCCTATAGACTATATGTAACTCTATGGTTGTGTTCCTCTATAGACTATATGTAACTCTATGGTTGTGTTCCCTCTATAGACTATATGTAACTCTATGGTTGTCCTCCCTCTATAGACTATATGTAACTCTATGGTTGTGTTCCTCTATAGACTATATGTAACTCTATGGTTGTGTTCCTCTATAGACTATATGTAACTCTATGGTTGTGTTCCCTCTATAGACTATATGTAACTCTATGGTTGTGTTCCCTCTATAGACTATATGTAACTCTATGGTTGTGTTCCCTCTATAGACTATATGTAACTCTATGGTTGTGTTCCCTATAGACTATATGTAACTCTATGGTTGTGTTCCCTCTATAGACTATATGTAACTCTATGGTTGTGTTCCCTCTATAGACTATATGTAACTCTATGGTTGTGTTCCCTATAGACTATATGTAACTCTATGGTTGTGTTCCCTATAGACTATATGTAACTCTATGGTTGTGTTCCCTCTATAGACTATATGTAACTCTATGGTTGTGTTCCCTCTATAGACTATATGTAACTCTATGGTTGTGTTCCCTCTATAGACTATATGTAACTCTATGGTTGTGTTCCTCTATAGACTATATGTAACTCTATGGTTGTGTTCCCTATAGACTATATGTAACTCTATGGTTGTGTTCCCTCTATAGACTATATGTAACTCTATGGTTGTGTTCCTCTATAGACTATATGTAACTCTATGGTTGTGTTCCCTATAGACTATATGTAACTCTATGGTTGTGTTCCCTCTATAGACTATATGTAACTCTATGGTTGTGTTCCCTCTATAGACTATATGTAACTCTATGGTTGTCCTCCCTCTATAGACTATATGTAACTCTATGGTTGTGTTCCTCTATAGACTATATGTAACTCTATGGTTGTCCTCCCTCTATAGACTATATGTAACTCTATGGTTGTGTTCCCTCTATAGACTATATGTAACTCTATGGTTGTGTTCCCTCTATAGACTATATGTAACTCTATGGTTGTGTTCCCTCTATAGACTATATGTAACTCTATGGTTGTGTTCCCTCTATAGACTATATGTAACTCTATGGTTGTGTTCCCTATAGACTATATGTAACTCTATGGTTGTGTCTCCCTCTATAGACTATATGTAACTCTATGGTTGTGTTCCCTCTATAGACTATATGTAACCTATGGTTGTGTTCCCTATAGACTATATGTAACTCTATGGTTGTGTTCCCTCTATAGACTATATGTAACTCTATGGTTGTGTTCCTCTATAGACTATATGTAACTCTATGGTTGTGTTCCCTATAGACTATATGTAACTCTATGGTTGTGTTCCCTATAGACTATATGTAACTCTATGGTTGTGTTCCTCTATAGACTATATGTAACTCTATGGTTGTCCTCCCTCTATAGACTATATGTAACTCTATGGTTGTCCTCCCTCTATAGACTATATGTAACTCTATGGTTGTCCTCCCTCTATAGACTATATGTAACTCTATGGTTGTGTTCCCTATAGACTATATGTAACTCTATGGTTGTGTTCCCTCTATAGACTATATGTAACTCTATGGTTGTGTTCCCTATAGACTATATGTAACTCTATGGTTGTGTTCCCTCTATAGACTATATGTAACTCTATGGTTGTGTTCCCTATAGACTATATGTAACTCTATGGTTGTGTTCCCTCTATAGACTATATGTAACTCTATGGTTGTGTTCCCTCTATAGACTATATGTAACTCTATGGTTGTGTTCCCTATAGACTATATGTAACTCTATGGTTGTCCTCCCTCTATAGACTATATGTAACTCTATGGTTGTGTTCCCTATAGACTATATGTAACTCTATGGTTGTGTTCCTCTATAGACTATATGTAACTCTATGGTTGTCCTCCCTCTATAGACTATATGTAACTCTATGGTTGTGTTCCCTCTATAGACTATATGTAACTCTATGGTTGTGTTCCCTCTATAGACTATATGTAACTCTATGGTTGTCCTCCCTCTATAGACTATATGTAACTCTATGGTTGTGTTCCCTCTATAGACTATATGTAACTCTATGGTTGTGTTCCCTATAGACTATATGTAACTCTATGGTTGTGTTCCCTCTATAGACTATATGTAACTCTATGGTTGTGTTCCCTATAGACTATATGTAACTCTATGGTTGTGTTCCTCTATAGACTATATGTAACTCTATGGTTGTCCTCCCTCTATAGACTATATGTAACTCTATGGTTGTGTTCCCTATAGACTATATGTAACTCTATGGTTGTGTTCCCTCTATAGACTATATGTAACTCTATGGTTGTCCTCCCTCTATAGACTATATGTAACTCTATGGTTGTGTTCCCTCTATAGACTATATGTAACTCTATGGTTGTGTTCCCTATAGACTATATGTAACTCTATGGTTGTGTTCCCTCTATAGACTATATGTAACTCTATGGTTGTGTCCCTCTATAGACTATATGTAACTCTATGGTTGTGTTCCTCTATAGACTATATGTAACTCTATGGTTGTGTTCCCTCTATAGACTATATGTAACTATGGTTGTGTTCCCTATAGACTATATGTAACTCTATGGTTGTGTTCCCTCTATAGACTATATGTAACTCTATGGTTGTGTTCCTCTATAGACTATATGTAACTCTATGGTTGTGTTCCTCTATAGACTATATGTAACTCTATGGTTGTGTTCCCTCTATAGACTATATGTAACTCTATGGTTGTGTTCCCTCTATAGACTATATGTAACTCTATGGTTGTGTTCCCTCTATAGACTATATGTAACTCTATGGTTGTGTTCCCTCTATAGACTATATGTAACTCTATGGTTGTCCTCCCTCTATAGACTATATGTAACTCTATGGTTGTGTTCCCTATAGACTATATGTAACTCTATGGTTGTGTTCCTCTATAGACTATATGTAACTCTATGGTTGTGTTCCCTCTATAGACTATATGTAACTATGGTTGTGTTCCTCTATAGACTATATGTAACTCTATGGTTGTGTCTCCCTCTATAGACTATATGTAACTCTATGGTTGTGTTCCCTATAGACTATATGTAACTCTATGGTTGTCCTCCCTCTATAGACTATATGTAACTCTATGGTTGTCCTCCCTCTATAGACTATATGTAACTCTATGGTTGTCCTCCCTCTATAGACTATATGTAACTCTATGGTTGTGTTCCCTCTATAGACTATATGTAACTCTATGGTTGTGTTCCCTCTATAGACTATATGTAACTCTATGGTTGTGTTCCCTCTATAGACTATATGTAACTCTATGGTTGTGTTCCCTATAGACTATATGTAACTCTATGGTTGTGTTCCCTCTATAGACTATATGTAACTCTATGGTTGTGTTCCCTATAGACTATATGTAACTCTATGGTTGTGTTCCTCTATAGACTATATGTAACTCTATGGTTGTGTTCCCTCTATAGACTATATGTAACTCTATGGTTGTGTCCTCTATAGACTATATGTAACTCTATGGTTGTGTTCCTCTATAGACTATATGTAACTCTATGGTTGTGTTCCCTCTATAGACTATATGTAACTCTATGGTTGTGTTCCCTCTATAGACTATATGTAACTCTATGGTTGTGTTCCCTCTATAGACTATATGTAACTATGGTTGTGTTCCCTATAGACTATATGTAACTCTATGGTTGTGTTCCCTCTATAGACTATATGTAACTCTATGGTTGTGTTCCCTCTATAGACTATATGTAACTCTATGGTTGTCCTCCCTCTATAGACTATATGTAACTCTATGGTTGTCCTCCTCTATAGACTATATGTAACTCTATGGTTGTGTTCCCTCTATAGACTATATGTAACTCTATGGTTGTCCTCCCTCTATAGACTATATGTAACTATGGTTGTGTTCCTCTATAGACTATATGTAACTCTATGGTTGTGTTCCTCTATAGACTATATGTAACTCTATGGTTGTGTTCCCTCTATAGACTATATGTAACTCTATGGTTGTGTTCCTCTATAGACTATATGTAACTCTATGGTTGTGTTCCCTATAGACTATATGTAACTCTATGGTTGTGTTCCTCTATAGACTATATGTAACTCTATGGTTGTCGTTCCCTCTATAGACTATATGTAACTCTATGGTTGTCCTTCCCTCTATAGACTATATGTAACTATGGTTGTGTTCCTCTATAGACTATATGTAACTCTATGGTTGTCTCCCTCTATAGACTATATGTAACTCTATGGTTGTGTTCCCTCTATAGACTATATGTAACTCTATGGTTGTGTTCCCTCTATAGACTATATGTAACTCTATGGTTGTGTTCCCTCTATAGACTATATGTAACTCTATGGTTGTGTTCCCTCTATAGACTATATGTAACTCTATGGTTGTCCTCCCTCTATAGACTATATGTAACTCTATGGTTGTGTTCCCTATAGACTATATGTAACTCTATGGTTGTGTTCCCTATAGACTATATGTAACTCTATGGTTGTGTTCCTCTATAGACTATATGTAACTCTATGGTTGTCCTCCCTCTATAGACTATATGTAACTCTATGGTTGTCCTCCCTCTATAGACTATATGTAACTCTATGGTTGTGTTCCCTATAGACTATATGTAACTCTATGGTTGTGTTCCCTCTATAGACTATATGTAACTCTATGGTTGTCCTTCCCTCTATAGACTATATGTAACTCTATGGTTGTGTTCCCTATAGACTATATGTAACTCTATGGTTGTGTTCCCTCTATAGACTATATGTAACTCTATGGTTGTCCTCCCTCTATAGACTATATGTAACTCTATGGTTGTGTTCCCTATAGACTATATGTAACTCTATGGTTGTGTTCCTCTATAGACTATATGTAACTCTATGGTTGTGTTCCTCTATAGACTATATGTAACTCTATGGTTGTGTTCCCTCTATAGACTATATGTAACTCTATGGTTGTGTTCCTCTATAGACTATATGTAACTCTATGGTTGTGTTCCTCTATAGACTATATGTAACTCTATGGTTGTGTTCCCTATAGACTATATGTAACTCTATGGTTGTGTTCCCTCTATAGACTATATGTAACTCTATGGTTGTCCTCCCTCTATAGACTATATGTAACTCTATGGTTGTCCTCCCTCTATAGACTATATGTAACTCTATGGTTGTGTTCCCTCTATAGACTATATGTAACTCTATGGTTGTGTTCCCTATAGACTATATGTAACTCTATGGTTGTGTTCCTCTATAGACTATATGTAACTCTATGGTTGTCCTCCCTCTATAGACTATATGTAACTCTATGGTTGTGTTCCCTCTATAGACTATATGTAACTCTATGGTTGTGTTCCCTATAGACTATATGTAACTCTATGGTTGTGTTCCCTATAGACTATATGTAACTCTATGGTTGTCCTTCCCTCTATAGACTATATGTAACTCTATGGTTGTGTTCCCTCTATAGACTATATGTAACTCTATGGTTGTCCTCCCTCTATAGACTATATGTAACTCTATGGTTGTGTTCCCTATAGACTATATGTAACTCTATGGTTGTCCTCCCTCTATAGACTATATGTAACTCTATGGTTGTGTTCCCTATAGACTATATGTAACTCTATGGTTGTCCTCCCTCTATAGACTATATGTAACTCTATGGTTGTCCTCCCTCTATAGACTATATGTAACTCTATGGTTGTGTTCCCTCTATAGACTATATGTAACTCTATGGTTGTGTTCCCTATAGACTATATGTAACTCTATGGTTGTGTTCCCTCTATAGACTATATGTAACTCTATGGTTGTGTTCCCTATAGACTATATGTAACTCTATGGTTGTGTTCCTCTATAGACTATATGTAACTCTATGGTTGTGTTCCCTCTATAGACTATATGTAACTCTATGGTTGTGTTCCTCTATAGACTATATGTAACTCTATGGTTGTGTTCCCCTCTATAGACTATATGTAACTCTATGGTTGTGTTCCCTATAGACTATATGTAACTCTATGGTTGTGTTCCCTCTATAGACTATATGTAACTCTATGGTTGTGTTCCCTATAGACTATATGTAACTCTATGGTTGTGTTCCCTCTATAGACTATATGTAACTCTATGGTTGTGTTCCCTCTATAGACTATATGTAACTCTATGGTTGTGTTCCCTATAGACTATATGTAACTCTATGGTTGTGTTCCCTATAGACTATATGTAACTCTATGGTTGTGTTCCTCTATAGACTATATGTAACTCTATGGTTGTCCTCCCTCTATAGACTATATGTAACTCTATGGTTGTCCTCCCTCTATAGACTATATGTAACTCTATGGTTGTGTTCCCTATAGACTATATGTAACTCTATGGTTGTGTTCCCTCTATAGACTATATGTAACTATGGTTGTGTTCCCTATAGACTATATGTAACTCTATGGTTGTGTTCCCTCTATAGACTATATGTAACTCTATGGTTGTGTTCCCTATAGACTATATGTAACTCTATGGTTGTGTTCCCTCTATAGACTATATGTAACTCTATGGTTGTGTTCCCTCTATAGACTATATGTAACTATATGGTTGTGTTCCCTATAGACTATATGTAACTCTATGGTTGTCCTCCCTCTATAGACTATATGTAACTCTATGGTTGTGTTCCCTATAGACTATATGTAACTCTATGGTTGTGTTCCTCTATAGACTATATGTAACTCTATGGTTGTCCTCCCTCTATAGACTATATGTAACTCTATGGTTGTGTTCCCTCTATAGACTATATGTAACTCTATGGTTGTCCTCCCTCTATAGACTATATGTAACTCTATGGTTGTCCTCCCT
>NC_139710.1:26453285-26484205 GCF_964188405.1 Protomyctophum parallelum | reverse complement strand
GCACAGCACACCTACAGATTTTGTCCACACATCACGCAAATTGGTACACAGTCTCTCTAGAGCCATTCAACCAAACCGGTCTTTCAGATTTCTCACACTCCATCCTGATTGGTTAAGATTGGCTTCCAAAGTTCACAGGAGTGCTCAGTTTCAAACAAAATGCTGCAAATCATGACCACATCGCGTGATTTCCGTGAAATTGTGCACCCACATTCCCACTAGGCCGAGGACAAAATGCCACATGAACAATTTCAACTCAACCTCAAGGTGGCGCTATAACTGGCCGAAAAGTGTTTTTACCTCTAACTGCACGGATCTGTGGATAACCTGGTGGAGACCTGTGCCCAGAAGGGCACTTTTTCTAGTTTTACCTCCTTTTTGTCCACCCACGCATGCATGCATGCAGGCGCTCACGCGTACACTCACACACATGATTCACATTAGCATGGTTTCTCAATGTGCACATGCTGCCAGCAACACACACATCTGCATTATACACACGCACCTGCTGTATGTGTGTGGACTACAGGGTCCACGCAGGGTTAAAGTTGTGTGTATAGTTGGGTGGGCGTGTTTTCTGTGGTGTTTCACCCAGGTGGGCGTGTTTTACCCAGGTGGGCGTGTTTCACCCAGGTGGGCGTGTTTCACCCAGGTGGGCGTGTTTCACCCAGGTGGGCGTGTTTAACCAGGTGGGCGTGTTTCACCCAGATGGGCGTGTTTCACCCAGGTGGGCGTGTTTCACCCAGGTGGGCGTGTTTCACCCAGGTGGGCGTGTTTCACCCAGGTAGGTGGGCGTGTTTCACCCAGGTGGGCGTGTTTCACCCAGGTGGGCGTGTTTCACCCAGGTGGGCGTGTTTCACCCAGGTGGGCGTGTTTAACCCAGGTGGGCGTGTTTCACCCAGGTGGGCGTGTTTCACCCAGGTGGGCGTGTTTCACCCAGGTGGGCGTGTTTCACCCAGGTGGGCGTGTTTAACCCAGGTGGGCGTGTTTAACCCAGGTGGGCGTGTTTAACCCAGGTGGGCGTGTTTCACCCAGGTAGGTGGGCGTGTTTCACCCAGATGGGCGTGTTTCACCCAGGTGGGCGTGTTTCACCCAGGTAGGTGGGCGTGTTTCACCCAGATGGGCGTGTTTCACCCAGGTGGGCGTGTTTAACCCAGGTGGGCGTGTTTAACCCAGGTGGGCGTGTTTCACCCAGGTAGGTGGGCGTGTTTCACCCAGGTGGGCGTGTTTCACCCAGGTGGGCGTGTTTAACCCAGGTGGGCGTGTTTCACCCAGGTAGGTGGGCGTGTTTCACCCAGGTGGGCGTGTTTCACCCAGGTGGGCGTGTTTCACCCAGATGGGCGTGTTTCACCCAGGTGGGCGTGTTTCACCCAGGTGGGCGTGTTTCACCCAGATGGGCGTGTTTCACCCAGGTGGGCGTGTTTCACCCAGGTAGGTGGGCGTGTTTCACCCAGGTAGGTGGGCGTGTTTCACCCAGGTGGGCGTGTTTAACCCAGGTGGGCGTGTTTAACCCAGGTGGGCGTGTTTCACCCAGGTAGGTGGGCGTGTTTCACCCAGGTGGGCGTGTTTCACCCAGGTGGGCGTGTTTAACCCAGGTGGGCGTGTTTAACCCAGGTGGGCGTGTTTCACCCAGGTAGGTGGGCGTGTTTCACCCAGGTGGGCGTGTTTCACCCAGGTGGGCGTGTTTCACCCAGATGGGCGTGTTTCACCCAGGTGGGCGTGTTTCACCCAGATGGGCGTGTTTCACCCAGGTGGGCGTGTTTCACCCAGGTGGGCGTGTTTCACCCAGGTGGGCGTGTTTAACCCAGGTGGGCGTGTTTCACCCAGATGGGCGTGTTTCACCCAGGTGGGCGTGTTTAACCCAGGTGGGCGTGTTTCACCCAGGTGGGCGTGTTTCACCCAGGTGGGCGTGTTTCACCCAGATGGGCGTGTTTCACCCAGGTGGGCGTGTTTCACCCAGGTGGGCGTGTTTCACCCAGGTGGGCGTGTTTCACCCAGGTGGGCGTGTTTCACCCAGGTGGGCGTGTTTCACCCAGATGGGCGTGTTTCACCCAGGTGGGCGTGTTTCACCCAGGTGGGCGTGTTTCACCCAGGTGGGCGTGTTTAACCCAGGTGGGCGTGTTTAACCCAGGTGGGCGTGTTTCACCCAGATGGGCGTGTTTCACCCAGGTGGGCGTGTTTCACCCAGGTGGGCGTGTTTCACCCAGGTGGGCGTGTTTCACCCAGGTGGGCGTGTTTCACCCAGGTAGGTGGGCGTGTTTCACCCAGGTGGGCGTGTTTTCTGTGGTTTTTCACCCAGGTGGGCGTGTTTCACCCAGGTGGGCGTGTTTTCTGTGGTTTTTCACCCAGGTGGGCGTGTTTCACCCAGGTGGGCGTGTTTTCTGTGGTTTTTCACCCAGGTGGGCGTGTTTTCTGTGGTGTTTCACCCAGGTGGGCGTGTTTCACCCAGGTGGGCGTGTTTCACCCAGGTGGGCGTGTTTTCTGTGGTTTTTCACCCAGGTGGGCGTGTTTTCTGTGGTGTTTCACCCAGGTGGGCGTGTTTCACCCAGGTGGGCGTGTTTTCTGTGGTGTTTCACGATCGATTGACCGATCATGAAAGTAAGCGTGCTCCGAAAATGCCAGTGGTCAGATGGGTGGCCCGCGAACGCTTTTGGAGTGTGTGTGTGTGTGTGTGTGCGCGCGTGCGTGTGCGCGTGCGTGTGCGTGTGTGTGCGTGCGTGCATGCGTGTGTGTCCTGGTGCAGGAAAGAGGCTTGGGTCACTTTACAGCCAGTTGGCCTGTTAAATGGAGCGTTCACTCACACCCCACCCTGTTACTGTTCATTATTTCTCTCTCTCACAGACACACACACACACACACACACACACACACTGCACTGCACTGCACTGCTATGCGCTGCGTTGCATTGCATTGCGTTGCGCCCACCTGGGTGAAACTCCACAGAGAACTGTCCTCCCTCTATAGACTATATGTAACTCTATGGTTGTGTTCCCTCTATAGACTATATGTAACTCTATGGTTGTGTTCCCTATAGACTATATGTAACTCTATGGTTGTGTTCCCTCTATAGACTATATGTAACTCTATGGTTGTGTTCCCTATAGACTATATGTAACTCTATGGTTGTGTTCCCTCTATAGACTATATGTAACTCTATGGTTGTCCTCCCTCTATAGACTATATGTAACTCTATGGTTGTGTTCCCTATAGACTATATGTAACTCTATGGTTGTGTTCCCTATAGACTATATGTAACTCTATGGTTGTGTTCTCTATAGACTATATGTAACTCTATGGTTGTGTTCCCTATAGACTATATGTAACTCTATGGTTGTGTTCCCTCTATAGACTATATGTAACTCTATGGTTGTGTTCCCTCTATAGACTATATGTAACTCTATGGTTGTGTTCCCTCTATAGACTATATGTAACTATGGTTGTGTTCCCTCTATAGACTATATGTAACTCTATGGTTGTCCTCCCTCTATAGACTATATGTAACTCTATGGTTGTCCTCCCTCTATAGACTATATGTAACTCTATGGTTGTGTTCCCTCTATAGACTATATGTAACTCTATGGTTGTGTTCCCTCTATAGACTATATGTAACTCTATGGTTGTGTTCCCTCTATAGACTATATGTAACTCTATGGTTGTGTTCCCTCTATAGACTATATGTAACTATGGTTGTGTTCCCTCTATAGACTATATGTAACTCTATGGTTGTCCTCCCTCTATAGACTATATGTAACTCTATGGTTGTCCTCCCTCTATAGACTATATGTAACTATGGTTGTGTTCTCTATAGACTATATGTAACTCTATGGTTGTGTTCTCTATAGACTATATGTAACTCTATGGTTGTGTTCCCTCTAGACTATATGTAACTCTATGGTTGTCCTCCCTCTATAGACTATATGTAACTCTATGGTTGTGTTCCCTATAGACTATATGTAACTCTATGGTTGTGTTCCCTATAGACTATATGTAACTCTATGGTTGTCCTCCCTCTATAGACTATATGTAACTCTATGGTTGTGTTCTCTATAGACTATATGTAACTCTATGGTTGTGTTCCCTCTATAGACTATATGTAACTCTATGGTTGTGTTCCCTCTATAGACTATATGTAACTCTATGGTTGTGTTCTCTATAGACTATATGTAACTCTATGGTTGTGTTCCCTATAGACTATATGTAACTCTATGGTTGTGTTCCCTCTATAGACTATATGTAACTCTATGGTTGTCCTCCCTCTATAGACTATATGTAACTCTATGGTTGTGTTCCCTATAGACTATATGTAACTCTATGGTTGTGTTCCCTCTATAGACTATATGTAACTCTATGGTTGTGTTCCCTATAGACTATATGTAACTCTATGGTTGTGTTCCCTCTATAGACTATATGTAACTCTATGGTTGTCCTCCCTCTATAGACTATATGTAACTATGGTTGTGTTCTCTATAGACTATATGTAACTCTATGGTTGTGTTCCCTATAGACTATATGTAACTCTATGGTTGTCCTCCCTCTATAGACTATATGTAACTCTATGGTTGTGTTCCTCTATAGACTATATGTAACTCTATGGTTGTCCTCCCTCTATAGACTATATGTAACTCTATGGTTGTCCTCCCTCTATAGACTATATGTAACTATGGTTGTGTTCTCTATAGACTATATGTAACTCTATGGTTGTCCTCCCTCTATAGACTATATGTAACTCTATGGTTGTCCTCCCTCTATAGACTATATGTAACTCTATGGTTGTGTTCCTCTATAGACTATATGTAACTCTATGGTTGTGTTCCTCTATAGACTATATGTAACTCTATGGTTGTCCTCCCTCTATAGACTATATGTAACTCTATGGTTGTCCTCCCTCTATAGACTATATGTAACTATGGTTGTGTTCTCTATAGACTATATGTAACTCTATGGTTGTCCTCCCTCTATAGACTATATGTAACTCTATGGTTGTGTTCCCTATAGACTATATGTAACTCTATGGTTGTGTTCCCTATAGACTATATGTAACTCTATGGTTGTGTTCCCTATAGACTATATGTAACTCTATGGTTGTGTTCCCTATAGACTATATGTAACTATATGGTTGTGTTCCCTCTATAGACTATATGTAACTCTATGGTTGTGTTCCCTATAGACTATATGTAACTCTATGGTTGTGTTCCCTATAGACTATATGTAACTCTATGGTTGTGTTCCCTATAGACTATATGTAACTCTATGGTTGAGTTCCCTCTATAGACTATATGTAACTCTATGGTTGTGTTCCCTCTATAGACTATATGTAACTCTATGGTTGAGTTCCCTCTATAGACTATATGTAACTCTATGGTTGTCCTCCCTCTATAGACTATATGTAACTCTATGGTTGTGTTCCTCTATAGACTATATGTAACTCTATGGTTGTGTTCCCTCTATAGACTATATGTAACTCTATGGTTGTGTTCCCTATAGACTATATGTAACTCTATGGTTGTCCTCCCTCTATAGACTATATGTAACTCTATGGTTGTGTTCCCTATAGACTATATGTAACTCTGTGGTTGTCCTCCCTCTATAGACTATATGTAACTCTATGGTTGTGTTCCTCTATAGACTATATGTAACTCTATGGTTGTCCTCCCTCTATAGACTATATGTAACTCTATGGTTGTCCTCCCTCTATAGACTATATGTAACTCTATGGTTGTGTTCCTCTATAGACTATATGTAACTCTATGGTTGTGTTCCCTCTATAGACTATATGTAACTCTATGGTTGTGTTCCCTATAGACTATATGTAACTCTATGGTTGTGTTCCCTATAGACTATATGTAACTCTATGGTTGTGTTCCCTATAGACTATATGTAACTCTATGGTTGTGTTCCCTCTATAGACTATATGTAACTCTATGGTTGTGTTCCCTCTATAGACTATATGTAACTCTATGGTTGTGTTCCCTATAGACTATATGTAACTCTATGGTTGTGTTCCCTATAGACTATATGTAACTCTATGGTTGTGTTCCCTATAGACTATATGTAACTCTATGGTTGTGTTCCCTCTATAGACTATATGTAACTCTATGGTTGTGTTCCCTCTATAGACTATATGTAACTCTATGGTTGTCCTCCCTCTATAGACTATATGTAACTCTATGGTTGTCCTCCCTCTATAGACTATATGTAACTCTATGGTTGTGTTCCCTATAGACTATATGTAACTCTATGGTTGTGTTCCCTATAGACTATATGTAACTCTATGGTTGTGTTCCCTATAGACTATATGTAACTCTATGGTTGTGTTCCCTATAGACTATATGTAACTCTATGGTTGTGTTCCCTCTATAGACTATATGTAACTATGGTTGTGTTCCCTATAGACTATATGTAACGCTATGGTTGTCCTCCCTCTATAGACTATATGTAACTCTATGGTTGTGTTCCCTCTATAGACTATATGTAACTCTATGGTTGTGTTCCCTCTATAGACTATATGTAACTCTATGGTTGTGTTCCCTATAGACTATATGTAACTCTATGGTTGTCCTCCCTCTATAGACTATATGTAACTCTATGGTTGTCCTCCCTCTATAGACTATATGTAACTCTATGGTTGTGTTCCCTCTATAGACTATATGTAACTCTATGGTTGTGTTCCTCTATAGACTATATGTAACTCTATGGTTGTGTTCCTCTATAGACTATATGTAACTCTATGGTTGTCCTCCCTCTATAGACTATATGTAACTCTATGGTTGTGTTCCCTCTATAGACTATATGTAACTCTATGGCTGTGTTCCCTATAGACTATATGTAACTCTATGGTTGTGTTCCTCTATAGACTATATGTAACTCTATGGTTGTCCTCCCTCTATAGACTATATGTAACTATATGGTTGTCCTCCCTCTATAGACTATATGTAACTCTATGGTTGTGTTCCCTCTATAGACTATATGTAACTCTATGGTTGTGTTCCCTCTATAGACTATATGTAACTCTATGGTTGTCCTCCCTCTATAGACTATATGTAACTCTATGGTTGTGTTCCCTCTATAGACTATATGTAACTCTATGGTTGTCCTCCCTCTATAGACTATATGTAACTATATGGTTGTCCTCCCTCTATAGACTATATGTAACTCTATGGTTGTGTTCCCTCTATAGACTATATGTAACTCTATGGTTGTGTTCCCTCTATAGACTATATGTAACTCTATGGTTGTCCTCCCTCTATAGACTATATGTAACTCTATGGTTGTGTTCCCTATAGACTATATGTAACTCTATGGTTGTGTTCCCTCTATAGACTATATGTAACTCTATGGTTGTGTTCCCTATAGACTATATGTAACTCTATGGTTGTCCTCCCTCTATAGACTATATGTAACTCTATGGTTGTGTTCCCTCTATAGACTATATGTAACTATGGTTGTGTTCCCTATAGACCATATGTAACTCTATGGTTGTGTTCCCTCTATAGACTATATGTAACTCTATGGTTGTCCTCCCTCTATAGACTATATGTAACTCTATGGTTGTGTTCCCTCTATAGACTATATGTAACTATGGTTGTGTTCCCTATAGACTATATGTAACTCTATGGTTGTGTTCCCTATAGACTATATGTAACTCTATGGTTGTGTTCCCTCTATAGACTATATGTAACTCTATGGTTGTGTTCCCTATAGACTATATGTAACTCTATGGTTGTGTTCCCTATAGACTATATGTAACTCTATGGTTGTCCTCCCTCTATAGACTATATGTAACTCTATGGTTGTGTTCCTCTATAGACTATATGTAACTCTATGGTTGTGTTCCCTCTATAGACTATATGTAACTCTATGGTTGTGTTCCCTCTATAGACTATATGTAACTCTATGGTTGTGTTCCTCTATAGACTATATGTAACTCTATGGTTGTGTTCCCTCTATAGACTATATGTAACTCTATGGTTGTGTTCCCTCTATAGACTATATGTAACTCTATGGTTGTGTTCCCTATAGACTATATGTAACTCTATGGTTGTGTTCCCTATAGACTATATGTAACTCTATGGTTGTCCTCCCTCTATAGACTATATGTAACTCTATGGTTGTCCTCCCTCTATAGACTATATGTAACTCTATGGTTGTCCTCCCTCTATAGACTATATGTAACTCTATGGTTGTGTTCCCTCTATAGACTATATGTAACTCTATGGTTGTCCTCCCTCTATAGACTATATGTAACTCTATGGTTGTGTTCCCTATAGACTATATGTAACTCTATGGTTGTCCTCCCTCTATAGACTATATGTAACTCTATGGTTGTGTTCCCTATAGACTATATGTAACTCTATGGTTGTCCTCCCTCTATAGACTATATGTAACTCTATGGTTGTCCTCCCTCTATAGACTATATGTAACTCTATGGTTGTGTTCCTCTATAGACTATATGTAACTCTATGGGTGTGTTCCCTATAGACTATATGTAACTCTATGGTTGTCCTCCCTCTATAGACTATATGTAACTCTATGGTTGTCCTCCCTCTATAGACTATATGTAACTCTATGGTTGTGTTCCCTATAGACTATATGTAACTCTATGGTTGTGTTCCCTCTATAGACTATATGTAACTCTATGGTTGTGTTCCCTCTATAGACTATATGTAACTCTATGGTTGTGTTCCTCTATAGACTATATGTAACTCTATGGTTGTGTTCCCTCTATAGACTATATGTAACTCTATGGTTGTCCTCCCTCTATAGACTATATGTAACTCTATGGTTGTCCTCCCTCTATAGACTATATGTAACTCTATGGTTGTGTTCCTCTATAGACTATATGTAACTCTATGGGTGTGTTCCCTATAGACTATATGTAACTCTATGGTTGTCCTCCCTCTATAGACTATATGTAACTCTATGGTTGTCCTCCCTCTATAGACTATATGTAACTCTATGGTTGTGTTCCCTATAGACTATATGTAACTCTATGGTTGTGTTCCCTCTATAGACTATATGTAACTCTATGGTTGTGTTCCCTCTATAGACTATATGTAACTCTATGGTTGTGTTCCTCTATAGACTATATGTAACTCTATGGTTGTGTTCCCTCTATAGACTATATGTAACTCTATGGTTGTGTTCCCTCTATAGACTATATGTAACTCTATGGTTGTCCTCCCTCTATAGACTATATGTAACTCTATGGTTGTGTTCCCTATAGACTATATGTAACTCTATGGTTGTGTTCCCTCTATAGACTATATGTAACTCTATGGTTGTGTTCCCTATAGACTATATGTAACTCTATGGTTGTCCTCCCTCTATAGACTATATGTAACTCTATGGTTGTGTTCCCTCTATAGACTATATGTAACTATGGTTGTGTTCCCTATAGACCATATGTAACTCTATGGTTGTGTTCCCTCTATAGACTATATGTAACTCTATGGTTGTCCTCCCTCTATAGACTATATGTAACTCTATGGTTGTGTTCCCTCTATAGACTATATGTAACTATGGTTGTGTTCCCTATAGACTATATGTAACTCTATGGTTGTGTTCCCTATAGACTATATGTAACTCTATGGTTGTGTTCCCTCTATAGACTATATGTAACTCTATGGTTGTGTTCCCTATAGACTATATGTAACTCTATGGTTGTGTTCCCTATAGACTATATGTAACTCTATGGTTGTCCTCCCTCTATAGACTATATGTAACTCTATGGTTGTGTTCCTCTATAGACTATATGTAACTCTATGGTTGTGTTCCCTCTATAGACTATATGTAACTCTATGGTTGTGTTCCCTCTATAGACTATATGTAACTCTATGGTTGTGTTCCTCTATAGACTATATGTAACTCTATGGTTGTGTTCCCTCTATAGACTATATGTAACTCTATGGTTGTGTTCCCTCTATAGACTATATGTAACTCTATGGTTGTGTTCCCTATAGACTATATGTAACTCTATGGTTGTGTTCCCTATAGACTATATGTAACTCTATGGTTGTCCTCCCTCTATAGACTATATGTAACTCTATGGTTGTCCTCCCTCTATAGACTATATGTAACTCTATGGTTGTCCTCCCTCTATAGACTATATGTAACTCTATGGTTGTGTTCCCTCTATAGACTATATGTAACTCTATGGTTGTCCTCCCTCTATAGACTATATGTAACTCTATGGTTGTGTTCCCTATAGACTATATGTAACTCTATGGTTGTCCTCCCTCTATAGACTATATGTAACTCTATGGTTGTGTTCCCTATAGACTATATGTAACTCTATGGTTGTCCTCCCTCTATAGACTATATGTAACTCTATGGTTGTCCTCCCTCTATAGACTATATGTAACTCTATGGTTGTGTTCCTCTATAGACTATATGTAACTCTATGGGTGTGTTCCCTATAGACTATATGTAACTCTATGGTTGTCCTCCCTCTATAGACTATATGTAACTCTATGGTTGTCCTCCCTCTATAGACTATATGTAACTCTATGGTTGTGTTCCCTATAGACTATATGTAACTCTATGGTTGTGTTCCCTCTATAGACTATATGTAACTCTATGGTTGTGTTCCCTCTATAGACTATATGTAACTCTATGGTTGTGTTCCTCTATAGACTATATGTAACTCTATGGTTGTGTTCCCTCTATAGACTATATGTAACTCTATGGTTGTCCTCCCTCTATAGACTATATGTAACTCTATGGTTGTCCTCCCTCTATAGACTATATGTAACTCTATGGTTGTGTTCCTCTATAGACTATATGTAACTCTATGGGTGTGTTCCCTATAGACTATATGTAACTCTATGGTTGTCCTCCCTCTATAGACTATATGTAACTCTATGGTTGTCCTCCCTCTATAGACTATATGTAACTCTATGGTTGTGTTCCCTATAGACTATATGTAACTCTATGGTTGTGTTCCCTCTATAGACTATATGTAACTCTATGGTTGTGTTCCCTCTATAGACTATATGTAACTCTATGGTTGTGTTCCTCTATAGACTATATGTAACTCTATGGTTGTGTTCCCTATAGACTATATGTAACTCTATGGTTGTGTTCCCTCTATAGACTATATGTAACTCTATGGTTGTGTTCCCTCTATAGACTATATGTAACTCTATGGTTGTGTTCCCTCTATAGACTATATGTAACTCTATGGTTGTCCTCCCTCTATAGACTATATGTAACTCTATGGTTGTGTTCCCTATAGACTATATGTAACTCTATGGTTGTGTTCCCTATAGACTATATGTAACTCTATGGTTGTCCTCCCTCTATAGACTATATGTAACTCTATGGTTGTCCTCCCTCTATAGACTATATGTAACTCTATGGTTGTGTTCCCTCTATAGACTATATGTAACTCTATGGTTGTCCTCCCTCTATAGACTATATGTAACTCTATGGTTGTGTTCCCTATAGACTATATGTAACTCTATGGTTGTCCTCCCTCTATAGACTATATGTAACTCTATGGTTGTGTTCCCTATAGACTATATGTAACTCTATGGTTGTCCTCCCTCTATAGACTATATGTAACTCTATGGTTGTCCTCCCTCTATAGACTATATGTAACTCTATGGTTGTGTTCCTCTATAGACTATATGTAACTCTATGGGTGTGTTCCCTATAGACTATATGTAACTCTATGGTTGTCCTCCCTCTATAGACTATATGTAACTCTATGGTTGTCCTCCCTCTATAGACTATATGTAACTCTATGGTTGTGTTCCCTATAGACTATATGTAACTCTATGGTTGTGTTCCCTCTATAGACTATATGTAACTCTATGGTTGTGTTCCCTCTATAGACTATATGTAACTCTATGGTTGTGTTCCTCTATAGACTATATGTAACTCTATGGTTGTGTTCCCTATAGACTATATGTAACTCTATGGTTGTCCTCCCTCTATAGACTATATGTAACTCTATGGTTGTGTTCCCTATAGACTATATGTAACTCTATGGTTGTGTTCCCTCTATAGACTATATGTAACTCTATGGTTGTGTTCCCTATAGACTATATGTAACTCTATGGTTGTGTTCCTCTATAGACTATATGTAACTCTATGGTTGTCCTCCCTCTATAGACTATATGTAACTCTATGGTTGTCCTCCCTCTATAGACTATATGTAACTCTATGGTTGTGTTCCCTATAGACTATATGTAACTCTATGGTTGTGTTCCCTCTATAGACTATATGTAACTCTATGGTTGTGTTCCCTATAGACTATATGTAACTCTATGGTTGTGTTCCCTATAGACTATATGTAACTCTATGGTTGTGTTCCCTATAGACTATATGTAACTCTATGGTTGTGTTCCCTATAGACTATATGTAACTCTATGGTTGTGTTCCCTCTATAGACTATATGTAACTCTATGGTTGTGTTCCCTATAGACTATATGTAACTCTATGGTTGTGTTCCCTCTATAGACTATATGTAACTCTATGGTTGTCCTCCCTCTATAGACTATATGTAACTCTATGGTTGTCCTCCCTCTATAGACTATATGTAACTCTATGGTTGTGTTCCCTCTATAGACTATATGTAACTCTATGGTTGTGTTCCCTATAGACTATATGTAACTCTATGGTTGTGTTCCTCTATAGACTATATGTAACTCTATGGTTGTGTTCCCTCTATAGACTATATGTAACTCTATGGTTGTGTTCCCTATAGACTATATGTAACTCTATGGTTGTGTTCCCTCTATAGACTATATGTAACTCTATGGTTGTGTTCCCTATAGAATATATGTAACTCTATGGTTGTGTTCCCTATAGACTATATGTAACTCTATGGTTGTCCTCCCTCTATAGACTATATGTAACTCTATGGTTGTGTTCCCTCTATAGACTATATGTAACTCTATGGTTGTGTTCCCTATAGAATATATGTAACTCTATGGTTGTGTTCCTCTATAGACTATATGTAACTCTATGGTTGTCCTCCCTCTATAGACTATATGTAACTCTATGGTTGTCCTCCCTCTATAGACTATATGTAACTCTATGGTTGTGTTCCCTATAGAATATATGTAACTCTATGGTTGTGTTCCTCTATAGACTATATGTAACTCTATGGTTGTGTTCCCTATAGACTATATGTAACTCTATGGTTGTGTTCCCTATAGACTATATGTAACTCTATGGTTGTGTTCCCTCTATAGACTATATGTAACTCTATGGTTGTGTTCCCTATAGACTATATGTAACTCTATGGTTGTCCTCCCTCTATAGACTATATGTAACTCTATGGTTGTGTTCCCTATAGACTATATGTAACTCTATGGTTGTGTTCCTCTATAGACTATATGTAACTCTATGGTTGTGTTCCTCTATAGACTATATGTAACTCTATGGTTGTGTTCCCTATAGACTATATGTAACTCTATGGTTGTCCTCCCTCTATAGACTATATGTAACTCTATGGTTGTCCTCCCTCTATAGACTATATGTAACTCTATGGTTGTGTTCCCTATAGACTATATGTAACTCTATGGTTGTCCTCCCTCTATAGACTATATGTAACTCTATGGTTGTGTTCCCTATAGACTATATGTAACTCTATGGTTGTGTTCCCTCTATAGACTATATGTAACTCTATGGTTGTCCTCCCTCTATAGACTATATGTAACTCTATGGTTGTGTTCCCTATAGACTATATGTAACTCTATGGTTGTGTTCCCTCTATAGACTATATGTAACTCTATGGTTGTCCTCCCTCTATAGACTATATGTAACTCTATGGTGTGTTCCCTATAGACTATATGTAACTCTATGGTTGTGTTCCCTATAGACTATATGTAACTCTATGGTTGTGTTCCCTCTATAGACTATATGTAACTCTATGGTTGTGTTCCCTATAGACTATATGTAACTCTATGGTTGTGTTCCCTATAGACTATATGTAACTCTATGGTTGTGTTCCTCTATAGACTATATGTAACTCTATGGTTGTGTTCCCTATAGACTATATGTAACTCTATGGTTGTGTTCCCTCTATAGACTATATGTAACTCTATGGTTGTCCTCCCTCTATAGACTATATGTAACTCTATGGGTGTGTTCCCTATAGACTATATGTAACTCTATGGTTGTGTTCCCTATAGACTATATGTAACTCTATGGTTGTGTTCCCTCTATAGACTATATGTAACTCTATGGTTGTGTTCCCTATAGACTATATGTAACTCTATGGTTGTGTTCCCTATAGACTATATGTAACTCTATGGGTTGTGTTCCTCTATAGACTATATGTAACTCTATGGTTGTGTTCCCTCTATAGACTATATGTAACTCTATGGTTGTGTTCCCTATAGACTATATGTAACTCTATGGTTGTCCTCCCTATAGACTATATGTAACTCTATGGGTTGTGTTCCCTATAGACTATATGTAACTCTATGGTTGTGTTCCCTATAGACTATATGTAACTCTATGGTTGTGTTCCCTCTATAGACTATATGTAACTCTATGGTTGTGTTCCCTATAGACTATATGTAACTCTATGGTTGTGTTCCCTATAGACTATATGTAACTCTATGGTTGTGTTCCTCTATAGACTATATGTAACTCTATGGTTGTGTTCCCTATAGACTATATGTAACTCTATGGTTGTGTTCCCTCCCTCCCCTTCTATAGACTATATGTAACTCTATGGGTGTGTTCCCTATAGACTATATGTAACTCTATGGTTGTGTTCCCTATAGACTATATGTAACTCTATGGTTGTGTTCCCTCTATAGACTATATGTAACTCTATGGTTGTGTTCCCTATAGACTATAGTAACTGGTTGTACCTTAACTCTATGGTTGTGTTCCCTATAGACTATATGTAACTCTATGGTTGTGTTCCCTCTATAGACTATATGTAACTCTATGGTTGTGTTCCCTATAGACTATTATGTAACTCTATGGTTGTGTTCCCTATAGACTATATGTAACTCTATGGTGTGTCCTCCCTCTATAGACTATATGTAACTCTATGGTTGTGTTCCCTATAGACTATATGTAACTCTATGGTTGTGTTCCCTATAGACTATATGTAACTCTATGGTTTGTGTTCCCTCTATAGACTATATGTAACTCTATGGTTGTGTTCCCTATAGACTATATGTAACTCTATGGTTGTGTTCCCTATAGACTATATGTAACTCTATGGTTGTGTTCCCCTATAGACTATATGTAACTCTATGGTTGTGTTCCTCTATAGACTATTATGTAACTCTATGGTTGTGTTCCCTATAGACTATATGTAACTCTATGGTTGTGTTCCCTAATAGGACCTATATGTAACTCTATGGTTGTGTTCCCTATAGACTATATGTAACTCTATGGTTGTGTTCCTCTATAGACTATATGTAACTCTATGGTTGTGTTCCTCTATAGACTATATGTAACTCTTATGGTTGTGTTCCCTATAGACTATATGTAACTCTATGGTTGTCCTCCCTCTATAGACTATATGTAACTCTATGGTTGTCCTCCCTCTATAGACTATATGTAACTCTATGGTTGTGTTCCCTCTATAGACTATATGTAACTCTATGGTTGTGTTCCCTCTATAGACTATATGTAACTCTATGGTTGTCCTCCCTCTATAGACTATATGTAACTATATGGTTGTCCTCCCTCTATAGACTATATGTAACTCTATGGGTGTGTTCCCTATAGACTATATGTAACTCTATGGTTGTGTTCCCCTATAGACTATATGTAACTCTATGGTTGTGTTCCCTCTATAGACTATATGTAACTCTATGGTTGTCCTCCCTCTATAGACTATATGTAACTATGGTTGTGTTCCCTCTATAGACTATATGTAACTCTATGGTTGTGTTCCCTCTATAGACTATATGTAACTATGGTTGTGTTCCTCTATAGACTATATGTAACTCTATGGTTGTGTTCCCTATAGACTATATGTAACTCTATGGTTGTGTTCCTCTATAGACTATATGTAACTCTATGGTTGTCCTCCCTCTATAGACTATATGTAACTCTATGGTTGTCCTCCCTCTATAGACTATATGTAACTCTATGGTTGTCCTCCCTCTATAGACTATATGTAACTCTATGGTTGTGTTCCTCTATAGACTATATGTAACTCTATGGTTGTCCTCCCTCTATAGACTATATGTAACTCTATGGTTGTGTTCCCTCTATAGACTATATGTAACTCTATGGTTGTGTTCCCTATAGACTATATGTAACTCTATGGTTGTGTTCCCTATAGACTATATGTAACTCTATGGTTGTGTTCCCTATAGACTATATGTAACTCTATGGTTGTCCTCCCTCTATAGACTATATGTAACTCTATGGTTGTCCTCCCTCTATAGACTATATGTAACTATGGTTGTGTTCCTCTATAGACTATATGTAACTCTATGGTTGTGTTCCCTCTATAGACTATATGTAACTATGGTTGTGTTCCTCTATAGACTATATGTAACTATGGTTGTGTTCCTCTATAGACTATATGTAACTCTATGGTTGTCCTCCCTCTATAGACTATATGTAACTCTATGGTTGTGTTCCCTATAGACTATATGTAACTCTATGGTTGTCCTCCCTCTATAGACTATATGTAACTATATGGTTGTGTTCCCTATAGACTATATGTAACTCTATGGTTGTCCTCCCTCTATAGACTATATGTAACTCTATGGTTGTGTTCCCTCTATAGACTATATGTAACTCTATGGTTGTGTTCCCTCTATAGACTATATGTAACTCTATGGTTGTCCTCCCTCTATAGACTATATGTAACTCTATGGTTGTCCTCCTCTATAGACTATATGTAACTCTATGGTTGTCCTCCCTCTATAGACTATATGTAACTCTATGGTTGAGTTCCCTCTATAGACTATATGTAACTCTATGGTTGTCCTCCCTCTATAGACTATATGTAACTCTATGGTTGTGTTCCCTCTATAGACTATATGTAACTCTATGGTTGTCCTCCCTCTATAGACTATATGTAACTCTATGGTTGTGTTCCCTCTATAGACTATATGTAACTCTATGGTTGTGTTCCCTCTATAGACTATATGTAACTCTATGGTTGTGTTCCTCTATAGACTATATGTAACTCTATGGTTGTGTTCCCTATAGACTATATGTAACTCTATGGTTGTCCTCCCTCTATAGACTATATGTAACTCTATGGTTGTCCTCCCTCTATAGACTATATGTAACTCTATGGTTGTCCTCCCTCTATAGACTATATGTAACTCTATGGTTGTGTTCCCTCTATAGACTATATGTAACTCTATGGTTGTGTTCCCTCTATAGACTATATGTAACTCTATGGTTGTGTTCCTCTATAGACTATATGTAACTCTATGGTTGTGTTCCCTATAGACTATATGTAACTCTATGGTTGTCCTCCCTCTATAGACTATATGTAACTCTATGGTTGTCCTCCCTCTATAGACTATATGTAACTCTATGGTTGTCCTCCCTCTATAGACTATATGTAACTCTATGGTTGTGTTCCCTCTATAGACTATATGTAACTCTGTGGTTGTCCTCCCTCTATAGACTATATGTAACTCTATGGTTGTGTTCCCTCTATAGACTATATGTAACTCTATGGTTGTCCTCCCTCTATAGACTATATGTAACTCTATGGTTGTGTTCCCTCTATAGACTATATGTAACTCTATGGTTGTGTTCCCTCTATAGACTATATGTAACTCTATGGTTGTGTTCCTCTATAGACTATATGTAACTCTATGGTTGTGTTCCCTATAGACTATATGTAACTCTATGGTTGTGTTCCCTATAGACTATATGTAACTCTATGGTTGTGTTCCCTCTATAGACTATATGTAACTCTATGGTTGTGTTCCCTATAGACTATATGTAACTCTATGGTTGTGTTCCTCTATAGACTATATGTAACTCTATGGTTGTGTTCCCTATAGACTATATGTAACTCTATGGTTGTGTTCCCTATAGACTATATGTAACTCTATGGTTGTGTTCCCTATAGACTATATGTAACTCTATGGTTGTGTTCCCTCTATAGACTATATGTAACTCTATGGTTGTGTTCCCTATAGACTATATGTAAGTCTATGGGTGTGTTGCTTTGTGTCGTTCCCAGCAGCAGTAGCTGAAGGGGAACAGTGTGTGGAAATGTATTAAATGGCTCGTTGTGTGCGCGTGCGTGCGTGCGTGCGTGCGTGCGTGCGTGCGTGCACACTTGCTGGCTCTCTGTGTTTGTTTTGGGCTTGTTGTTAATTTATTTTAGGGGTGACATGGGACACACTGTGGTCTGTTTACTGTGTGTGTGTGTGTGTGTGTGTGTGTGTGTGTGTGTGTGTGTGTGTGTGTGTGTGTGTGTGTGTGTGTGTGTGTGTGTGTGTGTGTGTGTGTGTGTGTGTGTGTGTGTGTGTGTGTGTGTGTGTGTGTTATGGACAGAGGCCTCATGTGTTGTGTATTAATGACAGTCTGCTGATGTTCTCCTCTCCCTTGTGATCACAGACGGGGGGGACTCTCTCCCTCCCTCTCTCTCTCTCTCTCTCTCTCTCCCTCTCTCTCTCTCTCTCTCTCTCTCTCTCTCTCCCTCTCTCCCTCTCTCCCTCTCTCTCTCTCTCTATCTCTCTCTCTCTCTCTCTCTCTCTCTCTCTCTCTCTCTCTCTCTCTCTCTCTCTCTCTCTCTATCTCTCTCTCTCTCCATCCATCTTCCTCTTCTCACTCACACACTGCCCTCCAATAATGTCTTCTTCGCACTTGGTCGCTATTGTTTCTTTTTTCAGAATATTCTTTTCCTTTTTTGACGTGTTCAGAGAGAGAGAGAGAGAGAGAGAGATTCATAGGGTGGGGAGCCGGGGGCGGGCGGGCGAGGCACATAGCTGTGGTTGACTAATTGAAAGCCTGCTAAGTTTGGTCAGAGAGAGAGAGAGAGAGGTCTCGAGTCTCTCGACGCATGGGAGTGGTCTGGAATTCACCCACTCTGTGCGTGTGCGCGCGTGCGTGTGCGTGTGTGTGTGTGTGTGTGTGCGTCTGTCCGTGCGTGTGTGTGTGTTTATTTCTCCTCAGTGTCCCATTGTTCTTCCCCACTGTTCTCTTTTGTTTATCTCTCTCTCTCCTCTCCTCTCCTCTCCTCTCCTCTCCTCTCCTCTCCTCTCCTCTCCTCTCCTCTCCTCTCCTCTCCTCTCCTCTCCTCTCCTCTCCTCTCCTCTCCTCTCCTCTCCTCTCCTCTCCTCTCCTCTCCAGTGTCACACAAAAGTAGCAAAACATACAGAAATGCTGATTCCTTGTCAATAACAGCTTTATTATAAAATCAATACATGCATTCATATCCGTGATTTCCATGTAAGCTCGTTCGTCATATTGACGCTGATGAGGTTGTGAGAATATGAAAAGCTGATACATCAATATAATGTATACCTTTTACATAATTGCACAGATGGACGAACACACGCACGCACACACCCACACACACACACACACCCTTCAGCAGCATGTGTTAAGCCAGTGGGCGGTCTAGTCCACATAGAGTTATATATTTCAGATCTAGTCCACAGCTGTTGTAGGTGCGATGCACATCCGCGTTGGCCACAGCAGCGGGGTGTGGTTTTAAGCACACCACCCGTGTGGGATTTACAATGTCGTGGTTAAGAAAGGGATGCATATGATGAAGGTGAAAGGAGGTGGGCGGGTCTATGGGACGTCCAGAGAGAGAGAGAGAGGTGGGAGAACAATGGCTGCTTCTCCCTGTTTATTCAGATCCTCCACATTTATCTAATAAAGCAGACCGTGGTGAACGGGTGCGTCCACTCAACGCTCGCCTCTGCACTGCTCCAGATTGTCACTGGACAGTGTTTATACTGTATGTTGTTGTCAGCTCAGCTAGTCTCCAACAATGGAACTCAGCTAGCCTCCAACCCTTGAACTCAGCTAGTCTCCAACACTGGAACTCAGCTAGTCTCCAACACTGGAACTCAGCTAGCCTCCAACACTGGAACTCAGCTAGTCTCCAACACTGGAACTCAGCTAGCCTCCAACACTGGAACTCAGCTAGCCTCCAACACTGGAACTCAGCTAGCCTCCAACACTGGAACTCAGCTAGTCTCCAACACTGGAACTCAGCTAGTCTCCAACCCTTGAACTCAGCTAGTCTCCAACACTGGAACTCAGCTAGTCTCCAACCCTTGAACTCAGCTAGTCTCCAACACTGGAACTCAGCTAGTCTCCAACACTGGAACTCAGCTAGTCTCCAACACTGGAACTCAGCTAGTCTCCAACACTGGAACTCAGCTAGTCTCCAACACTGGAACTCAGCTAGCCTCCAACCCTTGAACTCAGCTAGTCTCCAACACTGGAACTCAGCTAGTTTCCAACCCTTGAACTCAGCTAGTCTCCAACACTGGAACTTTATAGTCTCCAACCCTTGAACTCAGCTAGTCTCCAACACTGGAACTCAGCTAGTCTCCAACACTGGAACTCAACTAGCCTCCAACCCTTGAACTCAGCTAGTCTTCAACCCTGGAACTCAGCTAGTCTCCAATACTGGAACTCAGCTAGTCTCCAACACTGGAACTCAGCTAGTCTCCAATACTGGAACTCAGCTAGTCTCCAACACTGGAACTCAGCTAGTCTCCAATACTGGAACTCAGCTAGTCTCCAACTCTGGAACTCAGCTAGTCTCCAATACTGGAACTCAGCTAGTCTCCAACCCTGGAACTCAGCTAGTCTCCAACACTGGAACTCAGCTAGTCTCCAACACTGGAACTCAGCTAGTCTCCAACACTGGAACTCAGCTAGTCTCCAATACTGGAACTCAGCTAGTCTCCAACTCTGGAACTCAGCTAGTCTCCAATACTGGAACTCAGCTAGTCTCCAACACTGTTCAGTCAGTTATAACTAACCCTCCATCAGGTAGTCTGTAACTGTTCAGTCAGTTATAACCAACCCTCCATCAGGTAGTCTGTAACTGTTCAGTCAGTTATAACTAACCCTCCATCAGGTAGTCTGTAACTGTTCAGTCAGTTATAACCAACCCTCCATCAGGTAGTCTGTAACTGTTCAGTCAGTTATAACTAACCCTCCATCAGGTAGTCTGTAACTGTTCAGTCAGTTATAACCAACCCTCCATCAGGTAGTCTGTAACTGTTCAGTCAGTTATAACTAACCCTCCATCAGGTAGTCTGTAACTGTTCAGTCAGTTATAACCAACCCTCCATCAGGTAGTCTGTAACTGTTCAGTCAGTTATAACTAACCCTCCATCAGGTAGTCTGTAACTGTTCAGTCAGTTATAACCAACCCTCCATCAGGTAGTCTGTAACTGTTCAGTCAGTTATAACCAACCCTCCATCAGGTAGTCTGTAACTGCCAGATGGTCGCCTCCTTCTCTGTAGCCGTCTGGCAAGATAGAGAAAGGCTGATCCTCTCTCGTATAATCAAGGTAGTCACGCACGCGCGCACACACACGCACGCACGCACGCATGCACGCACGCACGCACGCACACACACACACCACGTAGGTGTACGATGTGGTCACAGATGGTGGCGTAATGGGCTTGTTTACGACGTGCTCTTCTGCGTGGTTAGGCTTGTCCTGTCTGGGTCGTTGACCCCGTGACCCCTACCGCTGACCACAGCAGACGGCTACCTCTCCCCACATACGCCTGTGTGTGTGTGTGTGTGTGTGTGTGTGTGTGTGTGTGTGTGTGTGTGCGCTTGTGCGTGGGGCCCAGGGAGGAGGGGTTCGAACACCTGCCCTTTTACCCATTCCAGTTGAAAAGTATTTCATTATATTTCTGTATATTTTCATATGGCTTCTGTCAATCATAATCATAATTAGAGGCTGTCGAGTATAAAGAGGGTGATGCAAAGTACAGCCATCACAATAATTTTAAACACCTGTGTTTGCTATTAACCCATTTAGCTATTGAGGCCTACGTCGAAATTAAAAAATATATATTCTAAATCCTCCAATTTTCTGAAATAAATATTTTCACGACTTTTCAAAAATAGCAGACCTACAAGCTCGTAGCGCTACGAGCTTGTAGGTCTGCTATTTTTCAATAGCTAAATTATAAACATAATGTTTAAAACACCAAAAGGGGCACCCGCCCAGAATGGGCTCATAGCGAGCTTGTAGGTCTGCTGTTTTTTGAAAAGTCGAAGAGCGACTGACATAGAAGAAATAGCGTGTGAAGTATAGGCTGGCTGGCTGGATGGATGGATGGACGGATGGACAGATGGATGGATGGACGGATGGATGGATGGACGGATGGATGGACAGATGGATGGATGGATGGACGGATGGATGGATGCTCTATTCTGAGCCTCTTCCCAGTAGGACAACAGGCCTGTTCATTTAGCTGCTATAAATACAGTGACTTCCTCCTCTCAGGTCAGCCTCACACACACACACACACACACACACACACGCACCACTGACTGCACCGCACCACACTGTACTGTACTGTACTGTACTGTACTGGCTTATAAGCTGTGTGTGTGTGGGCGTGGAAACTAGCCCATTTTGACCTGAGATCAGATTCTAAGAATGTCTTCTACATCCTGACAGTTTTCTGAAAAAGCTATGTTTCTATGTCAGTCGCTACGAGCTTGTATATCTTCTATTTTTCAATAGCTAAAGCATAACATAATGCTAACACCAAAAGGGTTTCCCGCCCAAAATGGGCTATAGGCAATAATTAGTACATAATCGCCTGATCGAAATGGTTTGAGCTAATTGCTATTGTTTTGCATAGTCGTCAATTGTTTCCAGTGAACACAGTTATTGACAAACGATTACTACGTGGTTGGAATTGTCGGAAACGATGTTACAAGCTCACAGTGTGAGATCTGCTTTTGAATGTGAATCCTGGAAAGTATATACGTCCGTTTTGGACACGTGAGGTTTCCACCCGACCGACAGGCGATTTATAAATGAAAATGGCTGCTTTTATATATATATATATATATGGCACAAAACATTCTCATTGTTCATGATTGGGGGGGTCCACGGCGCTGCCAAATTAATCCTTGGCAATGGGTTAATTGCAGGGGGGCAGTCAGACAGATATTTCGTGAAACCACTAAGGAAATCGGGACTTCCTGAAAGTTCATATAATGGCCTGTTGTGGCGCTGTCATTGGGCCCAAAAAACCCCATATCCCCATAGAGGCCCATGTATTTGGGCCCAACTTCACCTAGACTGTATTACCTTAATAAACATGGTCATGAATACTTTCTGCTTCCAGTCACTAGTTTAAAGTCTCATTTCTCATGTCATAATATTCTTTTTGGAGAATGATGGTCCCATTTATAAAAAAATTTTTTTACCATAAAGTCGTGTATGTTGGGGCGTGGCTACCGTTACAGTCTATGATCGGGAGCCACCCCCCCGTTCAGTCAAAATAAAAACCAACGAAGAGTAAAGGGGGGGGGGGGGGGAGTCCCACCTCGTTGTCTGGGCCAGCCAATGGCCAGCTGGGCCCAAACGGAGCCAGCCAATGGCCAGCTGGGCCCAAACGGATCTAGAAATATGGCGACTTACAGTGCAAGGAATTACAGGCTTCAATGTTAGACCCGGGGAACGCTTTGTCCATATATTTTTTACAGTCTATGGTTAATTGTTGGCGCCGGCAGCCTTTAGCTTCATGCATAGAGCAACGTCCTCGCCGTGGTCTTCGACCCCCTTCCTTTAATGTTTGCACTGTTTGTTGAAATAGCGGTATCAAAATAATGGCGCCGGCCGGCGGGGGGGGGGGGCAAGCGGCTCCCATCTCTCAAGCGGCGATGGCGTGTCGGAGGCCCCCCCCCCCCCCTCGGTCGGGGCGTGGGACGACTGTATATTTTGGACGGTTTGCGTTTGATTTATACAGCTGTTGGTGTAAGCTCTTCGACCGCCATGCGGTCCTACGGTCCCCAAGCGAGAATCTGTGTCCAAACCACATATTAGACCCCACTGTTGAACAGCCATGTGGGCCTGAGGATGGTGGCGCGCTACGAGCTTGTAGATCTGCTGTTTTTCAATAGCTAAAGCATAACATAATGCTAACACCAAAAGGGGTTCCTGCTCCAATGGCAAGTTGAGTACAGTGTTAAGTGTAATGGCTGGAATATGAAGAAAAGGCATTGATTGATTGAAATATGTATTAACAGTTTGCAGAATCACAGTACATTTCAAGCACAACGCAAATACAGAGACTGTTAACTGTGAGTGGACGACCCAATAAAGCGTTACACGTGTTTACAAGAGGGTCCACCTTGTTCAATTCATCAAAACATTTAGAGACGTACACAAATAAGACACTTTCTAAATAGCATACATACTGTATTCAAAAGCCAAATTCAAAAGCAGACCTACAAGCTCATAGCGCACCACCGAGTGGCGTGCTATGAGCTTGTAGTAAAAAAAGCAGATCGGCTATTTTCAGCAAGTGTAAAATAAGTCATTATGACGGCAACAAGACTAAATCACCTGTAGATGTAGTCGACTAAAATCTTATGACTAGACTAGCACTAATACATTCCAGGTGACTAAAATGTGACTAAGACTAAAGTGAAAACTTCAGGAGACTGTGACTAAAGCTAAAATAGAAGTTTGCTGCCCAAAACAACACCGGTGTTAACGGAATCTAACACTAACGGCATCCGATCTTATCCCATACCCCGTCCTTATCTCGCCACAGGACAGCGACATCCAGAAGAAGATCGACCACGAGATCCGGATGCGCGACGGCGCCTGCAAGCTGCTGGCGGCGTGCTCGCAGCGCGACCAGGCCCTGGAGGCCTCCAAGAGCCTGCAGACGTGCAGCACGCGCATCATGGCCTACATGTCGGAGCTGCAGCGCATGAAGGAGGCGCAGGTCATGCAGCGGGTGGCCATGCGCCGCTCCTCGGACACGGGGGGCGGCACGGCGGCCACCACAGACGACCGCATGCCCTGCAAAGGAAAGATAGCCATCTCGGGTGAGTCGTCGGTTAGCGGGGGTGTGTGTGTGCGTGTGTGTGTGTGTGTGAGAGAGACATATACTGCAGTGGTTTTCAACCCTTTTCATATCGAGGCCAATGTTCCCTCTATTTTGTTTTGTGTCGGTCTGAGCCGAACACTCAAACCTCCTGAGCAGACGTCGGCGACTACTGAGCAAACATCACGTCACCTCGACACCAACTATCCAAACGTTAGATAATGCGAAGTGAGCGCCCCTCACTTCACACAGGTGTGATTATTATTTTATTTTTTTCCAAATGGATTTTGGTATGCGAGTGAATCAATGAATAGTTACGTAAGGTTACTCACTACAAGTTACATTTTTATTTTATATCAAGGTGGTAGGCTAGCAATTCAGTTGGTCTATATCAGTGGTTCTCAACCTTTTCAGGCTGTGACCCCCCCAAAGTAATCATATTTGAACTGGGGACCCCCCCACCGAGACAAGCAACAGAATGGTTCCACAGATAAATATTGTGAAAATAGCCGATATATCGTTGTGAACTTGTAGGTCGGCTATTTTCACAATTGTTGCCTCTTTCTTTATTATTTAATAATCGGGCCAATGTTTGACCAGATTTTGTAGCATTCATTCACAAGTACACCGGACTGGAGGCTTGTTGTGCTGTAGTGATGTTTAACCCATTTTGGTGTTTTAAACATTGTTATAATTTAGCTATTGAAAAATAGCAGATCTACAAGCTCATAGAGCGCTAGGTCTGCCATTTCTGAAAAATTGTTAGAATGTGCCTCAAATCTTTCCGAAAATTGTCATGATTTAGAAACCTTTTTTTTTAAATTTCGACGTCAGGCCTGAATGGGTTAACCACGTTAGCTAACCAGCTAACGCGAAGCTAACGTTAGTCCCCCCTCTCGTTGTTGCGCACAGCCGTGCTTTTATCCACATCTAAATGTCCCATCAACACACGGGTCCAAGCAACGCGATCTTATCTGGTTCTTGGGGTTTGTTAACACTGACTGCACTGCTGCTGCTGTTACGTCTCCACCTCTTAGGTCCCCACTCGCCGGACGGGCGCACCTTAGGGGGAACATTGACCAGGGTCCATTATTTGTTCTGCATTTGAGCCACGGACCACCATTTGATGAGCTATAGCCTCTCATAACCTAAAACTTTGAATATTGTTGTCGTCATTTTGTCCCCAATTCCGCCCGTGCTGTAGTCTATTGATGTTTGTACCATAGGAGAGATTGCAGGCAAACGTTGGGCAAAAATAATTCTTCAACATTCTCTAGACTTCTTGTAAATTAAGCAATGCAGACGTTTAACAATAATTTTAACTCTTGGTTTCATTTCACGCCAAAAATTAAGGGTGAAACCATGAAACCAAATTGACCCTTACAGGTTAATTTGGTTTAATTTGGTTACCAACACTCCACTCCACTGTTATATAAAGTATGCTGCTGAATATCGTGATGTACGCCACAAACAGAAACAACGCATGTGAACGTTTCGACTACTGTATATGTACAGTAGCTCTTTGCTTACAAGGTCCTTGTCGTTTTGTCTTCTCAGATCTTCGGATCCCTCTCATGTGGAAAGACACGGAATACTTCAAGAACAAAGGAGGTAAGAAAAAAACACTGGGAACAATGCACACCTTTCACTGATGGTTTAACCCATTTTGACCTGGGAACGATTCTGCAAATGTCTTCTAAATCCCGACTGTTTTCTTGAAAAAGCCATGTTTCTATGTGTCAGTCGTTCTCAAAACACTTTCATGTCACTTTTCACGATTTTCTTCAAACCTCTGCGATGTGTAAAGGCTCATACATACACCAGTTTTTTGGTGATAGGATATCACAGTTTTAGGTGATAACCCCCCCCCCCCCCCCCCAGAAGGTAAGATTCGTGTTACAAAAAATCCAAATTATTTAATTTTTTAATTTTTAAAATTTCCCCCCCAAAAATAGCAGATGTACAGTACCTACATGTGCTGCGAGCACTGTACATCTGCTATTTTTGAGAACTGTGTAAATCACTGTACTAAATCTGAAGAGAAACACGTAATATAGTAGGTAGTCCTCATTGGTTCCAAATCCACACTCACCAAGCAACCCAGTTTCACTCTCACCATTGACAACTCCTCGGTTAACCCCTCCCCTCAGGTTAAGAGTCTGGGTGTCGTCCTCGACAGTACCCTTTCATTCCACACCCACATCAACACCACCATCCGGTCCGCCTATTTCCACCTCAGAAACATCAACCGCCTCCGTCCCTCCCTAACTCCCCACAGTGCCGCTATCCTGGTTCACTCTCTGGACTACTGTAATTCCCTTCTCTTTGGTCTCCCCCACAAACTCCTCCATATAAACTCCAACTAGTCCAGAACGCTGCTGCCCGTATCGTCACCAGAACCCCTGTCATCAGTCACATCACCCCTGTTTTACACCAACTCCACTGGCTCCCCATCAAATACCGTATCCACTTCAAAATCCTTCTCCACACATTCAAGGCCATCCATAACCCCCCCCATACCTGTCTGACCTTGTCCACGTCAACATCCCCACCCGGTCTCTCAGGTCTGCCTCCTCCCTCACCCTGAAAGTCCTCCCAGCCCGTCTCTCCACCATGGGGCTCAAGAGCCTCCAGCCGCTCTGCCCCTCACCTCTGGAACTCCCTCCCCCCCTGACATCAGAAACATGGACTCTATCACCATATTTCAAACTCACCTCAAAACCCACCTGTTTAGGCAGGCCTATATGACTCTGTGTGACCTCTGTGTCTTCTGCTGCAAGCTGTGCCCTAGTTTTATTTTCTCCTGCTTTTAACTGTGTTCTTGTACTGCTTTTAATCTTAAATAAAAATAAAAATAAAAATAAAAATAAAAATAAAAATAAAAATAAAAATAAAAATAAAAATAAAAATAAAAATAAAAATAAAAATAAAAATAAAATGTATTAATATCTACAGACGCTTTCCTGGGTTTTAATGGGTTAATTAGCCAGCCACGTGGTCACATGGATATACTGCCAGGTGGATGCAAATGAACACTGCGGAAGAAATGAGCACCTTTCTGAAACGTGTTGATTGACGGTTCATTACCCAGCGCCTCATCGCAGGGACTTAATGCGGGTCAAATGTGTGCACAGTCATTATAGAGCTCTGTACAAGCTCTGTACAAGCTCGTAGCGCACCACTTGGTGCTATGAGCTTGTAGATCTGCTTTTTTTCAATAGCTGAAGTATAACATAATGCTTAGTTAAAACACCAAAATGGGTTAACCCATTTAGGCCTGACGTAATATATATATATATATACTTTTAAATCATGACAAATTTCTGAAAAACCTCACGTTTCTATATCAGTGGTTCTCAATATTTCACGTCAAGGACGCATTTGGCCGCCCGACCCCCATCTGAAAATATGTTGTTCCAGTGACCTCCCCAGAAGCAAAGATTTGAGTTAACAACGTTCGCTCTGAAAGAATATACATGGTATAGTCAATGATTTGCACCACATTTTCACAATTCTTTCAAAAATAGCAGACCTACTTGTAGATCTGCTATTTTTCAATAGCTAAAGCATAACATAATGCTTAAAACACGAACGGGGGTTCCCGCCCCAAAATGGGTTAATGAGGCATAATGAGGCCATTAGCCAAGGACATTAAAAAAGCACGGGGACATTACGAGAGAGAACCCACGAGAATGAGGGCAATCCCCTTTTGAAATGGAACGTATTCTCGGAATGTCTCTGGCCTCTCAAATATGAATGACGGGGGAGGCCTTCCAAACGCTTCAGTTTGTGAACAACATTACGTTTTTTTTGTTGTATGTTTTTCATTTCTGTCTTCTGAGCTAGAGCATATAGAGAAACAAAGCGTCAGACCTCTCTGTTCCGTGTCGGCCCAAACTATTACGATTCAGATTCAAAGACTGCAAAAGCAGCAGATCTACAAGCTCAAACGCAGGCACGTTTCTGAGCGTCTGGATCTGCTATACTTTTGATGCTTTCGTGTGGCGCTGTAGTATGATCAACTACTTCAACTTCAAAGAACTTTATTTTTCCTTTCGGAAACTTCTTTTGTGCAGTGGTATAAAGACAACAGAAATCACAGTACACACAAACACAGTTACTATATAAAAGATCATAGAAATACTAAAATACTAATA
The DNA here is from genome assembly GCF_964188405.1 of Protomyctophum parallelum. Taxonomy (NCBI): domain Eukaryota; kingdom Metazoa; phylum Chordata; class Actinopteri; order Myctophiformes; family Myctophidae; genus Protomyctophum; species Protomyctophum parallelum. Next base: position 26,455,073 of record NC_139710.1, on the reverse strand, counting down.
ATTAAAAATCTAAATATTTACTGTATGCAACCTATGCGTTCACTATATAGTCCATCAGGTGGAAAGGGGGGGGGGGTTGTTTGTTATAGGGATTCCAACTAATTTACAAAAATAATACAAAAAGTTAAAATATGGAGTTAAGTGGTTTCTGCCGAACAGCGATGATAATCTTCTGTACAGTGTAGCGTGTAACTCAAGTAAAACATTAGTATTTAGCATGGCTGGTTCTGGACCAACAATGAATGCTTTTGTTTTTTCCCTTTCCAACCATGGCGTGCGAGACAGCGATGCGGTACAAACAATCACGTCCCACACATTCTGTGCAAGGTGTATTATAATAATAATAATAATAATAATAATAACCTTACTGCAGAATGGCATTTACCCCGCTAGTAGTATTTGACCTGTCATCATATAGTACTTGGCAGGTGGTAATAGGCGGGTTGTTGTGTAAGCGCGTGTGAAAACAGCTGGCAGAGTATAGCGTTTGGTTTCCCAGTCTCCTCAGGTATACCACAGGCCCTATCATCCCCTGTGTGGGTCTCCTCAGGTATACCACAGGCCCTATCATCCCCTGTGTGGCACCGAGTGCCACGCTACGAGCTTGTAGGTCTGCTGTTTTTGAAGAATCGCGAAAATGCGACTATAATAGGAATATATATATACTTTCAGAGCGAACGTTTTTAACTCAAATCTTTGCTTCTGAGGGGTTCCTGGAACAACATTTTCAGATGGGGGGTCGGCGGCCAATTTACATCGATTTTTGGGGTCCTTGACTGCAGAGATGGGCAGTATTTGAAATACGTATTTGAAATACTTTTTTGTATTTTGTAATTTGTATTTCGCTGGGATGGAAGAAATTAGATGTATTTTGTATTTAGATACATTTTTTGACCCAATATTTGTATTTTGTATGCCCATCAGAGATGGGCAGTATTTGAAATACATGTATTTGAAATACGTATTTGAAATACTTTTTTGTATTTTGTAATTTGCATTTCGCTGGGATGGAATATGTATTTTGTATTTAGATAAATTTTTTGACCCAGTATTTGTATTTTGTATCAAAATACATTTTCAATGTATTTTGCCCATCTCTGCTTGACTGACATGAAATATTGAGCACAGAAACGTAAAAAAATTGAAGACTTTATTATTATTATTTTTTATGTCAGGCCTAAATGGGTTAAATTAACGCCGCCGTGGATCTGCTGCTTTTGATGCTTTTGAATTCTGAAAAGTAACAGTTTTTGGACATAATAAGGTTTGCATTCTCGTTAAACACTCCTGAAGGCCTATAATGCTGAGTGTTTTAGAGAAGACACACGTTTGTTTACCTTTCATAATACCGTTATGCATCTCCATATTTCAACTGTTTATACCGGTATATATTTTATAAATTAATGCCATAAAAAAAGAAAAACAGTAGTGCTCAGAAATAGCAGATCTACAAGCTCCCAATGCCGTAAGCTTATAATATATTTGTTATTTTTGATTATCATGGTGTGTCTGTGGGCTATTGATGTTATAATTTAGCTATTGAAAAATAGCAGATCCACCAGCTTGTAGGTCTGCTATTTTTGAAAAATCGTTAAAATGTGCCTCAAATCTTTCCGAAAATTGTCATGAATGGGTTAATGGGTTGAGCTTGTGACTAAATAATAATTGAAATAATTGAATCACAGGTTATTTAGTTCCATTTCCTGAAAAGCAAACGGTGACTCTCTCTCTCTCTCTCTCTCTCTCTCTCTCTCTCTCTCTCTCTCTCTCTCTCTGTGCTGTCTCTAC
>NC_139710.1:26165785-26448285 GCF_964188405.1 Protomyctophum parallelum | reverse complement strand
TCAAGGTAGGCCAGCCTCCGTGCCTGTGTGTGTGTGCGTGCGTGCGTGCATGCGTGCGTGCGCATGTGTGCCTGTGTGTGCGTGAGAGTGAGAGATATAGATGTTTGGTGACGGGCGGTCTTGCAGCAGCCTGGAAATCAGATTAATCTGACAGTGCAAAAAAATGGAAAAGATTAGGTCTGGCCCTGCTCGGTTGTGATTGGATTTTCGCTGCCCTTTAAAGTTGTGGGGCACCAATTTAGGGGCCCATTATGCAAATATGGGGCGGGTTCCACCCAGAGATTGGAGACTAAATATCTAGTATCTACACAGTGATATTAGCCTGGCCATGCCAGGCTAGTTTTATAGAGCTGTAATATTGACAATTTAGGCATTATCCCATTCTGACCTGAGATCAGATTTTTATTTTTTTAAGTATTTTACATCCTGACAGTTTTCTGAAAAAGCTGTGTTTCTATGTCAGTGGTTCTTCGATTGTTCAAAAATAACAGACCTACAAGCTCGTATGAGTAACATGGAACCAAATGTACCCGTCAGGGTCCATTTGGTTCCATTTGTACACTCTCAGAGTTACAGACCCATAAGGGTTCATTTGGTTCCTAAACTATCATTTAGCTGGTGGACCCCCTGGAAATCCCTCAAGGACCCCTAGGGGTCCCCGGACCCCACTTTGGGAACCCACTGGTCTACATAACATGCTCTCGTACATTTTAACCTTTGCATAAGCCTGCAAGGTCGTCAAGGCTAGCATGCACGCACGCACACACACACACACACACACACACACACACACACACACACACACACACACACACACACACACACACACACAGACTATCTCTCTCTCTCTCCCTACATTTCTGCCTTGTTTTCTTTCCATCCATCCAGCCAGTCTCTCTGAACCCATCCGTTCTGTCTCATTCACAGCAGCTGGGAGGCGACCCTCAGAGCTGGACGACGGTGTACGGTGTCCTGAAAGGGACAAACCTCTTCTGCTACCGGCAGCAGGAGGATGCGGAGGCCAGCAGCGTGGAGCCGGTGTTCACCATCGCCATCAACAAGGTGGGGCCGCGGCAACGACTCTCACCATCCTGAGCCTGTTCTTCGCCGCGCGGCGGGGGAGAAATAGAGCCGATGTATACATACAAGCTCACTTAGTTTTAGTCACCTGGAATGTTCTAGTGTTTAGTCTAGTTTTAGTCGACTAAATGTCATACGATTTTAGTCGACTAAATCTACAGTTGATTTAGGGACTAAAATGTGTTTTGGCAGGCCTTGATGTCGTTGTAATGACATATTTTACACTTTGGTTGCATGCTGAAAATAGCAGATATACAATCTCACAACGCGTCGCAGCGCGACACATTGTGAGATTGTATATCTGCTATTTTCAGCATGCAACCCAGCATAAAATTTTTGACGTTTAAAATTTTTGACGTTTAAAATTTTTGACGAAATTGTCAGTGTATTTAGTCTTAGTTTTAGTCATCAGATTCGTTTTTATTTAGTTTTAGTCAGTGAAAAATGGTAGTCGACGAACATTTTTCGTCTTAGTTTTAGTCGACGAAAACAACCCTGGTGTACGCCAGCTGTCTCCCAGCGCAGCGCACCTCGCCTACACACGGAGGCCAGCTGTCTTCCAGCGCACCACACGGAGGCGCGGAGCGAGCGAGCGTGCAGACGGCGACATCGTACGGAGACATTGTCCTGATATGGAGCGTCGGTCAGTCGCCACGTTGCGACATATAGCCTGAACCAATCAAAATAACCAATGAATATAGCGGCGCGTAGATCTTCAACCAATGACAGTGTCTGGTGCCGCGAAACCTCGCTCGAATAGAGGCTCCGCGAGCGAACATATAGGACGGGCGGAGGACGAATATAGGATGAATATAGGACTCATCACTCGCTTGCATCGCTGGCGGTATATATGAGGTGCTAGGCTATATCCTCAGCGCACTAGGCCTTTTTAGCCCCTTTATCCTCCCCAATGAGCTATGAGCTTGTAGATCTGCTATTTTTCAATAGCTAAAGCACAACATAATGCTAACACCAGAAGGGGTTCCGGCCCAAAAGTGAAAGTACAGTATAAGTGAAAAGTACATTGCAGTGTACTGCAATGTACTGTAGCAATACAAAAGTCCAGAATTACAAACGTACATGAGTGAAAGCGCAAACGTATTGGCATCAAAATGTACTTAAAGTACCAAAAGTAAACATATATTCACTATGCAGAAATGTCCCGTTTCAAGTTTTCAAATGTGTACAAATCTTTTGAAAATGGCAGATCTACAAGATTCACAATGCGTCTCTCCACGACGCATTGTAGATCAAGTCTTTTCAAATGGTTGAAATGTATATAGGGCTGAAGTGGTTAATGTAGGTTTTGTAATCAAAATCTACAAAGTAACTAGTAACTAAAGTGTCCAAATAGTTGTAGTGTAGTAAAAGAACAAAAGTAGATATCGGAAAATTGCCTCAAAATTGTACTTAAGTAAATCTACTTGGTTACTTTCCACCACTGATGAAATTAAAGCAGTCGGCAGGGAGGTTCCTAGAGCGCCAAAGTGAATGGATGGAGCAATACTGACACCTAGTGGTCAGGGCAAGGTCTTTTAAAAAATAATCCATTTCTCATCTCCTGGGAAGCCAGATCACTGATTGAAACACTTTGAAGAGTACGAGTGGGAGGGGTTAGGGATAATTATAGGGTATAGAGTACGAGTGGGAGGGGTTAGGGATAATTATAGTGTATAGAGTACGAGTGGGAGGGGTTAGGGATAATTATAGGGTATAGAGTACGAGTGGGAGGGGTTAGGGATAATTATACTGTATGAGATACATTTTTTTATTACAATGATAATGAATGTATTTAGACAGCACATTTCTAGACATGTGCTTTTACAGAACAGGGTAAAAGACAACAACAACATAATCAAAGCCACAACGAGATGTCAGTAAATAAAACAGCAGGCCCAAAATGAAGGCATTTACAATCAATGAAACAGAATAAAGTATGCAAAAGCAATTTAAGAGAAGGCCTAGATTTTCAGAAGAGATTTATAAAACGTGACATGTGATTTTGCAAGTCTTAAGATTTAAGACATGCAAAATCAGTGTTTGCAATTGTTAATTGTTAATTAACCGTCTTCCTGCCATTGCCGAAGCCCTTCGGCAATTGAAGCATTAATTTGATATTAACGCTTGCTGCCATTGCCGAAGCCCTTCGGCAATTGCACTTTTATAGTGCATATGATTGATCAAGCCATAATGCTACTCACGTTAGCCGGTTAGCTAGCAGTGTTGTTAGCACTGCACTGGATCGTTCATATTAATTCACCGTCACCATAAGAATCCATTCTATCCGTTTCTTTCAATCGCCTGTATCTCCTATTCCTTGTCCCAGATGGCATTTTTGGTCAAAACAGCGTTTCTTTGACGGCACGAGCCGACGTTGTGGATGGCTAAAATGTACCGGCATTGATTCGATCATGTAAACAAAGGTTGTCTTGGCAACGTAAAGCTGGCAGGGATAAGCTCACTTCCGGTTGAGGCAAAATGTGGCTTTTCAAAATAAGAGCTCAAATTAAAAAAATGTTGGCATGAATTAGGTCCTAATTTCTCAATAAATGGCAGCAGTAAAAGGGTTAACAAGTAGGGCGTTCCCAAAGCTTAAGGGAGCACAGATTGCAAACGCCCTGCCACCCTTTGGTGCTTTAGCTATTGAAAAATAGCAGATCTACAAGCTCATAGCGCACCACCGAGTGGCGCGCTACGAGCTTGTAGGTCTGCTATTTTTTGAAAAAATCAAAGAACGACTGACACGGAAACATGGCTTTTTCAGAAAACTGTCGGGATGTAGAAGACATTTTTTGAATCTGATCTCAGGTCAAAATGGGTTAGTGTTATCCACGTTTATTAATACTCACTTTTATACTCAAACGCGCATTGGCGTCGTTTTTCCCCCCGTGATTCCAGGAGACCAGAATACGGGCGTCCGAGAAGGACCCCCACACCAAGGCCCAGAGCATCTGCATCACCAACCAGTACGGAGGAGAGGAGGTCACACACACCCTGACGGCGGACAGCCGCGACGACACGCACCGATGGATGGAGGCCTTCTGGCAGCACTTCTACGACATGAGTAAGGAGAAGAAAGAGCACGTTAGTTTAGTTTAGTTTAGCTTATTTGCACATATGTAAATAATAACAACAATATGGTAAAAAATAAAAGAAATACAGAAGGCAAATATTTCAATAAGAAACAAGATTAGTTACATACATGAATGTGCTGGAAGTGCCATAAAACCCCCAAAGGGGCTTCCTATAGAAGCTACCAGTTGATCTTAAATAACAGAAATTAAGATATGAATAATATTGGTAAGGGATTTAAAAATAATAATAATGAAAATAATTAAAGAATATTCTAATAATAAATATCAAATAATAACAAGCTTGTTAATAAAAAATTGCAGTAATTGTCTCTTAAAAGAGCAGAGACTAGTACAGACTCTGATATGAGACTGTAAGTTATTCCAAAAGTGTGGTCCTCTGAACTTGATGGAAAATTGGGCCGATGTTGTCCTGAAGAAAGCGTTCCAAACGTGTTGCACATCAGGGTTCCCACGGTCGTGAAATTCCTGGAAATGGGCAATGCATTGTTTGTGACATGGTCACAAAGTGCTTTTACAGAAGCAATATTGAATTATTAGGTTTAGCTATTTGCTACGTACCTTGCTTTTGGAGGAGAAAAAGTAGTATTTCTGAAGTATGGTAATGATTACGTATGCCTGTTATGGCAGTGGTGTCAGATTACATACATGTATACATAGGGGCATTACTGTACCTTTAGTCCACCCGACACTGAAACATGTCATCGTTACGTCACCATCGATAAGCAATTATACCCTGGCATTGGTACATATATTCACCACGTCATATGCTCATATGTCTATGATATAATGTGTATATGTCTATAATGTATGTATATGTAATTTCTGAGTGATTAGTGGTATAATGTGGTTACTCGGGTGGTTTGATGCGTATGTCCCTGACACAGAAACATATCAAACCCTGGATAGCCATACATGGAGAAGACTGTATCATCGCCTAGATCTGCATATGTATGGAGCGGGGCCAGCAACTCTACATCTGACCTCAAACCCCAAACACTTTGATCTCCATATATGGAGCTGACCTATTCTGACGTTATTGTTGACCTGACCACACTTTCTTTGGGCATTGCACATAGGTGTAAGAGACTGCCCAATGATTGTTTTATATAGGCCAGGAAATTGGGTTAAATATTCTGGAAAGGTTTTGGAAATTCATTACAAAAAAGAATTGTGGGGAACCCTGTGCACATGCATGTTACATTGCCATACACACTCTTCAGATCAAAGATTCGCGATGAGCCGACTATGAAACATGCAACCAGAATCCCTCAACGAAATTCTGTTTCATCGTAGTGGCATCTGGTATATACTTATATACTGTGGCTTCTTCCTATTATACTGTAATTGTACTCTGCCTCATTGTGCCAAAATGAAAGGTCAATGAGTCGTACTCGTCTCTCCTCTATACTGAAGTCTGCCATTTCTGGGTTCGCTCACACTTTGGTGCGCGTGAAGACAGGGGAGAACACGCTTGTAGTGCGGCACAAAATGGTTCAGCTTATTGGTTAAAAAAAAACATTCGTATTGATATCCCCCTGACACACACGTGTGTTCCGAATCTACGGTCATTTGGCAATTCGAATCAAACGGGACTCAAACCAGCCATCGCTGGCCGTCCTGCTTTACACACCACACAAAAGTGTATACAGACTGTACACAGTATCCCATATTCACTCACCCTATTGAAATTGAAACATGACAAATAATGCCCAAGTATAACGGTATAGTAAATGAAAAGGTCATTCAGAGAGGGTTTTGTTTAGTGGCATAAGATGGCATTATGTTTCGTGTGACAACCACACGTCATTATCGCAAAACATATTATGTTGCCATAAAGAAATGTGTGGTTGTGACAAAATCCCACACAAAATCCCACACAGGGCAAACTATACCCTATATTAAATTGTTTATATGATCAATACAAGTAAATTAATACTTGATAACCCTTCCACAGTAGTAGCTTTTTCATATTTTCGATTATTTTGCATATTTTCTTACATAATGCATCATTTGCATATTTAAAAATGTAAAAATGGATAATACAATAAATCATTGTCTTCTCAATTGGGGAAGTTTCATGGCGATAACAATCTAATATAGGTATGGTTTTGCCTACTCAATTCATAATTAACGTTTCAATTTTGGAGATCTGGCTCATGGACTAAAAACCAAAAAGAACTGAACCGGTTCCCATTGGGAACCAACCGGTGGAAAAGGGGCCTGAATGTCACTCATGAGTGTGCCTGTTGTAACCAGAATCTGATTGGATGGTTTTTGTCCGTCCCCCTCGCAGGCCAGTGGAAGCAATGCTGCGATGACCTGATGAAAATTGAAGTGCCGTCGCCGAGGAAGCCGGCCCCCATCGCCCCCAAACAGGGCTCCCTGTACCACGAAATGGGTGAGACGTCGCGGAAGTTCAAGTTTCTCAGTCGTTCACATCGTTCCATTATTACGATTTAGGCATTTTTTTAGCAGACGAGGAAGGATCCGCGGCTCCTTTCACACCGTTTGCACAGAGCGCAACAACGTCAGGACATGGTCGTACACAGACACTTTGAGTCAACAACGTCAGGACATGGTCGTACACAGACACTTTGAGTCAACAACGTCAGGACATGGTCGTACACAGACACTTTGAGTCAACAACGTCAGGACATGGTCGTACACAGACACTTTGAGTCAACAACGTCAGGACATGGTCGTACACAGACACTTTGAGTCAACAACATCAGGACATGGTCGTACACAGACACTTTGAGTCAACAACGTCAGGACATGGTCGTACACAGACACTTTGAGTCAACAACGTCAGGACATGGTCGTACACAGACACTTTGAGTCAACGTCAGGACATGGTCGTACACAGACACTTTGAGTCAACAACGTCAGGACATGGTCGTACACAGACACTTTGAGTCAACAACGTCAGGACATGGTCGTACACAGACACTTTGAGTCAACAACGTCAGGACATGGTCGTACACAGACACTTTGAGTCAACAACATCAGGACATGGTCGTACACAGACACTTTGAGTCAACAACGTCAGGACATGGTCGTACACAGACACTTTGAGTCGCGAGATTGAATTTTTAGCTTTAATCCATGTTAGACGTCACGCGGCTCTTGTCCTGATCAGCTGGCTGCGTGACCGTGTAACCTTCCCCCGAGCGTGGAAGGAAATAACCCACGTCTCCGTCACGCACACGCATGAAATTTTTTTGAGTAGGATGAAGAGAAAAAAAAGGGAATAAAATTGTCGCTGACAGTCGGAAACCTTGCATGTCCAAAACCGTTGCTTTATAAAAGACCTTAAAATATAGCCACTATATATTCAGACAATCTACATTCACTGCTTCTGTGCGACACTCTTTTTGGGTTGAAGCAGGATGTTAATTTACAGGGTAAAAACATGGAGATGCAAGGTTCTTCCGCCTGAGAGCGAAGAAATCGAGGGCATATCCATGAAATCCAAATAGATGGGTTTGTGCCGTGTTTGTGTTGTGTTTGCCTGCTGCGTTGCATGGGAATGTTTCTAGCTTTGACGTTGTGGGTCCGTCTGCATGACGAACACTGTCATCCTTTAAAACCAGGGTTTGATTTGCTGAAGGGTGCGTGGGGTGAGGTGTGGGGGGGGGTCAGTGCCTCTTTTTTTAACATTCCCCTCTCTGGTCTTTCATTTTCATGGGCCATTTTGTTAGCCTCATATTGCCCGAGTCTTTTTTGGGGCCGCTGCTTGGCATATTATTACCTATTATAATTATGTCCTCAGCATTCCAAAATCCAAAATTAGCATTCTGATAGGCTGAGGACATCAGGCAGATAAACATGACTTTTTTAGATATATAGGCAGACTTTTCATGTCTTCTTCTCGGAAGACCTTATAAAAACTATGAGGCTACACTTTTTTTTTTAAATCTCTGCTGCTATTGGTCAGACTGAGTTAAATGCATACATTCCCATTTGGGCGGGAAAATGTGCTTAATGAGTGTTGCCATTCAAGAATATAATACAAAAATAGTTTTTAGATTTCGATTTGAATAAAACAAAAGAAATAGGGGGATTTAGGCGATCTACAAGTTCACAACGGTGTGAGCATATAATATATCTGGCTTAAGTGTTGTTGTTTTTTAACGAATCAAACCCTGTTTAAAACCTCTCTTCCACCTTACTGTATGTACTGTAGCTAGTGTCTATATCTCTGACATACTGACTCACTTTCACTGTCTCTTTCCTTTTCTCTGTCTGTCTGTCTGTCTCTGTTTTCCCTGTGTCCCTCGTGATGTTCCTCTCTTTCACCCTCCTTATTTTTGTAAATCCATCCTATCCCCCCCCCCCCCCCCCCCCCCCCCCCCCCCTTCCATCCACACAAACATCATTTTCCGTCATGCTTTTAACGTTCAAATATCTCCCGTTCGGTTGAATTGCCTTGGTCTTTAAACAACCCCTCTCTTCATCATACCAATTCCCTTGATTTTAATACCTTCCTCTAAATTAACAATCACACATCCGTCTGATTAATAATGTGTTGTCCATTAACACCCGCACCTGGACCTCTATCCGACTCTCATCGTCACATGCTCCATCCTTCCTTTCCTTTCCTTTCCTTTCCTTTCCTTTCCTTTCCTTTCCTTTCCTTTCCTTTCCTTTCCTTTCCTCCTGCTTCCTCGGGCAGCCCCCCTTGCCACACCCTCCTGTGAGGGTCTCCTGCTCCAGGACAATGCCGTGTCGGCCGAGATTCGCGCTCTGCTCTCGTCCTATTACAATGACAGGTGATGTAACTGGAGAACGACACACAGGGATATGAACCTGAACAACGCATTCTCACACCCAAAACGGTCCGTCCCAAGTATTTTTTTGGGATATGACTTAACCCATTCTGACCTGAGATCAGATCCATACGAGGTTTCCACTGGACACACACTGGTCTGATTAACTCGAACGGCGATGAGTCGGCTGAAGTGGACCTTGGGCGTCGCCCGGGCGGCTCACTTGGCAGCGGCTCTCGTGACTCAAGACCACTTTAGAACGGCTTGCCTCCATTTTTTCTTCGCGGACCTCTTGGGTTTGAGAGTGGACCTCTTGGGTTTGAGAGTGGACCTCTTGGGTTTGAGAGTGGACCTCTTGGGTTTGAGAGTGAGAGTGGCACTTCTTCATTTACTGGAGTGACCTCTTGGGTGTGAGAGTGGCACTTCTTCATTTACTGGAGTGCGGAAGTGCCCCGGAAACGGAAACGGCAACGCTTGGTCACATTTTCTGTCCAAAGAAGTCACCATATTATGCACGTCGGGGAGTGAGAGTGTGTTGACATTAAAGGAAAACACCTGTTTTCAACCTTTATCCCTAATGGGCGCTGATGATAAGATGGCACCATTTCTGTCTGCTCACTCTGGGTCTCTGAAGTGGGGCTGTGGACACGATTATGTAAATCTTCTTTTTAAGATATCTCTTGTGGAGAGAGATATGGGGGGGGGGGGGGGGAGGGAAGACACGCAGCAAAGGTTATCGGGGGATCGGGACTCGAACCTGCGACACGCTTGTCAGGCTGGATTGCCAACCTAGGTGCCTAGTGGACCGTTAGCCCGTCAGAATATGGAGATGTTTCTGCCCCGACAGCCACGATATACTAACTACATACGGGCATAGGGCACATTTTTAACCATCCACAGTAGACCACTGCCCCCGCAGAGCATGTAGACATGTAGACAAAAAAGGCGTGAATGAGTATAGCGAGTATTTACCCACATGAGATGACGTTGGAAAACAAAAGGTCAAGCGTTCTTTTAAACCCATTTAGGCCTGACCTCAAAATAAATAAAAAATAATGTCTTTGTTCAGATCGATGAGCGGTTGTTAACCCATTTCGGGGCGGGAACCCCTTTTGGTGTCAGCATTATGTTATGCTTTAGCTATTGAAAAATAGCAGATCTACAAGCTCATAGCGCGCCACTCGGTGGCGCGCTACGAGCTTGTAGGTCTGCTATTTTTGAAAAATCGAAGAACGACTGACACGGGAACGTAGCTTTTTCAGAAACTGTCAGGATGTAGAAGACATTTATAGAATCTGATCTCAGGTCAAAATGGGTTAATCTCTCTCTCTCCCTCTCTCTCTCTCTCTCTCTCTCTCTCTCTCTCCCCGTCTGCTACTGTTTCGGCGTCATCAATTTTTAGCTAGATGAACATTTGCAGCGTTGGCCTTCCTCTTGACATCTTTCCTCAGCTGGAAAAACAAAGATTGTTTAACCCATTTTGACCTGCAGATCAGATTCTGAAAAAGAAAAGTCTTCTACATCCTGACAGTTTTCTGAAAAAGCTACGTCTCCTTGTCAGTCGTTCTTCGATTTTTCAAAAACAGCAGACCTACAAGCTCGTAGCGCGCCACCGAGTGGCGCGCTACGAGCTTGTAGGTCTGCTATTTTTGAGTGGTGCAACCACTCCAAGGAACAGCAATGTCTGTGCGTACCTATGTAGCCGTGGTCATGAGCACCAGTGGTGTGCGCATGCGTGCGCACACGTGTGTGTGTGTGTGTGTGTGTGTGTGTGTGTGTGTGTGGAGTATATGACTTATTAGTACCAGTAGGGGGCGCCAGAAACAGAGAGGGATAGTGCATGCTCTGTTGCCTGCTAATGAGAGAGAGACCACTCAGTTCACACGGGTGTGATTTTCCAATAGCTAAAGCATAACGTAGTCGTGCAAACACCAAAAGGGGTTCCAAAATTGGGTTAAAGGTTTTATGGGGGAAAATATCAAAACGGCAATGCGTTGATAACAAAAAAAGAAAGAAAAGAAACACTGGGTATACTGGTTGTTATCACTCTGTCCCCCGCCGCAGACACGAACGTAGGTATAGACAACACCTGTGTCATGACCAGTGTTGTTTTTGGCAGCAGATTTCTATTTTAGTTTTAGTCACAGTCTCTTGAATAGTTTTCACTTTAGTTTTAGTCACATTTTAGTCACCTGGAAGGTTCTAGTGTTTAGTCTAGTTTTAGTCGACTAAATCTGCAGTTGATTTAGTCGACTAAAATGTGTTTTGACAGGCCTTGATGTCGTTGTAATTTGTTTTTTTAATATCTTTTTTATCCCACGATTTTGTAACCCATTTTTCACCCCTGTGTCAATTGATGTCGTTGTAATGACATATTTTACACTTTTACACAGCATAAAACTGGATCTCTTGTCCACTAGTACCTTCCTAACATTTTAGTCTAGTTTTTATTTGTCGACGAAATTGTCAGTATATTTAGTCTCAGTTTTAGTCATCATAGATTCGTTTTTATTTAGTTTATATTTCGTTTTAGTCAGTGAAAAATGGTAGTCGACGAACATTTTTCGTCTTAGTTTTAGTCGACGAAAACAACCCTGGTCATGACGAGCTTCTCATCCCTCCCCCCCCCCCCCTGCAGTTATTGAGACGTCGGAGGACTTCGGCGGCGGCAGCACCGTCGCGGCGGTGTCCGACATCCTGGCACGGAGGAGGATGCAGGAGCTGGAGCTGCAGCGCAGCCAGCTGCAGGGGGGCGTGGTGGGCACCTCCTCCCCCTCCCCCACCTGGATGTCCCAGCTGTTCGAGGATGAGGAGGAGGAGGGGGGGCCCCCTCGTCCTCCTCATCAAGGCCCCCCTCGCCTGTCCCCGCGCACCCCGCCCCACCACCACCACTGCTGCTGCTGCACCACGCCGCCGCGCTGCCCGCTGGAGCGCTCGGACGGCAGCCTGCCGACGTCGGACAGCGACAGCCCCTGCCTCGGCCTCGGCCTCGGCCTCCGCCGCCACGTCTGGGTCGCCGAGCCGCCCTCCTCCCCCTCCTCCTCCGGCTTCTTCTCGTCGTCGTCGCGCATGCGGCCGCGCACGCTCTCTCTGGACGCCAAGCTCAGCACCCTCCGAGGGAGGGGCTACGGAGGAGGAGGAGGCGGGGCTTTCCCGTGCTCCTGTCGTCACGGTGCGGCGCCTGCACCTCCTCCTCCTCCGTCCTCCTCCTCGCTGCTGGTCGTCGCCGCCGCCCCGCTCCTCCTCCTCCCGGCCTCCTCCTCCTCCTCGTCCTCCTCGTCCTCGTCCTCGTCGTCTCAGCGGGCGCCGCGCTGCGCCACGCAGACCACGCTCTCCTGCTCCAGCTCCGCCTCCTCCAGCTCCTCCGGCTCCACCAACAGCGAGGGCCGGAGCCACAGCCCCGAGGAGGAGGAGCCACAGGGAGGAGGAGGAGCCCCGTCGTCCGCCTTCTCGCGGCCCTCACCGGCCCGCCGCAGCCTCAGGAACCTCAGGGCCCGACTGGACCCGCGCAACTGGCTCCAGAGCCAGGTGTGAACGCCAATGGACCCCCGCACACACACACACACACACACACACACACACACTCGTGACGCAGCGAGGACTGCCAACGAAACGCAGAAGAACAGCGCTTTGTGACGATACGTGAACTGACCTCAGGATCGACCCGTTAAACCACAAACCCCCCTCCTCCTCCTACATACGGACCCGTTTAAGTTACTATACTTGTGAGGACGTTATTATCTTATAGGACGGAAATTTCATTCATGCATTTTTCTTTTTTTTACCTCATTGAATTCTTTCCCATTTTCAATCCGAACTCTGAATCCCCAAATAGTCGATCTACGGGGTTGAGCTTGTAGACATTGTTTTATGTGCAAAAACCAGACGCAGCCTAACTTTATTAGGGATAAATCCAAGCTCATAAGTATAGCAATACAAGTACACACACACACACACACACACACACACACACACACCCCTGGGGTAAACTGGAATACCTTCTAACTAAGTCTCTGCAGGCTACTGGGCTGTTTACAGCTGCAGCGTACTCCAAACGACAAACAGACTTTGTTCAGCTTTCAGAAAGGGTCTCGCCGAACTGAGGCTCTTTTCATCTTTCTGCCTACTTCTCAGCTCTGAGTTCCCGGACACTAGACCCGGGGCTAGACCACTCAGTATTCTTCCTAGCGACAACACCGTCCGCAACACCTAAACAATCCTTGGGGCGTTGTGCCATCCGGAGCCTCCTCTGTTTAATTTCATCAAACTTTTGACATAATTTGTACCGGAGACTTTTGCCAATTTCTGGCGCCAGACGCGGTGGACAAAGTGCGGCGTTAGCTCTCGCCATTCATTAATTAATTTGCCATCTGGAGGTGTTTGTATAGTCACTCAGAGAGGGATCTATCCTCAGCCAAAACGGTCAACGGTACATGACAAGATTGTGGAAATAAAACCATGTAAGCATTAATAGATTTACAATTATGGGAATTAATGTACAAAAAAGGCATGGTAATCTTTTATTGAAAAAACAAAAAAAACAAAAAAACATTGCGATACCAATAAATAGGATTTAACATTTATTTAACACAATCGATTGATCGATCATTATTAAAGAAAACATGCTCTGAAAATGCACGCTTCCGTGTTAGGCGGTCAGATGGGTGGGCCTGCATGAATACCTTCCAAGATTTTCAAGTGGGCCCGATCCAGAACAGGGTTGATATTTATAGAACCACTGCTTTCCGACTGTGAAGCCGGTCCAGAACAGCAGGGGGAGCTGTGTTCACATCCTGGACAACCACAGAATGATGCTACTTGGGAGAAAAATGATTCTAATACAATGGAGAGTTTTGTCTTTTTACTCACCCTACCAGCTATACTCTCTGCTGGGAGGGTGTTCTTCTGAATCTTTAACCCATTTTGACCTGAGATCAGATTCTAAAAAATGTCTTCTGCATCCTGACAGTGTTCTGAAAAAGCTATGTTGTCGTTCTTCGATTTTTCAAAAATAGCAGACCTACCAGCTCGTAGTGCGCCACTCGGTGGCGCGCTATGAGCTTGTAGATCTGCTATTTTTCAATCGCTAAAGCATAGCATAATGCTAACACCAAAAGGGGTTCCCCGCCTACAGAACGGGTTAAACTGGAAAAATATTTAATTTCATGCTCTTATTGTCACCGGAAATCGTAAAACATGAACTAAAAACATGCAACGTCTATTTAAAGTTCTATGAGTGCTGGAACACTGGTGGATCATGTGTTGTTACTGGTGACTTAATTGTATGTGATGGTTTGAAGTGTAAGCATGTTGTCTAAGCTGAAGACGTGCACGGCA
This sequence comes from Protomyctophum parallelum, assembly GCF_964188405.1. NCBI lineage: Eukaryota > Metazoa > Chordata > Actinopteri > Myctophiformes > Myctophidae > Protomyctophum > Protomyctophum parallelum. The sequence continues at coordinate 26,434,004 of NC_139710.1, read as the reverse complement.
GCGTGCATTTTATCACGTCGAGTCTGCGTCTTTGGAAATGTCGGGGAGAAAAAAAGAAAAAGGCTCCCGCATGGTGAAGAGGGCGGCGCGTCTGTTGTTCTTCCCTTTATAAACTGTGACATCCACGCCGGTGTACTTATCGTTTTGATATTGACACAAAAGACGACCGACCCCCTTAAAAGTCTCTCCTGGCAAAGAAATTGTACATGTATGTATATATATATATATATATATATATATATATATATATATATATATATATATATATATATATATATATACACACATACATTTATGCTATGCACCGTTTTATCATTTATTTTCTTTCCATGGTTTGGCTTCAATGGCGAGAAGTTGTGTCAACTCACGAATTTGCGACAGCAAAGGAAATCTCGTGAAAAAGCTCAACACTTAAACCTCACATGTTGTCGAGCGGAGTCCGTCGGAGCTCTGTACAAGTGTCTTTTCTGTTTTAATATCTTCGCTGAAAATAGCCGATTGACAAGCTCGTCACGTGTCGCAAATTCGACGCGCGTGAGCTTGTCGATCTGCAATTTTTTTCTGCGAAAAACATTTTCTGGGAGTTTTGAAGTGGTTTCTAATATACGAGTGTTCACATTAACTGTTAAACTGGTTGTTGTTAACTGGTGATCTGTGAAGAAGAAAAAAAAACAATAACGTGCTCTTCTTCCCTTCTCCGCTCAGCTGAACACTGTTGACAGGATTAGGCTTTTGGTTAAACACGGTCAACGGCGTCTGGCATCAAACTGAATGATTAAACCAAAGGTCGACGACGTGTCACTCGCTGCTTATCGTCGTAATCACCACCACTAAGCCATACGAACTCTCTACGCGCTCCACTGCCTTCGTTCATTGCAGTCTTGTCAGATTCCTTTCGACGTTAAGCGGTACCTGCTTTTGCGGATCTTGTGTCAAGCCTCGACAACAAAATGTGAAACGACAACCTATGAGTTGGGTTTTTTATGCATACAGGAGGAGATATTTATTTGCAATGTGTGATATGGTGGTTGCATTCTTTCTTTTTTTTCTGTGAAAGTGTGTTCACTTAAAAAAAAAAAAAGAAGCCAATTAATTGTAATTATTTTTGTTCTGGTGATATAGTCTGTGGTTTTACTCACACTGCCAGCTCATGGATTTCGATTTATTTGCATGGTGATGCTTGTTGTTTCTGTCTAGATGACAGAGACTACTTCAAACTGAAGGTGGCGACATGGGCTGAGAGAGAGAGAGTGTGTGTGTGTGTGTGTGTGTGTGTGTGTGTGTGTGCGTGCGTGCATGTGCTTGCGTGAGAGAGAGTGTGTGTGTGTGTGTGTGTGTGTGTGTGAGAGAGAGAAACGTCTTCCTCAGTGCAGTGAAACCTAATTTTACTCTGGACTTTAACTGCATTAACCATTTCCTTCGGGGAGGGGGGCAACCATTTACACTACGAAGTAAAACTGTCAAATGTTCTAAAGAGCAAGCACCATTTGTTACTGTACATTCATTTTTATTTTATTTTGTTTTGTAAGTTAACAAACAGAACTCCTCCCTTTTGTATTTTGTTCAAATCTATTTTACCTTATTGATTTTTGTTATAAATGCAACTATATTGATATAAATATATATATATATATATTATTTTAATTTTAACAGATGGCGTGCAGACTTTTAAAACTGTTGCGATAGATAACATTGAATGTTATAACCTTTGCGAGAGAGCGTTCTCATGCTAACGGGCCTTGTGTTGTGCATGCACGCGCCATCGTCAACCTAGGAGGGCGGTCACTGTCGCTCTCCGTTTAAATAATGTAACATAATGATAATAATAAATGCTTTATCGGTTTGTACGTTAAGTGTCTTGTTTCTGCTGCGCCTGTGTAGTGTGTACCTTGTTTACAGTAGCCTACTATTACTACACTCACAATTTCCGGACTACTACTACCAATTGTTTTAAAACTGTGGTTCTCAAACATTGTCAGGTCATGGACCCCCAATGTACCTGTATTTGGTTACAGAATCCCATCTGAAAAGGTGTTGTGCCACGGCAGACTTCCAGAAGAGATTTTTCTATAAAACATAGCCAATAAGTATATTTTAATGCAATATTTACTAATTTTGATCAGCTGGCCTTGTGGTTAGAGTGTCCGCCCTGAGCCTAGGAGGTCGGGGTTCGATCCCCGGCTGGGTCATACAAAAGACGCACTCAGCATCAAGGGTTGGATTGGGGGTAAGTCCCTGCGACATACTAGCGTCACGTCCAGGGGGTGTGCTTGTGCATCATGCTGCCTCACGCTACAGAAACAGGAGATAGGCTCCTGCCCTATGGGCCTGGTTGTCCAGACCCCCGATAGTCTGTGGTCATGTGAACAGTGACAGAGCGACAGGCTACAAGTCGTTGCTAATGGAAGCCAGTGACAAACGTAACGCCAGACACTTGTCGTCGTGTGACAGGCATGACGCGTTACAAAACAAAGTTTCAGCGCTTCAGTGACGCAGTGAAGTGTCAATCATGTTTGTTTCACTGTTTTCCAGTCCCTTCCTCTCTCCCCACAATTCCTTCCCCAACACGTAAATGGAAGGCAACGTTGTTTATTTTGCCTGTTAACCGGTTCCTTGTGCTAATTTAACCCAACCCTTTTTTGTGTTTTTCTTCTGCTGTGTTGTATAGCACTTTGGTTGACCTTGGTCATTTAAAATAAGCTCTATCAATACAATCTGAGTTGAGTTGAATGTCGCAACATTTCAACAGCAACTCTGTCATCCACTATAGTTGGCTAGGCCATGCTTGGCTTTTGCCACTGCTATAGAGGGCACTGTATGCGCACGCATAAAGTGAATGGCAGATCGAGTGGCAAAGTGAGTGACAACCCAGCTAACATGTCCATCTGGGCCCAATTGGGTTTTGACATGGGCTATGGGCATGGGTTCCAAGTGGGCCGTGCACCCAGTTTTCACAAAGGGCCCACCCGTGTTAGCCTATATGGGCTTATGTGGGTTTCTAACTGGATCTTAGGTGGTATCCAAATGGGCCATTTTATTTCAGAACCATGTGTGTGTAACCCAGGCTTGGAATCAGCAGCCTGTATTTTAAATAATTAATCGGATGGATGGATGAATAAATAAGTTCATTTTCAGTTGATTTAAAAACATACAAACCAGGGTTTCTAGCATATTTCAGCAAAAGGTTAAAATTACCTGGCTCTGTGACTGCCACCCTAGTTGGCCAATCAGTGAGCCTGTAAGAGTTTATGTCCAGCCTACCAGTGATGCTACTTCCTGTCAGTACTTAATCAGGAAAACCTCCTTTTCCTGTTCAATGAAACACATGGTGGTTCTTCCTATGCTGTAGTACACAAACACAGAGAGAGAATCCTTTGCAATCCGCTTGGTAAGATTACAGAATAATCTTCCAAACCAACATTCCACATTCTAAATGTTGTTGGACAGCTCTTGATCTGTATATTGTGTCATTTTAACTTTTGTAGAGCAGTATTGACCGAATGTTGCCAATCACCGACCAGCCAGGTGATTGCAGTCTGAGCCAGATCATTCATTGATCAGCGGTGGGTGAGAATGTATAACAGTGGATGGTTAGTTTAGCCACAAGGTGCCAACTAGTCATTGTGTGTACATGTTACATGTTGAAACAATCTGATATTTATTTTGTTGTTACAAGGATATATAATTTATGTACATGAGTATTTTGTGTTATAGTAATTGAAGGTACATTTTTAGTGCATCTCTCAGCTGTTGCTAGCCAGGGAGCTAAATTATAAGTATAACAATGGACTTTTAATGGACTTTTCTGTTTGGATGTATGGACTGTCAAGTCCAGAAAGTAGTTTTTTTTGCCACTCAGTAGGCGTTCCCACCATAGACTGTAAAATAATATGGACAAATCTTTCCCCGGGTCTAACATGGACGTAAAATTAAGCCTGTTATTCCTTGCACTGTAAGTCGCCATCTTTCTAGATCCGTTTGGGCCCAGCTGGCCATTGGCTGGCCCAGACAACGAGGCAGAACTTCCCCCCTTCTTCTCCGTTGGTTTTTATTTTGACTCGAGTGGGAGGGGAATAGAGCACCGAAGTCTGACGTCACTTTCAGTAGAGGGCGTCAGTCCCCAGGTTCATGTATTTGTTTAGTTGCATTGAAATCACCATAGGAGGAGTTTTAGATTGATTCATATAAGAACTGTGTTTGAAAAATAAACATGTCATCCCGGCCGCTTCACTCACATGGATATGAAGAATCAACTGACTGAGAGAAAACGCTAATGTTACTGCTGCTGAATTAGTTAGATTTTCGCTAGAAGCAGACTGTATCATATATGAGTGACTGACTGTTGCAAACGATACAGAGACACCTCCCTGACAATAACGCCGAGACAGCTTGTTTATTTTTGGACCACAACGCTTATAGTAGACGATATTAAGATCACCCCATGTTATTCTCCATAGAGAAACTACTTCCGTGAACCAGGGGAATCGTCGGGATGAGCGAGTTACGTCAGGACTTCGGTGCTCTATCCCGATCATAGACTGTAACGGTAGCCACGCCCCTCAGAACATACGCGACTTTATGGTCATTTTTTTAAATTAATGGGACCATAATTTTCCAAAAATAATTTATTATGACATTAGAAATGAGACTTTAAACTAGTGACTGGAAGCAGAAAGTATTCATGACCATGTGTATTAAGGTAATACAGTCTAGGTGAAGTTGGGCCCAAATACATAGACTTCTATGGGGCTATTGGTTCTTTTGGGCCCAATGACAGCGCCACAACAGGCCATTATATGAACTACGATTTCCTTACTGGCTTCACAAAATATCTGTCTGACTGCCCCCCTGGTTCCCACATAACTTCCGGGTATGATAATATTGTCACCCTCTATAGTGCCAATTGCTACACTACAAAGTCAATGAAAGTACACTTGAATCAGAAAAGAAACAGAATGTTCTTAATTTTCTTAAATCAAATAATCCCCACACCCTATTTATTTGCCAGGCAGGAGAGAATAATCAGACAATTTGAGGAATATTGTCTGTGTCCTTTTTATGTTGAAGATGTTTGGCCATCTTTAACCTCCCAATTTAGTTGGGACTAAACTGTGAACAAAAAGCAGTCATTGCCAACCCCTAGTGTAGGTCTTGGGGAGGGTGTAGGTAGTTGCACTGGGGTGTTCTCAAACTTGTCAGGCCACGACCCACGAGTAATCATATTTGAACTAGGAATTGCTTAACTCGGTTCCACAGATAAACATTGTGAAAATAGACAAACTACAACACCTCGCAAGGCAAGGTGTTTTGAGCTGGTACATTGGATATTTTTTACGTTTTCCTCTACTTATAAGTAATATTTGGCCAATTTGGTATTAAAAGGTTAAAGTCCTTACATTGCAACTTAAGAAATGTGCAGATACCCTGTATACACTAAGTTATACAGTATGTTGGTTTGTTTACTGTTGAGTGAGAAAACAATCATCTGGGGACCAACCAAAATAATTCGGTCAATGGACAGGTGGCGCCATCATCACGTTGTCTTTCTAGATGCCACCTGCCTCCACCAAAAGATCATAAGACATATTTCTTTATTGATCAAAACTGCGTTGGACTTCTGTTCCACTTCCCTACTGCCTGCAACAAATCCCACTGGAGAATAGATACCATCTCCTGTGAAAGGCTTTAGCCCCATTTTATACTTTGTTGTACGACAGTGTCACGCAGAAAATAGATGATCTCTACAAGCTTGTAAAGCTGCTATTTTTTTTATGTCATGCCCAAAATATTGACACCACACCACACCAGGCAGGGAAAAGTGGACAAGTGGTTAACCATTTTAAAACCCTCTAGACGTAAGAGAAACAGACCTGAGTTGGCTCTAAACTTGGTCTACTTCTTCACCAAATGTTTTCACCAGAAATAGCCCATCTACAAACTCACTCATGAGCGATTTCTGCCAATGTTCCACCCCAGAACAGGGGTTCAATTGGATTAATGCACAGCAGCCAATCGGGCCTCTGCCTTACTTCCTTCAGTTTTTACCACTTATACTAATTAAGGCTCAGTTTCATTTTGTATAGCACATGGTTCTCAAATTTTAAATTTCAAGGACCCACATGACTATGAGATGGAACCCTCTCAAGTAGAGATGTCCCGATTTTTTTGATCCCGATACGATCATTTGATTTTGGGTATCTGCCAATTCTTTTCCCTATCCGATATTTCTATTTTTAGAGAACACTTATGCCATATCATAGTACAATATCCAGTCTAATATCATGGTATGGATATAATATTAATACTAGGGATGTCCCAAATTCCCAATCACATTTTTTTGCTCCCAATCCGATTCCGATCATTTGAAAATGACGTGATCGGCCCCGATTTCTGATCACGCGATCGGATCGGGACAACCCTACTCTCAAGGAGCCATGATGGTACCTGGACCCCAATTTGAGACCCACTGGTGCAACAGTGTTTTTAGTGAGCTCAGCTAACATTTACAATAATCGGCACCCTGACTCTGTTTGAACAGAGGTCCAATTTCTCATCTCATACAGTACCATTTCTCATAGCTTGTTGTGCCTATTGTCAAGCCCATCGGCTAAAATTAAAACTTGGGATGAGATGAGCGCCCACACAGAATCACAAGCAGCCGCAAGCGTTGCACAAAACAGCAGACAGAAGAACGGAGGCTTTATTGTCGACGTTGCGATTCCAAAGCCTGTTGGTAAGTCGATAGTTAGTACAAAGCAGTGTTACAAACGTAAGGAGGTAGTAGACACTGAGGCTTTCACTGAGCGTTGCAGTATGCATAGGGAAAACGCTATTATTCACTACTTTATCACATGCCTCAGTTAAAAAAACTCAAAACTCCCTGCCATCTGTTTTTTTAAGTGCCGAGTTGTAGCATTATTGTGCCATTGTTATAGTTCTTTTTTTTTTGCGTATATTGTTGCTGTCGAGCAGAAACCTATCTCTATATTCTAACTTTTTGTACTTTTTTCGTAAATTAATGCAGCTATTTGATCATACTACAGTGTCACACATATCAAAAGCAGCAGATCAAGATCAAAATGTGGCGTGAAGCTACTGTAAGCACTTCGAGTTCGTCGATCTGCTACTTTTTTATTTTAAAGTATCCTGGATAGTATCCGTTTCGGACATACAGTTACAGGTTTCCACCCGACAGAGACAATGTACTACACACACACTATATAATATAAACCAACCACAAATCTTAACTTTTTTTACTCTCAGACAAAACACACTCTTCATTCAGAATAAGATAAATACTGTATAGGCTATTATATAAATGATGCTGATACTGACTCGCGTACTAGTAGTAGCCCAATAGGGGGCCGTTGTACACGTTTGGCAATTATATGAATTCTGTTGGATTACATAAATAAGACAATCTTTTCACATCGATTTTACACAGGGTCACTCTCCATCTAGTCCTCGACAAACAACGTCCACTGAAACGGTAACACAGTTGATTAAACTTGGGAGTGTGATGTTATGAACAACGCACTCTCACTCCCAAAACGGCAAACTGGTGACTTCTGGGGACGGATTCGACCAAACGTCAAACGGTTGACTGGAAGGGTGTACCCGCAAAGTCACATGTTGACTAGGGGGGGGGGGGGGGATATGTACCATTCTGTCATTGCATGCATGCATTACCGCATGTTTTTGCTTACTGCCTGTCGCTCTGGATTAACTCATTCACTATTACTGCCAATAATTAATACCAGTCTGTCCAGGTCACTGCCATAATGTACTGTCGGGACGTGTCCTTTATTCAAGGGGCAGAAATACACCGGATGTTGAACCAGAACTTAGTGAAAAGCTAAGGGATTCTTTTTGGACCACCCGAGACATGCATTTTGTAATCGCGACCAGCAACGCTTTTCTTATGAGCCGTGAACATCGACGTTTTGATCAAAAACGCAATCTGGGGTTAAGCATCCGAGATAAAAGCGCTTTAAGATGTCAGTCAAAATGCAAGTGGACGGACGACGGAGAACACTTCCATTGACGGACCGACCATTTCCGATTTAGTAAAGAGCATAGAGTTGTATAGAGCGATCTCTTTCTGAATTAATAGAAATTAAAAACACGTAAAACACGTCCTTGGCGGGTTGTGAGTTTTAAGAGCATCTGCAAAATGCCTCAATTGTAGCGGCTCCGAGCCGTCACCCCTTTTTTGAGTGGTGCAACCACTCCTACAACCAGCAATGTCCGTGTGTGTTCACCTATGTGTTGGTTAATGAGCACCAGTATATGACTATTAGTACCAGTAGGGGGCGCCAGAAACAGAGAGAGGGATAGTGCTGCTCTGTTGCCTGCTATTTTTTGTTACATCTTGGGTTTGAGAACGGCACTTCAGCGTTGCTGGAGTGCGGACGTGCCGTTTCGGGGGAGTGAGAGTGTGTAGTTTGACAACAGTGTATAAGCTTTCGCTTTTGTGCTTTCCTCTTCCTCTCTGGCCCTCCTCTGGGGGGCGGGGGTCGTCTTCTTCTTCTTTACTAGCAGGTGCTCCGGGGGTTGGAGGCCCTGAGCGCCACTGAGGCTAAAGTCCTCCAGGCGAGCGTGGAGAACTTGGCCGGGCAGGTCCCCGCTCTGTTGATGTACGCGGAGGCCAGCCGGTGGAGACGCTTCGCCCCGAAGGTGTTGTAGTGGCCGGGGAGGACCTGGTCCACCTGTGTGTGTGTGTGCAGCAGGACGTAAGACGTTAATACATGCAGCTCAAAGGTCATCGAGGATGGGTGTGGGCCAGCAATTTGACAAATGATTGATATCGTTGGTCATGAGCCATATACAAATATGACATTTCATACAATAAAAACAAAGCAGCACAAGACCGCTAGACTGAAAAGGTATATAGAACAGAAAACAACTGCAGAATAATCAATCAGTAGAAACAAAACAAAGACAACGCCAAGCCGGTCATAACGGATCAGCCAGATTATAAACTTGGCATGTTCCGCAAAAGGCTTTTAACTATATTCCGCCAACAGCAGAGTGCTTCGGATTTCTTTGGACTGACTCACCCTTACAAATAATGAATACTTATACATACTCTGAACGCCGCAACGTGAAGCCATGAGCTGAGGCAGAGGCTGGGGCACACAAACCTGTACTGTAGATACTGTAAATACTGTAGGTGTTCATAAACGAGAGCTTTCGGCATCCGGCAGTTATGACTGAGTCATTCTTGTTTTACTATAGTTACACCAATCACTCATCATGCTGTTGTTTTGTCCCGACACATACTGTAATTAGGGCTGGGCAATACATCGATATTATTTGCCCAGATCAGTGGCCTTTGTGGTTAAGAGTGTCCGCCCTGGCGCCCTGAGACTGGAAGGTCGGGGTTCCAAAATGGAACACAATGCCTCCCTGCTTGCCACTCAGCATCAAGGCTGCTGACCGGTGATAGGCACTACACCTCCTGAATGCTATATAGAGTCTGGAACTACACCTCCTGAGTGCTATATAGAGTCTGGAACTACACCTCCTGAGTGCTATATAGAGTCTGGAACTACACCTCCTGAATGCTATATAGAGTCTGGAACTACACCTCCTGAATGCTATATAGAGTCTGGAACTACACCTCCTGAATGCTATATAGAGTCTGGAACTACACCTCCTGAGTGCTATATAGAGTCTGGAACTACACCTCCTGAATGCTATATAGAGTCTGGAACTACACCTCCTGAGTGCTATATAGAGTCTGGAACTACACCTCCTGAATGCTATATAGAGTCTGGCTTTATGACCGCCGGGAAGCATTTGGAAATTGTGGAAGGCAACAATCTGGACAAGTGGGACGATCCATTCCCAACCCTACCCTATAGTGGGTGGCGGGCGGCGTCCGCTCCGTCTGTTACCTGTTCGCTGTCCACCAGGCCGACCAGGCGCTCGCAGCTGCTGACGTAGTCGCTGACGTGGCTGTAGGGAAGCCAGTCGATCATGGCTCCGTCGTACACCGTGTCCCCGCTGAACAGCAGCTTGTTGTGGCGGTCGTGGAGGCAGATGCTGCCCCGCGAGTGGCCCGGTATGTGGAGCACCGTCAGCTGTCTGTCGCCCAGGTTGATCACGTCACCTGTGCGGGGGGGTGTCAACAGATTTGCAAGCTCACTGCGAGCTTGTACTGCTATCTGCTATCTTTGAAAAAGCTCAGAGACTTGCTACAAAAAATAATTGCATTTTTTTTTTTATCTCCTGGGTCCCTGGCTCAAAACCTTTTCAGATGGGGGTCAGCATCCAAACACATATCAATTTGGGGGGGGGTCCTTGGCACGAAAGAGTTTGAGAACAACTGTTGTAGTGCATGTGTGTGTGTGTGTCACAGATACACTGTACGCCGGTGTTGTGGGGCCAAAGTCGTGGTGCGTGGTGAGATCGATTGCGGGGGTCGAGAGAGACAAAGCGGATGTGAGTCCGCGACGGCGTGACAGGCAGCTGAAAGTGAGCAATAGGATATTCCAACTGCACTGCAGCAGTGCCTCTGACGCAGCAGAAATACAGGCTGGGTATATTGACCAAGTAGGCACAAATTACTGTCAGACTGAATACCTTCAGAGAGAGAGAGAGAGAGAGAGAGAGGTTACATTTGTACACTCTGAATTTAATGAACGCAAAAAGGATTTTGAGGCCCCCCAGAGACAAAATAATGGTATCAAATGGGGGTCCCAAACTGAGCCAAATGCATTCACTTGATCCATTTGTGTACACTCTCTCACAGTTAAATTGAACATGTTCTGGATCTATTTGAAACAGTGGTTCAGTCTGGGGTGGGTGGGCTGTCTGTTCTCGGCCCAATTTTCAAATAAAATAGCAAAAGTATCTACAAGCTCAAAGTGTGTCGATTTGCGTTTCCAGCTTGTAGATCTGATGCCTTTGTGGGACGCTTGCTGTAGTATGAAGGAGTAGGGCGTTCATTAACGAAAAATACACAAAAAGTTAGAATTTGGTGATAAGAGGTTTCTGCCTAATGAATGATAAGCTTGGCATCCACGGGAGTCAGCAGAACTTCAAATCAAACTTCAGCTTAGTTCTTGGCTCGCAGCCTCGCACTAATGTCCAATCTTCTGGACTTTGTTCTCTTAACAGTAAAAGCCAGTTATGTGAACTGATGCCCTGATGCCCGGGACAAGTGTTGCCAACTTAGCGGATTTGACGCTATTTTTTGCTACTTTACCCTAGCGACTTAATTAGTGAAAAGCTTCTAGCGACAAATCTAGCTAGTTTTTCCTGGTGATTTGGGGACAAATCGTGTTGACAGAAGAAAATAAATCTTCATTTTCCCCTCTCTCTGCCTTCATTTGCTGCTGGAGCAGGTGCATGCCTGCCTGCCTGCTCCTCAGTGAGTCAATGACACACACACACACAAACGTGCACGTCGCGGCCGCGAGCGGCACATGGCTTCCTCGCCTCGGCTCAGAGAATACATGAACTCGGATGATGGAGATGATGAAGTTTCTCCATATTTTCGTTGCTAGGGACGCCACAACGTTTCTAGGGGCAAATTTTCAAAGAGCCACTAGCTTCCGTTACTGGGGAGTTGGTAACAGCTGTTCTACCAACATGTCATGTGTTATTGATCTAAATGGGGAAATTAATTAATAACAAACTGTTCACTGCTCACAAACTATTATGAGCAGCTCGGGGAGCAGTTAAGGGGTTAAAGAGACATAGTAACAAAGCCCAAACAAATCTATAAATACACACCCCATGAAGCCTTGAATTCATAGAGATTTTTGTCACATTCCTAAGCTAATAATTTGATAACGGGGTCATCGGTCTCAATTGAGTCTCCTACTTTGACTTTGCTGGTCATCAAATGATTGGCTTAAAAAATGCAACAAAAACAAGAAGGAAAACAAATCTCCATGAATTCATGTGTGTGATCGATTGAAAATACGTTATTGAAAAAAAAGGGGGAGGTGGGGGGGGAGAATTGGGTGAACTACTCCTTTAAGGGGTTCCGTCCGTGTCTTGCTCAAGTACACTTCGTCACGAGGCCGGCCCGGTGAGAGGGAGTCAGGCGGGGATCGAACCGCCCGGACTCCGGAGACCTTCCGGTTGGGTTCTCAGGCTGCCGCTCTACCCCTTGAGTGAGTCACTGTCGCCTCCTTTCTGCATGTCACCCCCCCCCCCCATTACTCTTCTTGGATGAAACCGAACACATCAAAGTCATGATGAGCAGGCCATCTTAATGGCTTAAAATAGAGAGTGTACACGACGCAGCTGAACAGATACAAATGAAGTGCACACTCTGCTTGTGGTTAAGTGTGCACTCGCTTGTGACCTCCGACGTATGTAAGCACAGGAAACGTACATGTATTGTGTACATAGACAATGTGATGAATGACTAACATCTGGGACAGCATCCAGGCAGGGTGCGTTCATCCTGTGAGTCAGTAGGGCACTTGAAGAATAACAAGGGTGTGTGTGTGTGTCCACTCTGCTGCAGTATAAACCCTCCAAAGTCCACACACAGCGGACACGGGCTATAGTAAACACTAATCTAAACACATTCACATCGCACACGTTGCAGTAGGCCTCCACCGTGCAAAGCACTTTGAATTGTATTTGTAAGAGTTGTCGAGGCATTACAATTAGTTTGACTCGGTTGGTTCCACAGATTAATATTGTATAAGTAAAATTTGACATTTTGGCATTATTAAAACGGTCAAATAGCCATCAATAATTGTCACTTTAGAAATGTGCAGATACCCTTATACACATGTTGGTTTGTTTACTGTTGAGTGAGAAAACAATGGACTCCAATTATTGGCTCAGGAATGCTGCAAAAAAGAAGTAATTTGGGGGTGAACTATCCCTTTAAGCTAATCATCTGGGGATGCCCCAAAATAATTTGGCAACCCCCAGTTTGGGAACCACTGCAGTAGGCTACTTGTCTGACCACCCACTCACTGACTACGTTTACACTTTCTGCAATGATCACAGAGAGAGACAATCCCTCCATCACCCACTGTCTGTCTGTGATAATGATGTCGCCTGGCAGTGCATACCTTCCTGCAATATGTGCGTGGGCTGCACGGCTTTGACTTTGTAGTGCCTCGCCCTCCAGCCGGGGGACGGCGGCTCCACGATCTCCCGGTCGCTCAGCCAGGTGACCGTCTCGAAGTTGTCGCCGTTGGCCAGGGCGTCCACCTCGGCGCTGTGCACGGCCACCTGCGGGAACTGGTGGAGACCCCCCGAGTGGTCAAAGTGGGCGTGCGTGGCCACGGCGAGCAGCGGGTTCCTCCGGTCGGCGGCGCCCCCCAGCAGCCCCTTCTCGGCGATGTAGTCCGGCAGGCTCCGCAGGCCCAGGCCCGTGTCGATCACCACGTCCTGGTGGCTGCCGCGCAGCAGCCAGATGTTACAGCGGTTGTCCGACTGGTAGAAGCGCTCCTGGATCCAGAAGAGCCCGTCTCCCAGCGCCTTGTGCGCGTACCAGTCCGTGGCTGCTGCTGCTGAGGTGGGCGAAGAGGACGACATCCACCGGCTGCATAGGCTATTATTACTAACTAGGCTTAGGATGATCGGACGCAATCGCATCCGCAGGCCCGCTGCTGGTGGGGTGCTGGTGGTCCCAAGATTTTTTAGCTGCAAAAAACATATATATAAAAATTAAAACGCTGATATGATCTGATCCTGCTCAGCCGTGATGTTGTCATTTGGATGTAGAAAAAATATATATGGTGGCTGACATATTGTTGCCACATTTTGCGAGAGAAACAAGTAACCAGGTCTATAAAGATAAGCAATTATATTATTAGGTCACAGGACTGGAGCCATTTAAACTACCGGTATTTGAAAATAGCCGAATTACAAGCTCGCAACAAGGCGCGATGCGAATATTTGGAAGATTTTTTTAAACATTAATTTCTAACACCAATCTCGCAATCTGCAATCTTGTATTGGGGTCTCTGCCAAAATAAACATATTTTCAGAAGGGTAGGTAGGTCTGCAGATAAATGCTGCTGCATATTAATTTGGGGGTCCTCCAAGGTCCATGACACCACCAAACCACTGTTTTAAACAACATTTAGGACGCAAAGCCCAAATAAGCAGACACAAAAACACAACTACAATAATATTATGTACAGTACATGCCACATTAGAGAAAAACCAAGCCCAAAGTCGCTTAAAATAGACAGACATGGCAACACTGGCTGTCGTCGCCATGACACGCCCTGGTGGGAGGGACCGAGCGGTGATTGGAGGAGCTGCACGTTAGACGTTGACACGCCAAACAGCGACGTCGATTTAAAAGCCCCCCCATTCATCGTACGCATGGGTACAATGACTACAATCAATGTAGCACAGCACGGCTGACTGCACGATGTTACATCAGAAATAATGAATCAGTCCGTTTATTATTAATAACTCTCCCTTCAATCAGATCGGGTGGTATGTATTCTCGTATCTTCATCACGGTGGTGCTCTTTCAGCCACTTTAGATAAACATGCCGGGGAAAGAAAGAAGAAACAAAAACAGCATGACAAAGATGTTTTGTTAACCGGGCATGGTGATTGGATCCGAGGGGGAAAGTGCAGAGTGGCTGAATCAGTGAATCAGCACCACGCCTGACAGATAAAACACACATCCTCTGACTGGCTGCTGTGAGGGATCCAACACGTGTTAGCATTCTGTCTGCTTGTTTGCTGTAAAACAAGGTAAATCAAATATAAACGGGAAACTGTAGTCTGTTTTAAACAACTGTATACTGGCTACAGTAATAAATAAACAAAAACATAAATAAATAATCATCAGTGTTAATTCAATTCAGTGTTGGCTCCTAAATTAACAATGTTTGTTTTTGTGTAGTACGTGTTGCATAGTGGATACATTGTTGATGATGAATTTGTTATATTGTCACGTCTCATTAAACGGTAACCCATTAAAGGCTGATACTACGAATGCCTTCTAAATGTTCAAATATAGTAGATGTAGGCCTACAAGCTTGCAACTGTGAGCTTGTAGATCTGTTTTTTTTCCTCCTTTTTTTAAATAGCCAAATCTAAAATGCCTATAGATCTGCTATGTTTGAATAGCCAAATCTAAAATGACACGGATGCTTTCGCGGTTTTAAATTGTCCTAAAAAAAAACAGATCTCTGAGACATCATGAATGAGTCTGGAGTATAGGCCTACATTAGCCCTCCAAGCAGAACCCAAATGCTACTGAAGTTTCTGACATTTGTTCGACCCAGTGCATTGGGTCCTGTTCCGCGTCGTCCATGCCACCTGATTAAAACATTTACTGGCTCATGTTTACATGTTAAAACGCCTCCCCGCGCTCTTTGACGATATTCTTCAGTATGAGGCTTTCTGAATATGTAAAGTATAAGTACACATACATACCTTTGCGAATATCTCCTGTGGCGCGGAAGCCGTTAAGTATTTTTAATATATGTTTGCCCGATTTGGAAGCTTGGATTCTTCTTGTTTATTGACACCTCATTGTACCGCCTATCTGGCTAGCTAGTGGCGCTATAGCTATGACACAGCAGATCAGAGGCAGGGACGTAGCCTCACAAGCCAACCGCACACCGGGAGGCGGTACAATAAACGGTAAACAAACAAGAAGAAATAAAGCGACCAAATCGGTCAAACAAAGATTAAAAATACTTAACGGCTTCCGCGCCACAGGAGATATTCGCACCGGGATGTATAGCTACTTAAAGTTACCGAATTCAGAATAACTCAAGGAAAATAATGGCGTCACATGCCGCGGGTCCTATTTTAGAGAGAATCTCCATATCCGCATATAGGAATTTCCATACGAAAGTACAGTAGCGAGCAGGGACCCAACGTAAAACTCAACAAAATATCAAAAAAGTTTTACGTAGGGTCCCGAAAGGGGCTAAGGCCTACATGATAGTCTGTAGGCAGCAGATATACAGATACACGGTGATATTAACAAAGTGAATTATGCATACCATCTCCCTATTACTAGGTTCACAAGTTGCCTCTCCGACATGGCAGGCAAGGGCCGAGGTATAGCTGCCTTCAGCTTCAATGTTGATGCCCTGGGCATCACCAGGGGCTCCATGCCCGAGTCCAGGGTGGGGCCCAACGCGCTGTTTCCAGTAAGTATAGCTTATACTGACTGACTGACTGACTGACCACACTCAAGGCTCATACATTGTGGTGGTCAGGTGACCACCGAACTACAACATGACGTCACTGAGCCGCGGTGAAGAGCAAACCACCGCCACCGCTCCCAGCCCTTCTCTCTGTTTTCACTCACCACCGCTCAACGTTATTTCAGCTCCGGTGGTCACCTCACCACCGGAGCGGTGGTCACCTCACCACCGAAAATCCAGACTATGAATAGGCCTTTACACTCACACTCTCTCTCTAGTGAAGGATGACACGCGTCACAGGAATCTATTCTATACTAGCCTACAGTAGCTCCCTCATGGCTATGTCAAGCGGTGGAGACCTAAAGTAAATGTAGCCTACTCACTAAAAGGTGTGCCTGTGTGCAATTTGCATTCATACATTTACACTGAGATTAACCATTATTTTGTTTCATTTATTATTTATTGCACATTTGCAAGAGTAAAGGACCCAGATCATTGCTGGCTGGAAGAAACCATCTAACTCAATTTTTGTTTAGGTATTTTATTTTCATAAATCAATGCTATTGAACATCCTTTACGTCTGTGGGTAGGTTAAAAAGTACCAATGAAAAGTATTAAAAATGCTTTGACAAAAACCTCCTAACTCCACTTGAGCTGCATGTTTTTTCATATCCTGAAAAATTAACATTTGGGATTTTGTATTTAGGTGGACAGCAGATACAGTATCATACACACATTATTGCAGTGCACAAGTATGTCCCTGTGATATAGTCGGAAAGTGGGATTCTTGGAGGTAAAGCCATAAAGGCCTTGTTTTACACTAACTGACACATCTAAATGTTTTCACACTTCTGAAACAATAAAATAATAATATTTGTAAGTGTTTTTTTTTCTGCAGGGTTGTCTAATAGGAACCTTGTCGTATATTTCCCACCTCTAGTCAGCACCTTGTGTTGAGTCGATTTTCCTACATGATTTCGATGAGACGCACAACCTCTGCTGCTTCTTCTCAGACAGAAATGTCTGAGAAGAATTTCACACAGCGTTTCCTTCCTCCCATGCACAAGAACACAGAGTTCAAGCCGGTGCCACTGAAGGCAGGCGAGGATGTGGACTACATGCTGGCTCTGAAACAAGAGCTGAGGGGAGCCATGAAGATCCGCCCGCACTACATCAAGCCAATGTCTGCAAAGGCAGGTGAGGGAGGACGAAAATCAGAGCCGTACGCGTGTGTTATTAACCTGGCTGACATCCCATACTAATGCCATAGAGATAGAGATAGAGAGGGACTGACAGAGAGGGAGAGAGATGGCAGCTGTCTGTGAGGTGAGATAATGCAAGCACTCAGGTTCTGGAGTATTTCATTATGGTCATATCTGGAGATGGAGAGAGAGAGAGTCAGAGAGGTTTATGATTGAATGACCGTTCATTGAGTTTAGAGTTACAGCTTCATCTGAGCCTGAGGCTGTTGGTTCAGAGATGAGACGGTATTTCTAAATATCAGATGTAATGTGTGTATCTCTAGATCAGGGGTTCCCAAACTGTGGTGCGTGCACCCCTTGTGGTGCGCGAACGCCCTCTAGTCTAGGGGGTGCGTGACATGAAAAGGGTAATGGCAGTTTGATGGTGTTATTTAACACAAACGGTAAACCACTGTTGTAAGGAGATTTATACAGCAGCTGCATGTCTGTCCGTGGAGTGACATTCAGTGATTATTTGCCATAATCATACCGGTAATTAAAAATGTATAATTTTCGGACAAATGCAACGAGACCGATGGTTGGGGGGTGCGTGCGTCAGCTAGGTCAGGAGGTAACGGGGAGTATGTATATACATTTTACACAAATGGTAGATTGTGAGAGGAGTATTATATGCTTTCAGTGCCATTATGGTTAGTATATTAGCGCTATTGCAGGAGCCGTTTTTTGAGGGGTGCCAGCTTTGAGTGTTTGTGTAAACGCAAACATTGAATGCCATTGACATTGAATGGCCATTTTTGAGTGTCTGTGTAAACGCAAACATTGAATGCCATTGACATTGAATGGCCATTTTTGAGTGTTTGTGTAAACGCAAACATTGTAAGCACAAACATTGTTTTTCTACCACCACCTATGACTAGTTTTGAGCTGTTTGTGTAAACACAAACATTGAAGACAAAAGTGAGGACGCAAATTGTGATTGGCCAGAATGAGATGATGTATTATGACGGTATGATGATAAGGGCGATCCCCTCACATTCGAATGAAAGTTCTTTGGCGGATTGGATTAATGTGTGTGGGGTGGGAATCATTGGCATAACGACTAAATAAAATAAATACTCTAAATTTATAGGGGGGGGGGGAGGTTTTATAGCGTTCCAATTGTGCGCATTTTTACTTAATTCTATTCATCACACATTTCACTTCACTGTAGTAAACCCTGTACTGATCCCAAGACCAGGGCTTATGTAAAGTACAAGTGCATGAGAGTAGTAATGTGCTGTGGTTTGTTAACAGTGTTGTTTTTGGCAGCAAATTTCTATTTTAGTTTAGTCATAGTCTTTGGACTGAAACTTAATTTAGTTTTAGTCACATTTTAGTCACCTGGAATGTCTTAGTGTTAGTCTAGTTTTAGTCGACTAAATGTCATAAGATTTGAGTCGACTAAATCTACAGTTGATTTAGTCGACTAAAATGTATTTTGGCGGGTCTTGATGCCGTTGTAATGAGTGTTTTTACACTTTCTGAAAATAGTCGATCTACAAGCTCACAACGAGTGAGCTTGCAGATCAGCTATTTTCAGCATGCAACCAAGTGTAACATGTCCCTAACATTTTAGTCTAGTTTGTATTTGTCGACAAAATTGTCAGTATATTTAGTCCAAGTTTTAGTCATCGTAGCTTAGTTTTCATTTAGTTTCCATTAGTTTTTGTCAGTGAAAATAGGTAGTCGACGAACATTTTTCGTCTTAGTTTTAGTCGACGAAAACAACACTGTTTAACTGCATTAGGGGTTGAAGGGGGTGAGTTGGGTTCAGACTCCAGAGTGAGTGGGAGTCTGTGTGAAAATGCGTTTGAGGAGAACCTGCTCTTGTTTACATATACCAAACAGACGTGGAGAGATACAAGGAGAGATACCTGAAGCAAAGCCTGGCCGTGGACGACGCAGAATGGACCCCAGGTAGAACACGGGTTCAGACCCCCTAGAGACCCACAGAGCTGTGAGGTCCCTAAAAGAACGCTAGGAATTGTTTTAACTTCAACCGATTAAAGGCCTGATGTCGAAATTTAAAAAAAGATCTTCGACATCTTGACAGTTTTCCGAAAAACCTTATGTTTCTGCATCAGTGGTTCTCAAAAAAGGCACATTTTCACGACTATTCAAAAATAGCTAAAGTATAACATAATGCTTATAAACACAAATGGGTTCCCGTACAGAATCCTAATGTTTCTGAAAAACCTATGTTGCTACTGTATAACAGTGGTGCTCACACCTTTTCGTGTCGAGGACACCCAAAATGATATATTTGGCCACCGGGTACATCTCAAAATATTTTTGTCCCAGGGACCCCCGGAATCAAAGAGGGGAATATAAGTTATATTCAAAGGTTTGCACAAAAAAGGTTTTCTAAAAATGGCAGATCTACAAGCTTGTATATCTGCTATTTTTGAATGGCCAAAGTAAGGTCATTATTATATCCTAAAGAAACAACCTACAGTAGTAAACATGCCATACCTTCAAAATAAACTAAAGGTACGAGGAATTATTTACAAAATATATATATGATATTGTCTATTAATCAACAATGGGAATTTAATCTGAACAATTGAAATATAGTTTGTTTATATCAAATGTAAACACTCATTTGGTGTCACGAAAAGACGGAGATAACCCTGGGTCACGGCAAAACGTGGGAAAGAAATTTGAATAACAAATCATATTTGTGACCATTTCAGACTGGAACCTTTTCCCCAAAGAGCTGAGGCCCCAAAAGAAAAAGCCTCGACCTAAACCAGGTATATTACTGTATAAACTAAAGCATGACTTGTATCATTGCTGTCGGGCAGAAACCTTATCTCGTCTCTTTCCGGAAATTGACGGCCCTACTTGATCATACTACAGCGCCACATAAAAGCATCAACAGTAGCAGAGCCACAAGCTTGTAGAGCTGCTACTTTAGCTATTTTTTAATTTGAATCCTGAAAGGTAACAGTTTTGGACATAATTATGAGGTTTCCACCCGACAGACGATCTGCAACCAGACACTGACTGAGTCAATACTAATGCTGAAATCCAACAGGACCAACGAAGAAATGTGTGAAGATAACGCGCATAGAGTCAGAACAAGTGCTCAAGAAACTGGATGTACGTACCAGCATTTCTTACCTGTAATTTTACCCTGGCCTTTACCAATGATCTGCATTAACCCTATTTAGACCCGTAAAAACATTCACTCTGAAATAATATATATTCAAAGATTTGCGCCACATTTTTACGATTTTTCAAAAATAGCAGACCTACAAGCGCGACTTGGTGGCGCGCTATGAGCTTGTAGATCTGCTATCTTTCAATAGCTAAATTATAACATAATGTTTAAAACACCAAAAGGGGTTCCTGCCCAAAATGGGTTAATTGGGTGACGTCCAAGCAAAATTGCTGATCTCGTTCGATTTATTTTATTTAGGAGCTGGAGAAGAAAGGTGACGGGAAAGAAGAAAAATCGGACGATGAGAAAGAGGGCGCTGAGAAGGAGAAGAAGAAAGACGGGGAGGAGGGCGAAGAGGAAGACATTGATGAGGAAGAGTATGACGAAGAGGACTTAGAAGAGGTAACCTTGCCATACCCAGCTAAGACCTACAGTATATACTTAATCATACTATATTTATATATATATAATGTTACGACAATCGCATCTACAATCTCTTATGCTTGTAGATCTGTATTTTCACATTTTTTGTTAAAGATGGAGTGCCTCAATTGTTGTATTTTTCCAGTTTTTCATGTGTCTATGAGGTGACAGTACTTCATTAGACACCCTGGAGTCCTACCTACGTTATCTGAAAAACCTATAACTATTGAGTCTGTCGAGTGGAAACCTAATTATGTCCAAAAGTGTTACTTTTGGCCATGTTTTGAGCTTGTCGAGCTGCTACTTTTGAGTGACACTGTAGTATGATCAATAGGATATTAATTCATGAAAAAACACAAAGATAGAATATGTATTAATGTTGATTAGGTTTCTGCCTGACAACAGTGATATATATATATATAATTATATATATATATATATATATAGCAACAACTAAAATGACAGTGGCGTTACCAGCTTGAAAGGTACTACAACAGTGTACAATATGTGTAAAGGTCTAAATTGTTTAAAAGCGATTTCCCAAGCATTCAATGATGTAAGCACACAGATGCTGACCTTGTTGGTCCTGACTCCCCCCCTCCCATGTCTTTGTGTCATAATATGAATAACATGTCGTTTTCCTAATATTATAGGAAAATGACTACATCGACAACTACTTTGACAACGGTGAAGAGTTTGGTGGTGCAGGGAGTGACGAGAACATCGATGGTGAAGCCACGTATTGAGACCGTGACAAATCAATATGGCTGCTTAATATCTATGCAAACAAACCAATGTGCACCGTTTAATGTATCACCACAAAGTGCTTTTCTACTAATATTCCAGATAATGTGTGAATGTCTGAATGAGTCCAGAGTAGACATTTAGCAAAGTGCTAGCCTATATTTTTGTTGGTTCTGTTGTTACAAAAGTGTGTGTGTACAGAAATGTATTATGGAGGAAATTCTTTGTTAATTAAGAAACAAACGTTAAAGAGTGAGCCTGAGCAACAATAATTTATTCAAAATAGACTTATTTATTTTCCAGCCTGTTAAAGCATTTCCACAGGTTGAAAGGCACATACTGTCAATGTTTTGTTGTCCCCCAAAATGATAAAAATGCACTATTAATAAAGTCTGACATTTCAGAGGTATGATGAAGTGATTGTGGGAATACTGTGTACTTCCCATTTCCTCACCACGTTCCCCATTCATAAACTGGTCATCTCAAGGCAGGCAAAGAAATAATAAAAACATGTACAGTATATTCCAGAAGTGACTGAGAATTCTGCAAATATAATTTAATTGATAACTTCCAATACTGATAGTAAGTAAAAGACCTTAAAATAAATTATAGTTAATCTATAAAGTATATTCTCATCAATAACACAGTGGCAGCAATCAAATTACATTAGATCTAAATAATCTACTCCCAACATAATTTTTTTTTATGGCAAAGTTCTCCGTTGCAAGAAAAGTACAACTGGGTCCCAGTGAGTAAAAAGGGCTTTTAAAAAGATCATCCACCGAGTGAATGTATAGTTATTATTTCTGCTCTCCAAAAACCTTTAAAAAACGGGTAGCGTTTAGGGTTGGGATCCTTTTAGAATGTTAACGATTCCCTCTTAACGGTTCCCTTTTAACCCATTCTGACCTGAGATCAGATTCATACGAGGTTTCCACTGGACACACACTGGTCTGATTAACCCATTCTGACCTGAGATCAGATTCTAAAAAGTCAGTCGTTCTTCGATTTTTCAAAAAATAGCAGACCTACAAGCTCGTATCGCGCCACTCGGTGGCGCGATATGAGCTTGTAGATCTGCTATTTTTAAATAGCTAAAGCACGACATGATGCCAACACCAAAATGGGTTCCCGTTCAGAATGGGTTAATCTATCCTATAGAGGGTTCCAAATAGACCCTTACAGGTCTGTAACTACGCGTCCATTTGGTTACATGTACACTCGTGAATTATGGTGGTCCTTTATTAAAAAGGTTGAGTGCCAGCAGTATTGTAATCGTTTAGCAGACGTTTAGTACCACATGCCAGCTCAGACAGCGTGATAAAACCTGGTTCCCCGGTAAACTGTTCCAATGTGATGGAACAGGATCTGGTTCCTCTGGATCCCAGCCCTACTAGTTGTGTTCCCTCTATGAAGTGACTAAGCAAGATAGCTTGTAGCATTGTTGTTTTTCAAAACAAAAAAAAACGTGCTCCGAAAAACGACACAGGAATATTTTCCGGGTCAGACTGGTGCTGGTTCAGTCCTTGACAAGCATTATGCTGTACTGTCTAAAAGTCTAGAATATGGTCATTGTCATTATCGCTATGTGTTCTTCTGTTGGTGTCGTTCCTCGCTTGGCTCTCCCAGCTCATGATCCGCTCTGTCTGCCTGATGTTGTGGATCTCCTCCGTTGACTGGATCCCCCGGCACGCGGTCGCTGCCCACATCCCCCCCATTGTGCCCCGGCGGCCCTGGGTCTGCACCTCCGCCTCCCCCCCCGCCCCCATGGTGGCTGACGTCGGCCCTCACCAGCACCTCGTAGTACAGCAGGTAAAACACGGGCGTTATGATGCCCACCACCACCATGATGGCCACCGCCGTCCACCAGCGCATGCCCCAGTCCGCCCCGTAGTACTGGTCCTTCCTCCGGGGCGCCACCGCCTTGTACTCCACCTCCCCCTGCTGCTGCTGGAGGGTCAGCGAGGAGACCACCTCGTTCAGGCTGCTCCGCGACGGGCCCGTGGACGACTTGACCAGCTGCTCGATGTCCTTGTCCTTCTCCAGAAGGAAGCCCTCCACGCTGTCCGTGGAGGACGAGGAGTCCGTGGAGGACTCTATGGGGAGGGCGGAGGAGGCGATGGCGGCGGCCGCGACGGGGCAGGAGGAGGGCACCGGGGGCACGCGGCGTGTGCTGGCGGGGGAGGCGGACTTGAGGGCCGTCGCCGCCGCGGCACCGTGGGTCTCGGTGAGGACGCTGAAGCGCTTGACGGGGATCTTGACCGAGCGCAGAGCAAAGAAGTCCTGCTCGGTCAGCAGGTTGTTCGCTCGCTTGATGTCAGCCACCTAAAGAGAGGTACAGACGAGGAATGGAATGCACGTTAACATTTCATCACAACAAAGTGTTAATTTAACTCTTGCAGAGTAAATATGGATCTACATGCTTTATCAATATCTGATTAACGGTATAAAAATAGGTGGCATTAAGTTAAGCATATTGATTATTGCGATATCGTTAATTCCAATGTTTTACTTTCTTACTGTACCATTTACAGTGTACCATTAACATGTAGCGGCACTTAAACAATTATTAATGGATATTTTCTTTCTTTTCAAAATCTTTTTATTCAGGTTTTATACAACAGAAGCCCAGGGGCAAGTATTAAACGGACACCATAAAATATATAAAAAACCTCAATCCCCTATCCCACCCACAATCCCAAGGATAGTCGGAAAACAGTCCATTAATGGATATTGTATTCATTTTATTTATCAGTGGTTCTCAAACTTTCAGTCTGAATTAAAGAACCGTCTGTAAGGATTCATTTGGAACCCACTCAAGGAAGCCAGAGAGTCTCTGGACCCCACTTTGTCCTAGATGTTTTTTTAAATGTACACAGTGGTACTCGATATCGACCGATACACAAGTTACTCGTATCGGGGAGGACAAAAAGGCCTTACGGAGCAGTGGTACTGCAGAGCGATGCTGTTCAGGGTCTCCCCCTCCTGCACGTCTCTGGCCAGGTAGACGATGTCGTCCATCCTCTCCCTGGACGTGCTCCTCCGTGTGCGCTCTCTGCCGCGTGGCCGCAGCTCGCAGCTCTCGCCGTCCTCCTCGGACAGGTCATTCTCCGACGCGGCGGCGTTGCTCCCAAACAGGTAGGCGTGGCCGCCGTTGGCGGGCTGCACCGTCGTGGCCGACTGGAAGGCGTAGTGCTGACTTCTACTGGCCATCGTCCCGTCTTCACTCTTCTGGAGGGAAGAAAGCTTTAATTACACAGCTGTTGCCTCTGGCAGAGAGACTTAATTCCTTTGAATTACGTCAGTGAAAGAACAAGCATGGTTCCACGTAAGGGCTGGGCAATTCATCATTCATTTGGTTGGTTAAAGCAATCATTGCTAAAGAGTTGGTCAGGTGCATTCAGTAACAGGAGTCTCCCCGTCTCCCAGCTCTTCAACAAACGGAATAACACTTTTCAGGTGCCGGGTTGTGAAATTTCGGACCAGGAGAGTATTTATCAGCCTTCATTTTTTTTACAGTTCAAATTTTGTTTGCTCATTTCTTTGTGTCATCACTTCCAATTCCACTTGTTTAATCTGTATCCTTTGAGTTTGATGAAAAATTATCCCGACTACCTGAAAATACATTGGTTTAATACAGAACTAGAGACATGACGACTCCTGTTACTGAACAAACACTATAGCAAATTGCAATGAGTACTATCAGAATATAGCTATTTAACGCTCATTTTAACCAAAGAGAATTGCCCTACCCTACCGTATCTTGCTCATGTAGGTTAATTGAATAATCGAGAAGCACGTTTGTTTTGTTATAAGCAAAGGTTTGAAATAATTGTGATACTGACTTGAAGTAAGTATTACCCAGACATAACATGAAGTCAGAGCTCAACACAGGAGCCAACGTGTTATTATATTTGTTCTACCCTGAAGGGAGGGAACTGAGTAAACTTTAGTGAGTCAAAAGCAAAACGCAAACCAAACAGGGAGCGCAGTGTACTTCACTGGCATTTTTTTATATTGGGAACAGTCAGGAACATTACATTTTCAGTACACACACCAAGTTCATCAGGAAGCTAACCTAATGAAGGTCTGTGACTGTTGTTCCCGTTTCCAATAAATATGTTTATGCACAAATCACAAGTGAATTCTTCAGTAATAATTGGCCCATGATCTTCTCTGACACCTATCTTCATAAAAGGTATATGCGTGTCCTTGTTTCTGGACTCAAGAGCTACCCGATGAGTGCAAAACACTGTACACGACACGTCGCCAGTACGCCACAGAAGTAGCTAATTTTTTCACGTTTCATACTTTTGTTTTATAAAAGTACGAGATCCATGTTGAAGCCACACTTCAGTGTTGTGTAAATTATTATTTTTAATATGTTGAATTCACGTTAATGTGCATTTTCAGACATTTAACTAAGTACTTTCACTCTGTACTTGATCTGCTCAGCTCTACACCAAACCACCTAGCCGAGCTTGTAAACCTGCCATTTTCTGAAGTTCTCAGAATAGGGATGCTAGGGTTCAAGTGGTTTAATGTTCGATTAAATGATCCTATCACACAGAGTTTGCACCCTGGCCTGCAGTAAGTCTTGAGGAGCGCCTATGGAAGACCCCTGGTCTAGTAGAGAAACGTGTTATTGTTACATACACTGACTGAAGATAGCTTCCCTGCTGGTGCAAAAGTACAGTACTTCTAGTTATCATTGGGGCCAGTCATCATCAGTATGCAATCTTATCTTAGCCGTTTGTGCAGCTGGAGAGGTGGACTTTAGTTATTCTTCAGTCTGTGACTGTCTGTCAAATCTCCTGAGTTAGTGACCCATATGATTTAAATACAGTGTGTGACAGTGACCCATGGTGATTTCAATACAGTGTGTGTGACAGAGGAGGAGGGCAGGCAATAGCATTTATATTCCACAGAAGTATAGACGCTTCACTGTGAAACAAACAGTGAAATCAAACAGATGTATGGACAAAGTGTTGTTCTATGCTTATGTTATTAATCACCCAAGCTACATCTAGAATGGTACAGCACATTCTGAGCACCACCAGACCAGGCAATAATCGTTTCATATTATGTGTATAGTTGCTGTATATAATATATATCAAGTCAAAACTAAAGTGAGGACATTTGCTGGTCCATAAAACTGACCATAAAACGTTTAGGAAAGTGTTGATTGGGCCTGGGGAATCTGTTAATGCTGTGACAGATTGATGAAGTTATAGCCACCGAATGGCTTGTGAATGACAATGTCTGTTTATGGAAAATGCATACATGTCTGTGACATTACAATACATGCATTTTCCATAAACAGTAGTCTACTCTTAGATCACCCCGCCATCATTAGCCTTGGATCAAGACCATCTATCAAAGATGTATACAATCAAGTCTGCAGGCTTTTACTATTCGTTGATGATTAAGTAAATGTCAGACTCGATCAAATAGAACTATGATCATCATCATGCGGCCCTAGCGTTAATCGTGTAAGCATTAAAAGTTGTGCTGCGACTTGAGAGTTCAAATATTGTTCTCTAGTTTCATATACATTCGAAAGTTATGATAATGTAATATTATAAGCTATTATAAGTCACAGAAACAATATGACAACAATTCATACAGACACAGACGTTCAAAGGACAAGTCGAACTAAAGTTATGTGTAGTTATCATCTATGATATAATTATATAATCATATCCAATAATACACAATACTATGCTTTAGTAAAACAAGCTGTCAAGACTCAACAGTACAGTCACTTCATCATGACTTCAGTGACGTTAGCTCGGCTGGCTAACGACAGCTAACGTTACTTTTGTTGTTGGCTCGTAGCAAACAATGCGTTTACTGTCGCCGACCGCGCGTGCCAATACACGTCATATATGTCTTTTAAAGTTCAATGTTTCACTTTCACCTGTGAAGATGATGAATAATTCAGTTGTTGTCCAGAGTTACATCCATTCTTCTTCCTCTGGCTTACCTTGACGTTAGCAATACCTGCTACTATAGCTACTGTCTCTGCTTGACGTCTACATCCCATAGCCCGCAGGGTTGGCACTAGCTCTGTGATTGGCTCGTCGGTAGCGTGGCAACCAACGGGGCCAATGGCAAACTAGAACCCGCACGGTGAAGAGAATCCCTTGGCTGTGATTGAATGGATGGTTGCCTTGGACAACCAATTTGGCTTTCGGGAGATGGGATCTGGACTCTTACCTTTGATTAGCCAACGTTTCACGCCACGTCAACAAAATGTTGACGTGATGACGCACAAATCGCAGGATACATGAGAATGGTTTGGCCTTAGATATACTTAAAGGGTTTGGCTTACCACTAGATGGCGCTGGATATCAAAGGATGTAAAATTGACTGTTTAGGATCAAATTAATAACTCAGTTGTAGAAGCCAGGAAGCCACTTTATGTAGTTGTCATTATTGTTGGTATATTATTTTATTGGCGGCGAGCATTAGATGGCACTGGTGCAATCCAGTAGTTTTCGAACTAAGGACTTTATACATGGCCTACCCTGATGTCATACTTTACACACTTTCAATATGGCATATGCTGCATAATGATACCTTACATTTGGTAAAGTAAAAAAAAATTATTGGCCTAAAATAATGTCTATAGGCCTATATTCATGAATCCACTTGCGGTATCGAGGTATTGAGCATAGGGGTTTATATGTGACCCTACCATTAACATCCTATAAAGGCAAACATTTCAAACTTTCCTTATGCTTTAAGTAGCATGTGACATGTCAAAGGGGGTTTTCATGATTGGAATAGTTTGACATGTCACATGCTACTTTAATTAAAGCATAAGGAAAGTTTGAATTTTTTTCCTTATATATATGTATGGTGATAATGGTACTATGGTAGGATGATAGGGTCAGATATTATTTATAAACCATTAAACCCCTATAAATGTACGTATATACTATAATATAGTATGTACGTACATTCATGAATCCACTTAATATAGTAACTAAAAATAAAAAAGACCAAATGTCCCACTTTAAACAAAAGAAGCCTATAGCTGCTGTTGTGCTGTTGACTACTATACTTCCACGTCCACCACAGGTGCACTCATTAGGAACGGCACAGCCTGCCTGCAGCCTCACACCGGAAACGCAGAAGCTAGGAACCAAGCACACAAACAAACAAACAGCTAGTTCTTACTTTACCAGACTGAGCCAGAGCCAGAGAAACAAATAAAGAACACGGACAGAGAGAAGAACTTGAAAATGCAAGAAACTGGACTACGAGAAACCCAAGAAGAGAGAGTGAGACTGTGAACTTATAGCGTCAGCCTGTATACTTAACTTTTTGCGGTGCTTCAAAAGAGTAAGACAACTATGGCGGTAATATCAATTGGACTTAATGTCACTTGTCTGCGTGGAGGATACACTCCCTTTCCGAGGAGGGAAACATTGGGATTTTATCGAAACATTATTGTATATAGGCTGCCTTAATTGCATAAGGAAACTGACAGCCTAATAAGTCTACAGCAGCCATACCAACCAAATGTGGCCTCCTGATGTCTCGCAGGGTGGCGCTGTCCGCCAGGACAACCCGGCGGCACCAGAAGCTTCCCGAGGAGGTTTCCAAAGGGATTAACACATCTTGTTGTGTCATTAACTGGGGAGTCGGTCGTACTTCTAAAGGCAACAGTAGGCAGTCCCACAGACAGTGTCTCCTCCCGTCCTGGGATTCTAGACAAGAAGACGGCGACACAGACAGTAAGCACTGCACGAAGTGAAGCCCGCACATGGCTGCACAGCCGCTGCACACCACTGGGACCTGCACAGCGCGTAAAAAGACTCGCCTGTTGTTGGTATAAAGTTATTATCATCTACCTCCACGGAGAGGACCGTTATTTCGCAATTCGCATTATACCCAGCCCCGCTAGATGACGTTGGCGCTGCATGACCTATTATTATTGCCTATGTTGTTCACTGGAGACCGAGAGCTGGCCTACGAATAATAACGGATTATATATATATATTTTTCGTTTTAATCAAGACGATGCAAACATTTATGAGAAGGAGCTTGAGCTGAATCCCTCGACACTGACCGAGAGAGGAAGTTTATCCATGGTATCGTCCACGACAATCAAGATCTTTTTGTAATCTATATCTTGGGGCAAAAAGGCCACCCTACAAGGTGTCAGGTAAGCTTTCTTTCTTTGTAACAGGTGTTTGTTTTTTAAACGATGTCGGGGCATTTTTATTCACTCACGACCAAACTATATTATTTCCTGATTCATCATTCATTTCACGGTAGCCTATTATGCAGGACTTTAGTTATTTCATATTTAATGTCTTGTTTTGGTCAACAAACAAAAAGACAGGAGCTGTTCTTTCTTAATTATTAGCCTACTTGGTGTCAACGTTTAGATTGAGCGCCATCAATCTAAAAAACAAAAACAACGTGCAACGTGCTCTGGTTAAAAGGCGTTTTTATTTGTAAGGTCCTAATGACCAAGCATGCAGCGACGACAGAGAATAAACAGTGAAGGCTGAAGACTGTGAAGAGAGTGAATAACTTGAAACAAAAAAGGTAATCTATTTTTATCGTTCTCCTCCTCCATCTATTATGCCCGACAGCTTCACCAAAGCACCGTAAGAAAACGATTAAAAGTGTTCGCAGCCCATATACCACTGCTAATTAGTAATTTATTTTCGCGCTGTGCCAAAAAAAATTATCTCCCTCGTAAGCAATTAAGCTAATAAAATTGAAACGCCTAAATATTGATTCAGTGTGATCACTATAGGAAATGAATGGCCCCGGGTAGAAACCCATTGGGGAGCTTCTCCATGGTTACGTCCAGGATCGTCCAGTGTGTGTGTGTGTGTGTGTGTGTGTGTGTGTGTGTGTGTGTGTGGACACTGCGCTTTGTGTCTCCATTCCATTGAAATAAAACAACGATTCTCTTTGGGGGAACCGCACTCACTGCCACACATGGTGCGTAATGCGAGAGAGAGAGAGAGAGAGAGAGAGAGAGAGAGAGAGAGAGAGAGAGAGACCGACCCGACGGGGACCCGCTCCGCTCATAAAGGCCGGCCGTTGACTAATCTACACCCAGGGGGCTTTAAGTAGTAAATCTTGGCTTCGGTTTGAGGAACGCACATGTGCGGCTACTGTTGAATGAACGAGTCCAGTGGGCTAGAATGTCGTGTTGTGCTGCATGCTAGTATTAATTAAAGGGTTCCTTTGCGCGTTTTACGCAGAATGCTCGGGACAAGCTTTAGGGGAGGGGTCGTGGTGGTGGTGGCCGCCAGGGCCCAGGCGAGTTCTCTTCCCCCATGGTTGAATAATTAAAAATGTCCACCTCATCTGTAATTTATCTGACATGCTGTCATTTTGGTGGTGGTGCTTGTGTGTGTGTGTGTGTGCCTGCCTGGCTGTAAATCTCCTTTGTTGTCACTGTGTGATGGAGCCTTACACAGCTTAGTTAAACCCTTTATCTCTGTATGGGAGGGAGGAAAGCTTGTATCTATTCAGCACTTACACCTGCTTCTCCTCTGTTAACTACTTTAACCTGTTCTAGTATTGTCTGCTATTTTGGGGAAAGCTTTCAGAGATGGACAAGCTCACAAGATCAGTTTTCTTTCGTTCATGTACAGCAGTCAGTGATGTACATAGGTTTTCAATGTAATCGAGTCCCGGCCGGGATGCAGGGATGGTCTTTTAGATGAGTCCCTGCAGGGACATTGTATGAGTCCCACTTCAACAACGTTAGGAGTCATATTTATCCATTTTTACAAATTGCAGCATTTAACTCTGTAGAAAACAGAAGAAGAAATGATTATTATATAATAACTAAAGCTAGCAAAATAAACTAGAATAATAAACAGTACAGTCGTGCATCCCATAGATGCAGAGGTCGTTGTTTGATTGCGTGACGTCCCTTAACTATAAACTGTGTTTTTGGATGCAAAATGCACCCTATCTCTGAGCAGTTGTACAAATATCGCCTGTATATTTAATTAAAACAATAAATAATAATATATAGGGTGTTAAACCCCTTTGCTACTTGGTAAACTTGGCCAGGGGTCTGTACTTTGGTCTGCCTTTTTTCCCCAGACTGGATCTTGCTCAGAACCCCCCTGGTCTCTTTTGTCTGCTAATGTTTATGTCATCGCCTGGCAGGGGTCACGGGGGTCCGTCTCAGAGGCACCCCCCCCCCCCTCCCCCCCGTAAGACCCCCGGCAGGGTCTGAATGGGGATTCACTGGGCGGAAGCGTTGTTTTTAGTGCCTGTACCTCCTTTTCTCGTGTCTCATCGTCCCCCTTTAATGGCTGCTCGCTCGGCACAAAGCGGGACAGTGGCATAAACAAGACCCTGTCCGTGGAGGAGAGGTGCTGGGGTGTCACGCAGAGCAGGCGGGCTGAGATTGATGCATGCTGCGGGGGATGAGAGAGAGGGCCTGGACTCCCTGTGTGAGAGGATGGATGGATGCATAGGATATTTTTTACCTTGAATTCTTTCCATTTTTAATCCGAAGTCCGAACCCTAAATCCACAAGTATAGCCGATCTACATAGTTGAGCTTTCTTTATTGTGCAAAAACAGCGCAACCGCAACCCATTCACACACCGATGGCGGAGGAAACCAAACCAAAAGGCACCGATGTGCTCATCAGGAGCAATTATGGGTTCAGTGTTTAATTTGGGGTTCAGTGTCTTGCTTCAAGGACACCGGGAATTGAACCTGGAAACTTCGGATTCCAAGATGGCTGCTCTACCGCCTGAGCCACTGCTCAGTGTACAGTGTACATCGGGGTACCAGTCCAGAGATTAAAAACAAACGCAAAAAAGGTATCAAATTGGGGGTCTGTGGCCTAATTCGGGGGGCAGTGGCTCGGCGGGCGTAGCGGCTGCGCTACCTCCCCAAAGTTCGATCCCCAGAGTTAAGTGTCAAAGTGTCCTTGAGCAAAACACTGAACAGAAATTCTCCCAATGAGCAGGTTGGTGCCTTGCATGGTTTCCTCCGCCGTCGGTGTGTGAGTGGGTGAATGTAATACATATTGTAAAGCACCTTGTATAAAGCCATTATATGGGATCCTTAGAATTAAAAAAAGTTTGTAATCACTGCTTTAGACCAGGCCAATGATCCCTTCCCCTTAGACATTAACGACTTAAACATTCACAACTTACTTGGTCAGTTAGTCGGTCTGCTCTTTTTTTCCCCCTGTACCTCTTAACACGATGGACGCCAGATCGCCTCGCAACCCGTCAGCTGATGGGTTAAGATTTAACCCCGGAGGTCGCCAAACTCGTCAGATGGCGTGTAGTAAGGGTTTTATTAGTACCTTGCAGCCGAAGCTCAACACTAACCTTCCGTGCTGCCCAGGCTGCTAGACAGCGCCTACGTTCTTCCCATCGTGAGGAACAATGCGCGTGCCTCCCATAAGGATCCACTCATTAGTCATTGTCGTTTCTTTGTTGCTTGTTTTCTTCTCGAAAAATACTCAAGTTATTGTTTTTAGTCCAAACCGCCCGGCGTTCAGATGTAAACAGTGCTTTCTGATCGCATTGCACCAGCCATTTTACTGCTTGTGGTGAATCCTGAGACATGTAGGTTGCTGCTCAAAAATGTTTTTGTGCCTCTACTCGTTTTATTGGGCTGTATTGACAGCAGGAGGCGCTGCCTGAAAGTGTTAATACTAGTCGATATCCAAGGGTAATATTCCCCCAGAATATTGATGTGAGGGTTGGGTTCAAGTTGTTAATTAAAAAAAGAACTATCACACAAAGATTATCTCTGATCCCCGGTTGAAGACCCCTGCTTTAGATAAGAGCAATGTATAGAGGGTATGTGCATGACATCATCAAACCCGGAAGTTATGCAGGAATGCTGACGGAGTGGCAAAAAACTACTTTCTGGCCTTGCCAACCCTTTGCATCCAAACAGAAAAGTCCTATCGGATTGCATTAAACAATGTTAAACTCACTTTGTATGTTGCTTTGCCACTCGATGTGCCATTCACTTTAAGCATGCGCATACCCTCTATATGTGCCATTCACTTTAAGCATGCGCATACCCTCTATATAGGGAGATACCATGATGAATATCGAAGATGGTGACACACACATACATACATGCACATAGAAAGACGAAGACACAGACATGCATAAAAAACATGCATGTAATTCACAGAACGCACACACGCGCACACACACACGTACGCTAACCACACACACGCGCGCACACAGACTTTCGGTCTGCCCCAGGGCATATTTGTTTTATTTTTCTCCCGATTCGGATTTCAGATTTTGGTGTGGATTAGCCACAGAATATTCATAATAAGCGGTGTATAGTTGACATAAAAAATCACCAGCATCCCTCCGAGGGAAGTGAAGGTTATTTGTTTTCAGTGCTATACGGTTACACATGCGCTACGGTATCTGGTGTCCCCTACGGTTATAGACACATGAGGGGGGAAAACATACAACTCAGAGCCATGCCATCAGTCATGGTTTCAGCGCCATCACAGACGCACAAGTAAACTATTTAAAAGTATAATGTATGCAGCGCCGCAGCACGCATGCAGTGTTTGGCGCTGATCGGTTCTGTGGTCCGGATGCACAATCTGACCCTGTTTTTTTGTGAGTTCAAATCACATCTTTACCTGGTGTCTCTATTTTTGTATTGTCATTATAGCCAAAGGTGTCAAACATTTTAGGGATGCGCCGAAAGGGAAATTCTTGGCCGAAACCGAATACCGAATATATGAAACAGTTGGCCGAATACCGAATATGATTAATATTATATATCTTTTCCTACCCTTGCTGTCATGGCCGTACCTTAAAGCTACCTGATTTATGGAAAAATAAATGGTTATGGCTAGACTTAAATAATAATCACTATTATGGGTCCATAAAACATTTATTTAGCTCTTTTTAATGCATTAATTGCATACACTATTCTGTGATATATTTTCTGCCTGTTCGGGCCGAAACCGAATAGTTTCGGTGATATTCGGTGCATCACTAATTTGAATAGAAAACATTCAAAAATTGCAGATCTTGGACTCCTCATGCATAGAAGGAGGCATGAGGTCAGTCCGCTGCCCCCCCCCAGGTTGGCAGTGGAAGTGTAGCGCCCAGGATTACATTAGATAATTGGCACTGGGTGAAAAGAGAAAACTGGGTTACAAAATCGTGGGATAAAAATGTAAAAAGTAAAAAAAGAAATTGCAGATCTACAAGCTCACAACATGAGCTATACTTGGGGAATGCCCTTATAGGCGAAAATGGTCAAGTATCTTACAATGCCTTGTGATGTTGTAGATCGGCTGTGTGGTTGTTTAAGCGGGTCTTCGACGACGGTTTCACGACGTCAGTGCGTCGACTGTACTCTACAGCATGTTATGGGTGACTGTTTATGCCCCTTTTCAGCCCCATGTTTCATTCTCACGCGTAGACGGTATAGTGGAGACAGGCTGGTGCTTCGCTAGTTGTTGTGTTTGGACTCTGTGGAGGATCGGGGAAGCGGTGGGCCCTCCGACGAGGAGCCAACAATCCTGAGGTCTCTTTAGTCGGGGCTGATGAGAGGATCCTCGCTACCGTCGATGCAGTGTAGTACACAGCCGCCGTGACCTCGCTGTCAACTCTCATACTTCTACACGTGCATGCACAGGCACACACACACACACACACACACACACACTCTCTCTCAGACTGGTCTTTTGTTCTGTATTGTTGTCCGTACGGCCGTGAAGGAGCCTCCCCTGCCGTATTGAACTTGAACTCTGACCTCCTTGTGATGTCGTGGTGGGTCGGTCAGCCTCCCCCGCTGAGCCGATCCAAGTGGGAGCGACGCCCCTCTTTTCTCCCAGCAGCTCCCCGCCCACTCGGACACAACAATAATTCAAATAATTAATCCTGATACCATAGGGTTGTGAGATAACTCGTAGATTGGCTATTGTCAGCAAAGAGATATGGCCCTGGGGCTCTATTTTCCCGTCCATGCTAAACCCCTTATCCCTAAACTACTTTGCCTTTTTCTACTATTTTGAAATTACGTTTTGAATAGTTCAACTAGCTGATCTACATCGACACGTTGTGTGAGCTTTTTGATTGGCTATTTTAACTATTCAAAATAGTAAAAAAGGCAAAGTAGTTTAGGCATGAGGGGTTTAGCATGCACGAAAATGGAGTCCATGGTGTAGAGGGGGAAAAAAGGAACTAGGCTACTAATACAGACCCCTGGGGGACTCCGGTCAACAAAGTATATTGTCACTGTCAAGTGGAAACCTGTGTCCAAAACTGTTACTTTTCAGGATTCAAATTCTAACATACCAAAAGTACTAGCAGATTCACAAGCTCGAGCTTGTCGATGTGCTACTTTTGTGTGACACTGACTGTAGTATGATGTTGATGTAGGCCATTCATTTAAAGATGGAGTGCCATGATGTTTTTCCACTCTAAACCATGATCATCAGGCCTTATTGTTATATAAGGAGGAAGAATCTTTTCAAAAAAAAGTGTACAGTATTTGTTAAAATGTCATGTTTATGTGGGCACCCCCACCAGTTCATTAAGTATGCCTGGTTTGCCTGGTGGGTGGTGATGGGTAACCTGGCTCCACCAGATGGGGCAGCAGAGAGTACACTGGGTTCCCCCTCTCCTGCTCCCATCTGGGAACTCACAGGCAGACTCCATGCTCCGGCCACCAAACGGCCTGGCCAATCGGTGGAAGCTCGAGGCGGGGTCAAGGCAGGACTGTGTACGCCTTGATCCTGCCTGTGTAGACTCCCGGGGTGTAGACTCGAGGGGGAAAAAAGGAGACAAAGTACAGAGCCAAACATTAATGCCTGAAAATACACCATGAATCCAACTGAAAGATAACGTGTAAACAAACAAAACATGAATTTACCATTACCAATGACGACGGTGCTGTCACACAAGTCTATGACGAGATCTATGAGAAATCTGCTTCATCCCTCTCAGCTAATAAGGAAAAAAAAGGGCTTAAATGATCACATACAATGTTCTCTGAGTGTTCTCAAGCGTTCATCCATTGGTTTTGAACTGACCAAAGCTGTTTGTTATCCCCTGTGTGAGAGAGCTGCTTCACGGATGGACAGATACAACAGTTTGTTCAGTTGAGTTTTCAGTGGTTACCCAGGAGGGTCCCCAAATTATTTTGGCGGGAGGGGGTCTCAGATGATTCGCTTAATGTGAAACACAGTGTTACTGTTCTCACTCAACAGTAAACAAACCATCAGAACACTATACTCCAGTTTTAGGTGATAATGATAAGGTGACCACCGAAACGATGCTTATAAAATGGAGAGAAGTGCTGGGGTGAGTCGCTTATCACCGTGGTGTGACGTCATGTTGTAGTTTTCGGTGGTCACCTTATCGCCTGAAACTGGAGTATGAATAGGCCTTAAAGGCTCATACATACTCCAGTTTTTGGTGATAGGTTATCACCGTTTTAGGTGATATCTTATTTAAGAGTTGAGGCCATCATACTCACGGTGATGTCCTTAAGGATTGACCCCGCCTCCCTGTGGTTTACCCAACTTCTAGACCAATCAGTGAACAGAGAGATGAGTCTGTGTCCGCCGTGATATAGCTGATCATCACCGCGACTGACGCAATGGTGTAGTTTTCCAACCCTTTAAAAACTACACTGCGGTGATAACCTATCACCAAAAACTGGAGTATGTATGAGCCTTTACGCGTACAGGGTAATTCTGCACGTTTCTAAAGCGACGATTTACGTGACGATAGCAGATGAATAAGCTTGTGACGTGGTGTGAAGCGACACATTGTGAGCTTGTAGAGCTGCTATATTGTCACTAGTTTGGGTCCCGGGTAAGCTTGCATCTTAATTTCTCTTCTCGGTCTCGAGGTAAAAAGTTTGGGAACCACTGGTGTAGATGCACACACACACACACACACACACACACACACAAACCCCCTCCCCTCTCAGCAGTAGGTTCCCGCCCTCTATCCGGCCATAAATCCTTGCAGGCTCTATCCCTCCCCTTGGCTGGGTTCTCTTTTTAAAGCCACGTGGAAGGCATCACACACACACACACACACACACACACACACACACACACACACACACACACACACACACACACACACATCATGTGGGGGGGGGGGGGGCTCATGGCAACCTATCCTTGGCAGGGCCGGATTTACCCTCCCAAGGGCCCACGGGCTAGACAAAATTTCAGGGCCCCCCTGGGCTGTGCGGTGCATTTCGGACGGAAGAATATTTCCGTATTTTGTTTTCATTTCGCTGTAATTTTGGGGTACCAAAAGAGAGAGGCTTTTTTTCATACACTCGCATCATATACAGTAGGCATGAAACTTGAAGTATTTAACAAGGTAATGTCTCAGAATTAAAAAAAATGAATGGATAATTGGAAAATACAAAGAAACACAAAATATTAAATGTTCAGGAAATGAAGACCTTATTTTAAAAGCAAAGCAATACTGCCTCATCATAGTTGGTATTGTGACTTTATTGTCAGATACTTGCATGAGAGGGTGAGAGGTGGTGGAGTTAGCTGCTTTAGCACACAGTTTGAGGGTCCAATGGAGTTAGCTGGTTTTGTCCGAAGCGCCTTTTAATACTTAACATTGGTTCAATAATGTTTTATAACCAACACACAGATTTATGGTGACAAATTTAAAACCTGAAAGATGGAGTTGATGCCTGACAACAACGATATGGTATTAAGAGTAAAAGAAAATCACACCTGTGTGAAGTGAGGGGTGTTCTTATCATCATACACCATCTCATTCCTGCCAATCACAATTTGCGGCCTCACCTTCGTCATCAATGTTTGTGTTACGCAATGTTTGTGTTTACACTATATGACGTAAGATTGTCCATTCATTGTCAACGGGAATAAAAAATTTAAGTTTGTGTAGGACAAAGTTTGTAGACGCACACTAAAAGCTGAGCATATGAGGGGCTCAAAAACAAAATGAACAAAAACGAACAGAAAACGCACACGTGCCCACACACATGCACAAATACACACAAACACACAATGTAAACGTAAAACTCCATTGAAATCACTATTCAGTGCTCAATATGGAACCATGGATTGTACTTTCAGACGTTCAGGACTGAGGAGTTAAAACTTTACAGGCCTCCGATTCCAATTTTGTCAATTGGTATCCCAAACTCAACATTTATTCTCTGTTTACTGAAGAGCTGGAGACACCCCCCCCCCCCCCCCCCCAAATCACTCAATCACTGAATGGACGTATAGCAAAGCAATTAATTTAGAGCTACTTAACACTTACAAAACAAAAAGTGATAGGCGCTATTATCATCATACATCATCACATTCCGGCCAATCACTTTTGGCATCCTCACTTTTTAAGCCCTCAGCCAATCAAATCTCATCGCACACGGAGACACCAAGCTGGGAATAGGATGGGCTAAAAAAAATCACACGTGTGTGAAGTGAGGGGCGTGATGCACTCTTATCATTGTACATCATCCAATAAAAGAAAATATATACTTCCTCATGAATTAATTTGTCAACTTATGTTCCCTTTTAATCATGATGATACAATGTTAAAAAATATTCAATGTATTTAATGTTAATATATGTTATATATATATATATATATATATATATATATATATATATAAGCACCGAGCTGAATTTTAACAGTTGCACTGTGTTTAGAAAAGTCAATTTGCTCGTCCACAAATTACATAAATTATCCTTTCTTTCTTAATGGCATTTTATGTTTGTATTGCCCCAAAAAAAAGACACATAATTATGACGTAAATTAAATTGTATATAGGAGAGGCTAGCGCCCCTCAGAAATGCACAGCTTGAAATGAAAACAACATATCTAATAACAGCATGGTTTCCCTTCCCTGTGAATCTCTGATGTCAATGTCGATGATGTAACATTGATGACATCATACAGTAAGCGACAGCAGGATGGTGGAACTGAGATGTTTGATATGAATTCACAAAAATGTGAATAAATATTCACACAAATGTTTTTTACCCCCCGAAAAAAGATATTCAGGGATTTACTTCTTAGGTAGGTAGATTGGTCTGGTTTGAATTTCATTTTGGGTCTGGTTTGAATTTCATTTTGCTCACCCCATAGTTGTGTGACCAATTCGGAACCCACTATATTCAAAGTGGGAAATATTTTGCCTCTTGGAAATTTGTCTTCCACACATTTCCAGTCTAATATCTGTGCAATGATATTAATCTGGCCATGGCAGGATCTTGACTTCCTTGACGTAGGTCAAGGAGGTCAAAAGCCTACTGGTTTGTGAGAGTCACAAGGACACTTCCCCGTCCTTGATAAACCCATTGTAACTTCCAACTCCATTTTAACCATGATAGATTCATCGAAAACACCTGTCCTTGGTACTGGTGTTGACTGATTTGGGGGTTCTAATATGTGAGAGGGGCTGCATTCTTTCAATTCCTTTATCATTTTATGTTTGAGTAAATAAAAATAAATAAAATTAAAAATGAAAATGGGTATTGAAAAATCACAGCCAATATCACTCAACAGAACCAAGGATGGGTGTTTTTGAAGAAAGTGAGTTTGAGGTTAAAATGTATTAGGAAAAAGATCTCATTTAAATACTGAATCAAGCTAATTTCTGGTGTGCACACGGGTAAAAGCTTTAGTTCCGACATACTATTGGTCCGACTGTCATTAGACCGACGACCTACCTCAAGCCATAACCTAACCCTAACCGCAAGCACGGAGCAACGCATGTTCGGGAGTGACCGGTGATTTCCGCATGTCGGATCTTTTGTGTCGGATCTGCGTGCACACAGAAGCCATCGTAGGTGTTGAAATGACCCCAAACATGTTTGAAAGTGAAATATCCCTTTAACAATTCCTCCCCTTTGCAGTCATTTTCTCTCTTCTGTCCCATTGCCTGGAACTTATCCTCATCTGTTGCCGTTGGTAGTCATGGCGGCCAGTTCCCACCTGATGTCATATGGGAGTCCTGACTGCCCCAGATTGTACTGAATCACTGCTATCTTGCATAACGTCTTCATACTAGGACTCGGATCTAGGATGTACAAATCGGACACCTCTTTGTCGTACACATATTCATCATCCTCGAGGTCTTCAACGTCCACTGCATTGGGCGTGTATCTGTACCTGTAGCCTCCGAAGAGGACCATGCGTTCTCCCACATGCAAGAGCACATCCGAGTTATCCAGCACGGGTATTTCCCCTTGGGCTCGACTTTCTTCCAGGAGAAGGTCTCCGGATTGAAACTTCACAGGTCGTTGAAGGTCCGGCGCAGCCGAAAGTTGCGGCCGCCAAATATGTACAGCTCTCCGTTGTAGGCAAAGGCTGAATGACCCTCGCGTCCCTCCGGAAGAGGCTGCGCGACCGTGCTCTGCCAGCAGTTTGTCACCGTGTCAAAGACTCTGATGTTGTTATTGTGGTCCACGTCCCTCCCATTGCCCCCAAACACATACATCTTAGTCCCGATGACGGTGGCAGAGTGGTATTGGGGAAGCAGGCGCTTCCATAGTGTTTCTGTGGTCATTAAAGACCAGACCATTGTCGAGGTGTCCAACTTATACACGTCATTGGAGTGTCCGGTCTGCCTGTTGTATCCTCCGAAAATATACATGACCTCGCCCAAGACACAGGCCGAGTGGCCGTACCTTGCCTCTGGAACAGTCCCTGCAGGAACCTTGGCTTGGACCATCTGTGGGTGTCTACTTCAAACCCGTGAAGCACGTTGCAGGGCTGATGGTTCACCATTCCCCCCCAGATGTAGACGTCATCTTGTATCAGCACAGCTGTGTGGCCATAGCGCATAGAGGGAACCTCAGGGGGGCGCTCTCCTCTTCCGGTCGTCACCGGGGGCAACTTGGCCCAGCGCAAAGACACTGTGTTAAAGACGTGTACGTCAATCTGACCCATGTACATGAAGGTGGTCCCATACCCGCCGAACGAGTACACCTTGTGACCTACTGCCACGGCTGCATGGTAGGCTCTCTTTAGTCCGTCCAGGTGCAGTGCCCAACGCAACATTTAATACGCTGGGCAGGCACTGCCGTGGAACAACGGGGGGGGGGGGGGGGGGGGGGGGCTTTGTTGAGTCTTGTTCTATAGAAAGACCTTTCGGATTCTTCCAAACGGTTATGGGAGAAAACCACAGGGGAAGCTTGTGTGTTAAGGTTGTTATTTGACATGTACTTGAGACCATATTGTTTGCAGAATGGGGTCCTTACTGGGGTGAACTATATTGTGCATAGTCAACAGTATTGCAAAGCTTGGCCAATCCGTGAAGCCGATGATTGAGTTGACCGATCAGGGAAGCCCATGCCCTAAAAGTGCAGGGATAGCTTAGTGGTGAATGTCGTGAGACTTGCCTCTCTCTCTCTCTCTATCTATATACTATATATATATATATCTCTCTCTCTCTCTCTCTCTCTCTCTCTCTCTCTCTCTCTCTCTCTCTCTCTCTCTCTCTCTCTCTCTCTCTCTCTCTCTCTCTCTCTCTCTCTCTCTCTCTCTCTCTCTCTCTCTCTCTCTCTCTCCTCTCTCTCTCTCTCTCTCTCTCTCTCTCTCTCCTCTCTCTCATCTCTCTCTCTCTCTCTCTCTCTCTCTCTCTCTCTCACTTCATTATCATCACAAACTGACCTTTTATAACCCTATTCCAATGTTTATTCCAGTGTGCATAACAGAAAAA
This sequence comes from Protomyctophum parallelum, assembly GCF_964188405.1. NCBI lineage: Eukaryota > Metazoa > Chordata > Actinopteri > Myctophiformes > Myctophidae > Protomyctophum > Protomyctophum parallelum. The sequence continues at coordinate 26,391,622 of NC_139710.1, read as the reverse complement.
AACATATATACTGCATTTTATGTTGTTGTACAGTAGTTGCCATATCGGGTCTGTATATTACTGTATGCTAGACATTAAACAGAACACATTATATTTGAGTAATGTGATCAACATATGATTACACACATGTATACTGATATTTCTTAATATTCCATTCCGACTTGCCAAAGGCGATTTCACTTCCACCCATATACACCACTACAAATGTCAGTTTTTTAACATTTACTGTATGGTGGTGTTGACATTGACAATTAACGTCAAACAGTGTTTTGATATTTGTGTGGATATAGGGCAGTGTTGATTTCGACAGCACATTTTGATTTTAGTTTTAGTGATTTGGTCTCTTGAATAGTTTTCATTTAGCTTTAGTCATCGTGATGACTTTTTACACTGAAAATGGACGATCTACAAGCTCAGCGTGACGCGTTGTTCTCGAATCTCTACTCCACTATAGTCTCTTCTTAACATGTTAGTCTAGTTTTTATTTGTTGACGCAATTGTCAGTATATTTAGTCTCAGCTTTTGTCATCATAGGCAGCATAGTTTTCATTTAGTTTCCATTTTGTTGTCAGTGAAAAAAGGTAGTCGACGAACAATTTTCGTCTTCGCTTAAGTCGACGAAATCAACACTGGTATAGGGGGTGGACCACTGGTCTACCCTGTGTTTGTGAAAGACAGACTGAGAAAGGGTTAAAAAGTGTGAGAAAGGGGGAGAGAGAGAAAGGTAGAGATGGTGAGAGAGAGAAAGGGGGGGGGTTCTGTGTTGAAAACTTGACCCTGCATAAGGAGGTCAGGTCCCACGGGTTCATAGATCAGGCTTCCTAAGCCTCTCCATTAGCTTCTTCATTGGCCTTCAACCCTGTTAGTCTCCTCATAGGCTCGCTATAGCCAGACCCCCCCCCCCCACAATCAATGTTCAAATGCTTCCGTCATACACTCTGGAGTGTGTGTGTGTGTGTGTGTGTGTGTGTGTGTGTGTGTGTCACCCATAATCACTTACTTTTGAATTTCAACATGGTGTTTTTGTCAGGATGGCGGACAATTATTTTAGCACTTAGCCAACTTGAAACCAGGTATATCCCGGTGTGTGTGTGTGTGTGTGTGTGTGTGTGTGTGTGTTTATTACAGTCTAGGTCTTCAACAGGGGTCATGGGACCCCTAAGGGTTCCTCAGACTTATACTACTTACTTAAGGGCCCTGCCAAATCTTTGTGTAATAGGAACGTTTTTCATTTCCTTTTTACATGGACCTGCACTTGAGCATCACTTTCTGAAGGGAACATGCACAGACAATAGCCGATCTACAAGTTCATATAGATGGGCTGTTTTTGGTGTGCATGTGTGTGTGGGGCTGTGGGTTGGGGCAGACCAAGGCCAAAGGTCAAAACTACTATGTATTGAGAATTTAAGAGGTTAAATGTCTGAACATATACACATTAACATGAAAGATGTGGAAACCAACACAACACTGAGGACAAACAAGTCTATCTTTGAGATCTATGACAACGTAGGCTATATTGACATGCGACACAATGTTCTACAATATGTAGTGGGGGGGAGGAGGGGGGGGGGGGATCCCTGCTTCATACCTCTCAGCTGAGGGGTGTGAAACTGAAGACCCTTGAAGACCACTCGGTCTAGTAGTGTATAGTGAGCAGACCGTTATCTAACATCTAACAATATAATTAATAATTAAAGGGACATTTCAGAACTGGAAGAAACTGCAGTCACTCAATGTTAATATAGTATTTGTAGCACAATTTGCACCCTATTGCTAGAAGAATAATGTAGTCTGTGGGTTTTTTTTAATATTAAAATATCTAAAAGCACATTATTGCACACATTAAAAAACCCCAGGAAAGGTCTTAAACATTGCAAAAGGGGTGAAGCGGCCCTTTATTAAGGCAATGTCTGTCTGAAGACATGTGGATGCTCCTCTGTGGCTGCACCAATAGCTCTGAATTTCCACACAATACATACATTGACCGTTACATTATGGAGGGCATAACAATTAAGGACCTTTGTAAATCTCACACATTTAACGGCTTCCGAAGTTTCACCAAAAAAATGCCACAAATCACGAACGAGATGTCCAATCCACCCCAAATAGTCACGTCAAGGGTGGTTTAATCAACAGAGCCCAAAGCAATTCCATTTTCATCCATAGGGGGTGCCGCAAATGCATTTTAAAAGTTTGTTGCAAAAACATGATTTTGGGGGATCCAAATTACTCCAAATTATACTTGCACATGATCACAGGGGTGACTTGACATTGTAATTGGCTAGCAAAATCAGTGGGAGGGGCCTATATATATATTTTTTACTATTTTGAAAAACATTTTTGAATAGTTAAATTGGCCAGTCTATAAGCTCACAACGTGTAGATTGTGTAGATTGGCTAGTTGAACTATTTAAAAAATGTTTTTCAAAATAGTAAAAAAAAAAAGGCAAAGAAGTTTAGGGATAAGGGGTTTAGCCCATTGCCGGGTAGGACACCTGTATTGTATTTTTTATTTGATGATTATATATATTTTTGCAGCATTTGTACACACAGAGTTACAGACCTGCAAGAGTCCATTTGGAACCCCCTGGAACCGTTAATAAATCGGTCCGTTGAGAGGGAAGAGAGAGAGAGAGAGAGAGAGAGAGAGAGAGAGGAGAGAGATGCTTGGAGGAGGAGGTAGCGGAGGCCTGCATGCCAGAAAGCGAGACAGACAAAAGGAACGAAAGAACACAGAACGAAATAGAAGAGCATAAAAGAACAAAAGGGCCCTGGCCCTTACAATCGAGCGTTGGTCAGTGAATCGTGAAGTACCGCAGTCCTCCAACCAACTACCCTCTACCCTCTCCAACCCAACCAGCCAGCCAGCCGCCTCCATGGGGCTGAAATGCAATTAGCATTTAATTCCCCGGCACCAACCGACCGGCTACACGCGATGAAGTAATGCCCCCCCATTCTAAATTCGGGGCCCTCCTTTTAGCTCCCCAGAGAGGGCGGCTGTGTGTAGTGGAGGAACACATCCCCATGTTTTTAATCCCCTGAAAGTACTCCCTTTTCTGTCCGCCCAGGATCATTGTGTGTGTCATACAGGCTAATCAGTCAAACGGGACCACCGGTCAGCGCAGGGCCGAGACACCGGGCAACTCGCCCTGGCTGGCCGGCCCGCCCGCTCACTCAGTCACTTTGGTGGCATCTGCTCAACTGGAACTGGTCTCCCTTTTTTATTCCTGTATCCCTTTCTTTTCCCACCATTTCCCCCAAAGAAGACGGGAAAATAAATAAATAAATAAATAAATAAATAAATAAATAAATAAATAAATAAATAAATAAATAAATAAATAAATAAATAAATAAATAAATAAAATAATGTTTGAGGGACGTGAGATGTCATTGTGTGCAGCTTAAGAAGCACCAGACCACAGCCTCGTGGACAATACCTCGGGGAACCCCCCTCCCCCCCCCACACACACACACACACAGTTGGACACTTTGATTGGCAGCCTCTCACCCCCGGCTGGCAGCATACACGACTAGCCTGACTTGAAGGGCTGATCTCATGCATTTTTCTCTCCTCCCCCCCCCTCGCCACTTCTTAAAAGAGGTTTTTCATTCATGCGTTGTTTTGTATTTTCCCTTCATGATGTGGACTGACATCGTTTTGTCTACCATTCAGCTCTTTGCCCACACATGTTTTCCCCAACAAGACGACCCTCTTGTTGTACTAATGCTAGGTTTTCTGTTTTTCAACCACAAAATAAATAGAAAACTGTTTTTGAGAGTATAGCTTTCCAAAAATGGGATCCCATCATCCCCCCCGCCCCCCCAGCTAGTGGTTTTCCAGAAGTTTTGTCAGATTTAATGATGTATGTTTTAGCTCCTATATACTCACTTATTAAGTCTCTTAATTTTCTCCTCCCCGACAACGACATGGTGGCGAGAGGCATCCGGCTTGATCTAAAAATACCGGCGGGGGAGAAGGAGCTATAAGGGAGTTTGCAATTATGGGGCTGGCGAGTTTGACCCAGCATGGCGGTATACAGTCACCCGCAGCCATGCCAGGGCTGAGAGCGGACCGTGGGTGGTACACTACCCACTGTTGTTTTTGGCAGCAAATTTCTATTTTAGTTTTAGTCGTGGTCTCTTGAATATAGTTTTCACTTAGTTTTTGTCACATTTTAGTCACCTGGAATGTTCTAGTGTTTAGTCTAGTTTTAGTCGACTAAATGTCATACGATTTTAGTCGATTTTAGTTGATCCTTTTACTCAAGTAAATAATTTTCCACAACACACCGCCAGGGGTGGTGGCACCGCTCGGAAGCAGAGCTGGAGCTGTGACGGGAAAACAAACCCTTAAAGATGCAGCATGCTTCGGTTTGGTTTCCTGGCGTCAAAGCACACGCACATACCCAAAACTTTTGAAATGACATGGGTTTGATTATGGGTAAATTTCCACATTGATTTATTGATTTATCATTCATTTTACACTCGCATGTTCCTGTGCTCGGGTTTATTTAAAGCTGTACTATGTAACTTTCCTCTTATTCCCTGTATTTGAACCCGGTTTCATGCACTGTAGTGCTGATTTATTGTCTTTTTTTTAAACCATTGAGCTAGTAGAGCCTGCCTGCTTGCTCAGTGGATGAATTCAGGTCAAAATGTGTGTCGTGTCTATAGGTGAACTTTGACAGGAAAAGTCTCGCTCACCGTATAGAAAATAGAAGTAAAACTCCTTAGACTGAGACTTAAGAAAATAATATTTCTCTATAAGTCTCAGTCTAAGGAGTTTTACTTCTATTTTCTATACGGTGAGCAAGTCTTTTCCTGTCAAAGTTTCCCTTCTGTTTTTGAGACCACCGCTACCGTAGTCAAGTTTGAAAAAAAAAAGGACGAAGAAAGGCGCAACAGTTTTCTCAGTGTTTCAGTGTCTATAGGTGAGACATGACCTTTGACACAATCTAAATGTCTTGCAATAGAAGAGCAGGGAGCCCAATGTACTGTATAAATTATGTTGTATTCTACCATGTAGATTGGAGAACATTACATTGTATTTTATTAATAAGTTACATAGTGCTTCTTTAATTTCAAAGACCCTCGTAACCATGAGAGAGAGTGTACGCTCTCAGAATTGTAAGTGTCCATTTGGTAGCCTCTCAACTAGTCTATCTACTATTCGGACACTCTGTCTCTGCAATCTCCGTTGGTTTTTTCATATTTTAGTCCAAACTTTTTCTTGACCACCATGCACTTTCATTTTCCGCCGTTGTGTTTGCTACGTACGCATGCAGACATATTGGTAGTCTTCAGCAGGCTAATAATCTGCCATAATTATTATGTCATAGATAAAGACAGTGTAGTGACGGATTGATGCGCAGTGGAGCCACCACTGCTTTTGTACCACTCCCTATACCAGTGGTTCTCAAAAAAAAAGAAATCTTTAATTTTTTGTTAAAAATGTGTGCTCTAAAATATTATATTCAAAGATGTGCACACATTTTCACAACTTAAAAAAAAAAGTCCTTATACCCTTTCGAATATATGAACACTGCACGCGAGTGCGACCCGTCGTTGCAAAGACACGGAAGCAATTTGTGTGCGGACGTTTGCTTCATTACAGGAGAGTCCATGGGTGTTTTTTTAGAGGTGAAATGGAACAATGGAGAGACGTAGGCATCCAAAACGTATTCTGACGCTTGGAGTGTCCAGCGGCCCGCCTTAAAATCCGATAGGCAATCAATTTACAATTTAGGCATTTAGCAGACGCTCTTGATCCATTCCAGAGCGACTTACATTTAAGTAAAAACAAAAGCATGGCATACATTTAAGCGGTAACAAAAAGCATGGCATACATCACATATATCAAAAGTGGTTATGATGAATCATGTATAAACTAAGAACGTAACAGTGGAGTATCTATGTCAAGTATACATACTATACTATATATTATACAATATACATGTGTACTATAAAGTGCTATATGACTACATAATAATGCAAAATGCGTTTTTAGTGAAGGTACCTCCAGCTTCCCTGCGTTGGCTGATCGTTGGCAATGCCCTGAATTACATGATGGTCGATGGCTAAGACACACACACACACACACACACACACACACACACACACACACACACACTGCCATAATGTAAAAGCATCCGGTGTTAATATTGCTCCAAGAGTATACAACCGTGCGGGTCCATTTTTGGTTCCATTTGAACCCTGTCTTGGCGAAGTCACATTTATAACCTCTGACTCTCTGAGAATGTTGGGGTCCGTTTATAGTTGCTTCCACTCTTGGAGTTGGATTAAGAACACTGAGTAATGTGACCATGTAACCACATTAAGTTTGTCTGAATGACGGTCTGTTTGTAAACCTGTCTGACATAAAGACAGTATAAGACTTTAAGGCCACTTCATTCTGTCTGCAAGCTTGACCTTGTACGCACGCACGCACCCGCGCACGCACGCACACACACACACACACACACACACACACACACACACACACACACACACACACACACTGATATTATCAGATGGTAATGACAGAGCAGTCTGGCTGTGGCCAGACTGACTCCAGATCAGCCTCCTCAGAGAAGTATGATTGATGAATAGGAGCCCACAGTAGGCCTCTTGTCTGTGTGTGTGTGTGTGTGTGTGTGTGTGTGTGCGCGCTCATATGCTTGTTTGTTTTTGTGTGTGCGCGCGTGTCTGTGTAAGTCTAGTGTGCTCATAATGTTTGTGTGTGTAAGAAAGCGAGACTGTGTGGGCTCGCGCAACTACTAGATGTTACCGCAAACTCATCACTAAGGGCGTCTTGAAATCGGGGGAAGCCTGAGAGCTGAGACGGGAAGGGAGGCCGCATGGGAAAGCCCTTGATTAGAACCTGCAGAACCACAGCGCAGAACCCCTCAGGGCCACACTGATGTCCCTCACATGGGAGTCTATACAGTGCAGAACCCATCAGGGCCACACTGATGTCCCTCACATGGGAGTCTATACAGTGCAGAACCCCTCAGGGCCACACTGATGTCCCTCACATGGAGTCTATACAGCACAGAACCCATCAGGGCCACACTGATGTCCCTCACATGGAGTCTATACAGCACAGAACCCATCAGGGCCACACTGATGTCCCTCACATGGAGTCTATACAGCACAGAACCCATCAGGGCCACACTGATGTCCCTCACATGGAGTCTATACAGCGCAGAACCCATCAGGGCCACACTGATGTCCCTCACATGGAGTCTATACAGCACAGAACCCCTCAGGGCCACACTGATGTCCCTCACATGGAGTCTATACAGCACAGAACCCATCAGGGCCACACTGATGTCCCTCACATGGAGTCTATACAGCACAGAACCCCTCAGGGCCACACTGATGTCCCTCACATGGAGTCTATACAGCGCAGAACCCCATCAGGGCCACACTGATGTCCCTCACATGGAGTCTATACAGCACAGAACCCATCAGGGCCACACTGATGTCCCTCGCATGGAGTCTATACAGCACAGAACCCATCAGGGCCACACTGATGTCACTCACATGGAGTCTATACAGCACAGAACCCCTCAGGGCCACACTGATGTCCCTCACATGGGAGTCTATACAGCACAGAACCCATCAGGGCCACACTGATGTCCCTCACATGGGAGTCTATACAGCACAGAACCCATCAGGGCCACACTGATGTCCCTCACATGGAGTCTATACAGCACAGAACCCCTCAGGGCCACACTGATGTCCCTCACATGGAGTCTATACAGCACAGAACCCATCAGGGCCACACTGATGTCCCTCACATGGAGTCTATACAGCACAGAACCCCTCAGGGCCACACTGATGTCCCTCACATGGAGTCTATACAGCACAGAACCCCTCAGGGCCACACTGATGTCCCTCACATGGAGTCTATACAGCACAGAACCCATCAGGGCCACACTGATGTCCCTCACATGGAGTCTATACAGTGCAGAACCCCATCAGGGCCACACTGATGTCCCTCACATGGAGTCTATACAGCACAGAACCCATCAGGGCCACACTGATGTCCCTCACATGGAGTCTATACAGCACAGAACCCATCAGGGCCACACTGATGTCCCTCACATGGAGTCTATACAGCACAGAACCCATCAGGGCCACACTGATGTCCCTCACATGGAGTCTATACAGCACAGAACCCCTCAGGGCCACACTGATGTCCCTCACATGGAGTCTATACAGCACAGAACCCCATCAGGGCCACACTGATGTCCCTCACATGGGAGTCTATACAGCACAGAACCCATCAGGGCCACACTGATGTCCCTCGCATGGAGTCTATACAGCACAGAACCCATCAGGGCCACACTGATGTCCCTCACATGGAGTCTATACAGCACAGAACCCCTCAGGGCCACACTGATGTCCCTCACATGGGAGTCTATACAGCACAGAACCCATCAGGGCCACACTGATGTCCCTCACATGGAGTCTATACAGCACAGAACCCATCAGGGCCACACTGATGTCCCTCACATGGAGTCTATACAGCACAGAACCCCTCAGGGCCACACTGATGTCCCTCACATGGGAGTCTATACAGCACAGAACCCATCAGGGCCACACTGATGTCCCTCACATGGAGTCTATACAGCACAGAACCCCTCAGGGCCACACTGATGTCCCTCACATGGAGTCTATACAGCACAGAACCCATCAGGGCCACACTGATGTCCCTCACATGGAGTCTATACAGTGCAGAACCCCATCAGGGCCACACTGATGTCCCTCACATGGAGTCTATACAGCACAGAACCCATCAGGGCCACACTGATGTCCCTCACATGGAGTCTATACAGCACAGAACCCATCAGGGCCACACTGATGTCCCTCACATGGAGTCTATACAGCACAGAACCCATCAGGGCCACACTGATGTCCCTCACATGGAGTCTATACAGCACAGAACCCCTCAGGGCCACACTGATGTCCCTCACATGGAGTCTATACAGCACAGAACCCCGGAAATAGCATTATAGCGTTTGTTCACCACCAAGTGTCACTGTTGCACAGCCCCACACACACAGACACACACACACACACACAAAAAGGCCAGGGCTGAGGGCGTGTACAGTACGTACAGCCCAAGTACTGTACAGTACAGCACAGCACCACTCCCTTCAGACGGGTCTGATCTTTTTCCTTCTCCAAACAATATTTACACATTTTTATTTGTATTAACACGAGGACTGAGGACACTGGCTTCCATTATAGCAACTGTCGAGGAATATAAAGCCCGTTTCTATTAACCCATTCTGACCTGAGATCAGATTCTATAAATGTCTTCTACATCCCGACAGCTTTCTGAAAAAGCCATGTTTCTGTGTCAGTGGTTCTTCCATTTTTAAAAAATAGCAGACCTGCAAGCTCGTAGCGCGCCACGAGCTTGTAGTCGTCCTTTACCGCACCGCACTTGAGTATATGTACTTAATTACTTTACACCACCGCGTGTGCTTTACTCATCATCGGCAGCATCACATGACTGACCACAGATGCCATGTGGCATCCTACACGGCACGCACACACACACACACACGCGCGCACACACGTGCGCACTGCGTTCCTGTACGCTGCTGATGGTGAAGTCTTGAAGGCTGGAGGTGAATAATTGATGCAGTGGAGATTACATCACGCGTCAGTCAGGAGAAACCCTAGAGGCCTCGGGGCTGAGCCCTGCTGCACACCCGACACCTCTGCCTAGGGTCATCCAATGTAACTGTGTGTGTGTGTGTGTGTGTGTGTGTGTGTGTGTGTGTGTGTGTGTGTGTGTGTGTGTGTGCGCGCATTGTATTCACATGTGAGTATGTGTGTGTTAAGAGAGTGCATGTTGGATAATGAGATGTGTGTGCGTGCGAGCATGCATTTGTATAGTATGCATGTACGTATGTGTGACTGAATTGTGTGTGCGTGTGTGCGTGTGTGAAGTGTGCCAGGGTCTCTGTTTCGCTAAAGCCTCTCCAGACAGCAGGCTGTCAACCAGCCTGCTGTCATGGTGGGTGACAGGTGACAGAGAGGTCAGGGGTCGAACCACCAGCACCCAGCACCGCTGGCCTTATCAGCGTTTTATCCCCGCTATCAGACTCCCCTGCACAGCTCACATGACTCCATCCATCACTCTCTCACACACACACATGCACGCGCGCGTGCGTGCACACACGGAAGAGGATGGTTTGTCTTTCCCAGAGTAGTTGAGATAAATGGGGTTGTGACAGAGAGAGAGAGCTCTGACCCAGGGCAGGGGTGTTTGTGTGTGTGTGAATGTAATGCACATTGTAAAGTGACTTGGTAAAAGCGCTAAAATATATATATATATATATATATATATATATATATATATATATAAATATTATATATATATACTATATATATAAATATTATATATATATATATATATATATATATATATATATATATAACCATGGCAGACGCTGAAAGGGTAACGCAGTAAGCCTGAGGGCTTGTTTCCAATGTATGCAATTCAACAAGACATGTAAGACATAGCCTATATACAAGTAAGACGCGCAAACGCGGGAAGCGAACGCAGCTCGTGTGTGTGTGTGCTACAGCTGCGCCCTGTGTGTGTGTGCTACAGCTGCGCCCTCTGGTGGCGGGCGGGTGGTGTAACAGCGGGACACACACACACACACACACAGACATTCAGCCCTTGCTGTCATAGTAAGTGGCTCACTGCGTTTGCAAATACATTACAATGCTGTGCAAGAAAGGAGCAGTATAAAAGTCCAGAAAAAACTGTGGGGGTTTTTTTTTCTTCCTCTCGGCAAGTTAGAAGACCTGTCCGTCGTACTTGCAGACGGATGCTCGACAGACGGGCGCACTTCAATGTGAGTCCCACTTTGTGATGGCTGTTGGTTGACCCATTCTGACCTGAGATCAGATTCATACAAGGTTTCCACTGGACACACACTGGTCTGATTAACCCATTCTGACCTGAGATCAGATTCTAAAGTCGTTCTTCGGTTTTTCAAAAATAGCAGACCTACAAGCTCGTAGCGCGCCACTCTGTGGCATTATATGTAATTGGCCACCGACCCCCCCCCCCCCCCCCAATTAAAAAAAAAATGCTGTTCCAGGGACCCCCGGCCTAGAAGCAAAGATTTGAGTTAAAAAAATGTTTGCTCTGAAAGAATATATATTCCAAATTTTGCACCACATTTTCATGATTTTTTTCATAAATAGCAGACCTGCAAGCTCGTAGCGTGGCACTCGGTGAGCTTGTAGATCTAGCTATTTTTCAATAGCTAAAGTGCAACATAATGCTCCCAGTATGGGTTAGGGCATTCCACATTTTGATGGCATAGGTAGCGGTATATAGAATGCGACAGAGTATCGGTCCCTGTGCTGCTGCCGGGCCCGCTGGCACAGTTGGCACTGCCTGCAGACATTCTGCCTTCCAGAACCACGCCGTGCCATCCAGCAGCATCTGCCTCGCATCTAACCCGCTTTGAAGGCAGCTCAGTGTCTGGGTCACTGAATGTCTAAAGGAACACCCCCCTCAATCTCTCTGTCTGTGTGTGTGTGTGTGTGTGTGTGTGTGTGTGTGTGTGTGTGTGTGTGTGTGTGTGTGTGTGTGTGTGTGTGTGTGTGTGTGTGTGTGTGTGTGTGTGTGTGTGTGTGTGTGTGCGCGTGCGCGGCTACCATGGCTCTGAAAAGATTGCTTCGTCGAATCCTTAAGTGGTCTTGAGTGGTGTCTTTTTTTTTTTCTGCAAATCAATCGTTAAACGGCCACAGAGGTCCTGTAGGACTTATATAGATTTATTTACTCCCTTGAAGAATACAAAAAAAAACAGAAACCAAACCCTCTGCCGAAAGTTAGTTTTTCCTTTCTGTATAGACTTCAAAGGGAGACCAGTTAGGGCCTTTTTTTGGTCTGAGAGTAAAGGAGTTAGATTTTAGTTTTTAGAGACGTGTGAAAGAGGCTGCTGATTCAGGAGCAGTCGAAGCAGGTGGTTGCACTGTTCTATAATGGTAGCCGCGGTCTTGTCTCTTTTCACTAACATGTTGTGTTTTCTTAACGTACTACAGTACTACTACGAGTGTAGCTGAATCTGAATCCTGAAAAGTAACAGTTTTGGACACATGGGCTTTCCACTACAGTAGAGTATTTATTTATACACCTGGTGTGTGGTAGTCGGACACCTCGCCTATACCGGTTAACAGCAAGCCCTGCCTGAGGCGTATACTTTTAGGTCTCATAAGTGGTAACTTATCCGTTTGTAACTCTTGACAGTGAGAGTGTACCACATGTAACCCAACGGCATTTTCGTTTGTACAGTTTACACACACACACACACACACACACACACACACACACACACACACACACACACTTGTGTTCACGTCTTTGTCCTGGGACACATCACCCCCTGCCTCCCCCCTGTCCAGCCCCGGCTGTACCCACAAGATCCTAATCCACTTTTGATGGATTTCACAGCACCCTGTTACCACGCACGCACGCACGCACACACGCATGCGCGCACACCTGCAGTCTACACATGCAAACAGTACAATCACCCACACAAGATGCTCGCACACATGTATCATCAGTCAAACTTTGATGGTCAGGCTGTGCTGTGTTAAATCCAGGTCGGACAGATTTGACTGATCATTGTTTGGACTGTGAAGCACCCACCGATATATATATATATATGCCCCCAGAATAAACCCTCCTCCAGATTGATCTAACAGCCCACGGTGGAACATATGAAAAACGGGATGTTTTTAATGGCCAAGTTTCCTAAAATCAAGTCTTTTTTTTTTTTGCCCCCATTAGCGAAAAATAGAGAAGCACAATGACCTCACCACCCTCACTCGGCATGGCTGCCCCGAGTCGTTGCTGCTGTCGGGGCAGGAACCTCTTATCTCCTTTACTCTATAGCATGTTGTGTTCTCTATACTTTTGATGCTTTTGAATTTGAATCCTGCATGGAACATATGAGGTTTCCACCCCGACGGAGACGATTATGCTTTTAGCCTCGGATTTATACTTTAACCGTTATAGTCACTTGCCAGTGTCGCACACACACACACACACACACACACACACACACACACACACACACACACACACACACACACACACACACACACAAAAGCCGAGCTACTGTACAAGCTCAAAACTCGTCTCGGCGAGCTTGTAGGTCCACTATTTTCAGCGTGACGGTGTTGCGCACGAAGTAACCTTGTAATTTTAAGCTAATTTGTGTTGAGAGAGAGAGAGAGAAAAACAAGGGCCTTATTTGTGCATCCATCCATCCATCCAGTTACAGGCAGTGCTGAGTGGTTCACATCAGGATGCGGGGGGGGGGGGGTCAGTGTGGCCACAGCTTAGCATTAGGGAGGACCCACCCACTTGTCGTGCTGTGCTGTTTGTTGTGCCACGAGTAACCATGACAACTGTCTTAATGCGGGCTCCCTGCTTCAGCTCCGGGGATTTAGCATGGGTGAGAGAGCAGAACGCATGGAGAGGAGAGGAGAGGATCAGACAGTTGGATGGAAGAGCAGATGAAATACAATAGAGGTGAAAAATAGCAGATCTACAAGCTCATAGCGCGCCACCGAGTGGTGCACTTATACGAGCTTGTAGGTCTGCTATTTTTGAAAAATCAAAGCAACGACTGACACGGAAACACGGCTTTTTCCGAAAACTGTCATTTTCAAACAGACAGATTTTTTTCTAGAATCTGATCTCGGGTCACAAAAGTGGTTAAAAGGACTATAGCCATGCTGTATACCTTTGAACGGTCAGATTTACGACAGAGGGACACGTGAAAAATGCGCCCGGTCTCAGAAAGTGTGGATTTTGGCCGCGCTCCTCACGGTCATGACAACGTGAGGACAACAGCGTGGCCATCGGGAGAGTGGAATAACACCGACGTTCCACACAGTCGTTCCCACCACCACCACCACCACCACGGTCCTGTCTCCAGACCTCCATCCCGTCCTCCAGGCCACAGCCTGACTGACTGCACACTTTTCGTTAATCCGTGTGTCCGTGTCCCCCCCCCCCCCCCCCCCTCGCTGGTCTGGGCGCTCGACCCAGGTTTATAACCCATTCTGACCTGAGATCAGATTTAAAAAAAAATGTCTTCTATACACATCCTGACAGTTTTCCATTCTGACCTGAGATCAGATACTAAAAAAAATGTCTTCTATACACATCCTGACAGTTTTCCATTCCAAAAAATGTCTTCTACGTCAGTCGCTCTTCGATTTTTCAAAAATAGCAGACCTACAAAGCTCGTAGCGCGCCACTCGGTCTTATCGTGGCCTTTCTTACTAAACGAATAAGGCCACCGTTTTGCCGGGGTGGTGTTGCAGTCTATTGTTGCTGTATAGCTCGCGTCGCCAGCTCTCTTCTTGTAGATTCAAATACTCACGGAGATCGGATAATTCGGTTGCATCAAAGACATTTATTTCTCCGTCACATAAATTAAACTTGTATTTCAAATAAGACAAAAAGAGCCGGCGTGAGCGCGGTCAACAAACTGTGACGCTTCCCCGTCTGTGTGTCCCATTCTATCTCCCAGCAGGGAGTCACCTGTCTGTCGTCAGGTGTCCTTCACCTACATATCCTTTCTCAAAAAGGGGAGGGGAAACCTCCATTCAGCACGTCAAATTCATAGCATAATTATAATAATTAAATAACCACAAAAACATACAGTTCATAAAGCAGGCAATGATAAATCGGAATAAACACAAATAATCATGAATAGAAAATGGCTCAAACGGGTCTAGTCAATAATTGTCTAACTAGTAGTTGCGATGGTTTCCTTCCCTCCACCCACTGACTGTACCATGTGATGTGTCCTCCACTGTCTCCTCTCTACCAACAGGAATGCCCCCTGTCCTCCTGCTAGCCGGGTTGATTCTGGCCGTGTCCGTCCCTGGCTCCAGGTCCGAGTCGGCGGTGCTGCGGTTCCTGGGGCAGACCCACTTTGTGGTGAACGAGAGCAGCAGGACCGTGGTGAGGCTGCTGGTGGAGAGAGTGGGAGACCCCGTCAACGTGACGGCCCTGGTTCTGGTGAGTGGTGGGGTTTATTTTTTTTGTTTTTCCTTGTGATTTTGACAGCACATTTTGATTTTGTTTTAGTCATAGTCTTTTGAATGAAATGTAATTTTGTTTTAGTCATGTTTTAGTCCCCCGAAATGTTTTAGCGTTAGTCTAGTTTTAGTTGACCTAATATGATAAGATTTTAGTCGACTAAATCTACATTTGATTTTGTCGACTAAAATGTATTTTGGCGGGCCTTGATGGCGTCGTAACGGCAGATGTTGAAAATGGCCAATCTATAAGCTCAAGACACGTGGCAGCTCAACGCGTTGTGAGCTTGCAGTTCTGCTATTTTCGGAGCGCAACACCCGAGCGCAACTAAACATTAAATGATCTCTTCTCCACTAGTCCCTCCCTAACATGTTTAGTTTATAATTGTTGACGACATTCTCAGTATATTTAATCATAGTTTTAGTCAGAATGGCTTTGTTTTTACTCGTTTTAATTGTTTTAATTTAGTTGTGGTCAGTGAAAAAAGTTAGTCGACGAACAGGGGGCTTCTGCCCGTCGGTGAGAATTTTGGGTCAGAATGTGGTGGTTGTTTTTTGGTCTCATGGTTTAACCCATTCTGAACGGGAACCCATTTTGGTGTTAGCATCATGTTATGCTTTTAGCTATTGAAAAATAGCAGATCTACAAGCTCATAGCACGCCACCGAGTGGCGCGCTACGAGCTTGTAGGTCTGTTTTTGAAAAATCGTAGAACGACTGACATTTTTAGAATCTGATCTCGGGTCAGAATGGGTTAATCAGACCAGTGTGTGTCCAGTGGAAACCTCGTGTGAATCTGATCTCGGGTCAGAATGGGGATTGGGTAACTTTCTGTCACACTCGTTCGAAAAAAGCGGTTGCACATCAACAATGGGTTTTCTGCAGTGCGGCGCTAGACCCAAAATCCAGTGTACATCTCAAAACCAGGAATGTAACACATCCGGTCTCTGTCGGTTGGACAAGATACTTTTTTTATTGGCACACACCGATAAAGAACACTTTACTAGGCGCCTTCATCAGAGCCTTCATCAGAGCATTCACATTGGAGAGATTCAACACATTTTATACAACAGTTAACCACTTTCAACCAGCTGGCTTCCCTGGTTTGGGCAAGACATTGATTAGAGTGTAGGTGAAGAATTTTCCATTAATCTGTGAGCTAGTAGATTGACTATTTTTTGCTATTCGTCGCATATGACAAACTATTTAACAATTAAACCCTATATGCAATACATACTTTGTTAACCGGTCTTAACTATACACCTAACTTTACACCAAATATCTTCAGCAAAAGAATTGCCGATTTACAACGGGTTGTGAGGACGTTGTAGATTGGGCTATTTTAGCTTTGAATAGAGGGCATGCACATGCATAAAGTGAATGGCAGATCGAGTGGCAAAGTGAGTGACAAAGGGAATTTAATGTTGTTTAACCCTGTAAGACCCAGCGTTGCTTTTCGGTAACATTTCTATTATTATTTTATTATATTATTTAATTATTATTATTCTTTTCTGTTCTTTTTTCACCTAAACGTCATCATTGATGTTCATTCCAATGCCATTGGTCATGATATTTGCATATAAATACCCCCCACAGAAGCTGAAATTCACACAAATAAAAAATGTCTGGACTATTGTGCAAATTTTAACAATTTTTAACCTATGACATTTGAACTTTAACCCTAATAAAAGTAAGTAAAATTATTGTAATATATGTTTTTTGTCATTAGAATGTCTAGAACATGTATTATTCATTATTGTGAAATATAAATTATTAATTTATTATATTATTATATAATTATTATAAATGTGCATAAAATCAAACTTTTTTTTTTTTTTTTACTTTTTCTTTTCTAGTCCTAGTAGTACAAAGTAGTAGTAAGGTTGAAATCTCTTTTTTGCAAGTAGAAATTAATCCGGGTCTTACAGGGTTAAAGTCATTTCATGCAATCAAATAGGACTTTTCTGTTTGGATGTATGGGCTGTCAAGGCCAGAAAGTAGGGTTTTTTTGCCACTCTGTAGGCTTTCCTGCATAACTTCCTGGTATGATGATGATGACTCACATACATATATACTAGAGACCTGCAAGCCCGTCGGGTACCGACGGGGCCCGGCCCGGCCCACCAAAACGGACCGGGCCCGGGCCGACTTTGTCACTGCCCAACGGGCCCAGGGCCGGGCGGGCTCACGCGCTGTTATACCACACTAAACAAAGTTGGATTTGTACATTGCAGAAACTACAGATACATAACGTAAGTGTTCTTATTATTGTCCGTCTACTCTGGGTTTTATAATGTAGCTTGAGTCCGCGATAGCCGATCTGCAAGCTCACAACGCGTTGTGCTGATTGACAGTGCACGTGCAGCAGCTACTGTATAAAATTATATTTAAGTAGGCTACTTTTTAGTGTGACGTCTGTGTGTTATTGACTTCTTGTTCCTTAATGTGGGTTTATCAGAGCGATATAGTGCAGCTGTGAGTCAGTAGCTGCTGCGTCCGTGCACCAATAGAGCGACCGCGGCGGCGGCACGCATGCTTGAAATATTAAATAAAAATATGTCGGGCTTCCGGTCCGGGCCCGGGCCGTTTCTGGACTGTACCAACGGGCTTAGGGCCGGACGAGCCTTAACTCCATGGGCCCCGGGCCGGGCACAAGCCTATATTTTAGGCCCGTGCAGGGCTCTAATATATACCCTATATAGGGAACATACAACCTAGCATCAGTCTACAACTAAATAGTGTTCTTAGAGCGTGTGTGGTCAAACCAAACATTACGTGAACAAGTAACCAACATACTGTATATCTGCATAGTACAATTCTGTCCTACAAAGCCAAAGTGCATGCAGTAACTAATTGTCTCAAAGGTCATGCTCAGCCTTCATAATTTTTGGGGGATAAACAATGACCTCATCAATACATGTGTACAATTATTTTAATATCACTTGTATACCAATAACCCATTTGGCTAACGGCTAACCGCTTGAAATGAGTGCCAAGAAGAGAGACATGCGAGACAAGACAAGCCAGGGGGTTGAATTCAAAGAAGCCATAGGGTTCTCGTGCTTGCTATAGGAGCATATGGTGACACCAGGCATGCAGGCACCCTGGCTATAGGAGCATATGGTGACACCAGGCATGCAGGCACCCTGGCCCACATCCACCATTTGAAAGCAGGGGAGAAGAGGGCGTCTCTGGTGCCAGTCAGACTGCTGCTCTCCGCTGGGGGGGAGGAGGAGGAGGAGGAGGAGGAGGAGGAGGAGGAGGAGGAGGAGGAGGGTGACCTTATAACGGTGACAGCCAGCAGTGGTGCCATCATCAAAGACTCCACAGTGGCGTCTGCAGAAGCTGTTTCCCCACATCACAACATGGGTTCTGGTTCAACTCCCTCCATGGTGGTGGAAGAGATACTTCAACTTTAGTACAAGTGGCAATATGCTGCTGTCCCGCCTCCATATTCTAACTACTTGATCATACTATCGTGTCACACAGAAGCATCAAAAGTAGCAGATCTGCAAGCACGATATGGGACACAAAGCGACACGTTTTGAACTGTTGACATTTTTTATTTGAACAGTTTGGGACAGTTTCCACCTGACGGAGACGAATACTGCAATGTAGAAATTATCTTTTACAATTTAACGTTGCACATTCAAAAGGCATACAAAAGTATTGGTATCAGAACTTTACGACACGTTGTGAGCTTGTGATCAGCTATGTTTGAATAGCCAATAAACAAACAACAAAAGTCCATAGACCGGGCTGCCACTGTTAGTTAAAAGTGCTCTAAACAAACATTAAAAGTCCATAGACTGGGCTGCCACTGTTAGTTAAAAGTGCTCTAAACAAACATTAAAGGTCCATAGACTTGGTTGCCATCTGACAGAATTCCGAAAGCCAGACGACGTTGGAGTGGATAGCTCCCCTCAAAAATAATTAAAGGCCTAATGAAGTATATGTTTTTTGAGGGCCGCTAGCCTCTCCAACGCCTGGCTTTGTTTGTGTGTGCCCCGGTGCCAAGTCCATGTATTTTTTTTTAATGTTTGCTTTATTCATTTGTGGCTAAAAGGATGACACAAAAAGGTGCAGGGGAACCTGTTGTCATTGTGGTATCAGATGACGGCTGCATTACTAGTTTTAAACTCAAACGCTACATTAGAATAATTTGAAGAGATTATTATTAATTATTATACTATTTTTATCTGCAAGCAATTTTGAGGTGACCTCCACTGCCGCAGAAAGACACGCATGGGGAGAAACCTGACACAGAGATAGACATGCAGAGAGAGATCCTAAACCCATTTAGGCCTGGCGTCGAAAAAAAATGTCTTTTTTTAATATGTCTTTTTTTTCTTCTGAAAAACCCCATGTTTCTGTATCAGTGGTTCTCAATATTTCAAGTCAAGGACCCCCAAAAATATATGAAATTGGCCACCGACCCCCATCTGAAAATGTGTTGTTTCAGGGACCACCTCCCAGAAGCAAAGATTTTAGTTAAAAAAACGTTCGCTCTGAAAGAGTACACATATTCAAAGCTTTGCACCACATGTTCATGATTTTTCAAAAATAGCTAAATTATAACATAATGTTTAAAACAACCCAAAGGGGTTCCCACACAAAATGGGTTAATGATGATTTGATGAACATGGTGTGTGTGTGTGTGTGTGTGTGTGTGTGTGTGTGTGTGTGCGCGCAGTTGGAGGGCGACGACACCGGGGACTTTGAGGCCACCACGGCCGCTGCCTTCCTGCTGTCGTCCGAGGCCAGCAAGACCATCTTCATCGCCGTGAGAGACGACGAAGTGCCTGAGGCCGACGAGACCTTCACCTTCAGCCTTAAACTACAGGTACCCGTGTGTGTGTGAGTGAGACGCGCCTCCTCACGGGACATGGCTCAGATCTGAACCGAACCCCTTTTTGATTTGGCGAAACCTGTTGCAAGTTTGTGACAGCATGCAGGGTTCGAAGCCACAACCTTCCGCATTAAAGCTCTAACCGCTACTCTATATAGGGCCCGGAGACTAAAAGCATAATATCACCACATGGCCAGGGGGGGGGGGGGGATTCCATATCTCCTTAGATTCTCCCATGCCTTAGAGAGACCCACAGATTCAAATCATGGGTGTTACGTTTCGTGTACTGTAAGTGTGTGTGTGTGTGTGTGCATGGGTGTGTCTTTGCACATGTTTGATTTCCCATTGTGGTCTTCTGTGTGGTGTGAGCATGTGTTGCTGAATACCGCCCGGCCCACACGGACTCACACAAACTCAACACTCAGGCATGTCCCTCAAGCTAACATAACGCCACTTTTTGTGGGTTTTTTTTAAATAAATCAACGCTCCTCCTTCATCATACTACAGCGTCACACAAAATCGCATCCAAATGAGCAGATCCACAAGCTTGTGTATAGATCTGCTAGTTTTGCTCTATATTTTTATTTGAAATCCTGAAAAGTAACAGTTTACGACATACGAGGATTCCACTTGGTGGCACTGAGGGGAAATCCAGGCGCCAAAGACGGTACAGCAGTTAGAAATGAATTACAGGGCAAGAAAAAAGAAAAAAAAGGGTATACCCTCTGTCCTCCTGCTCTCTTCTCCCCTGGTGTCTGGAACCCACGAAATCGGTGCCACAACGTTGTACTGTTCTAATTGTTAAACCTTAACCCCCGGAGCCTTTTCAAACCCCAACAGTAAGCAGCCCCACCCCCCCCCCCCTCCCCCCCCCCCCGGGAGGGGGCTTTCATAGGCTGTATACGGGCCCCTTTGATGTGTGCTCTATGGTGGGTTCCAACTCCGGGGCTGTGCTTGGGGTGGGACGACCACGTGGGCTGTGCTCCTCTCATGTCTTCTTTAGGTTCTTTGAGGTTTATCAAAGAGGTTTGCCCCCCCCCCCCTGTTAAAAGACACCTTTTGTCGAAGCCCAAACCGTCTTTGACAGCCGCGGCTGCGTTATAGCGATTCTCTGATTGTCTCTGGGATCCCACACTGACTCCCAGGGACGCGTCCGTCCGTTGTGTGGATGTATAAACCTGCATCCCACGTGTTCCAACCATTTGTGACTGAATTTGACTGAGGGACTGCCATTGGATTTATTTTATTTTTTTCATGCCATGAAAGCAGGGAATCAGTAGCTTCAAATTGACATATTGGTTGTTCGGTTTGACCCAGCAGTTTTGGAGATATGGCTCATAGAGTAATGTCTTGCAGAGAAACGGCGAGTTGGGAAAACAAGACTTGAAAGGTTCACTTCTGTGGTCTCTATAACATTACACCTAGCTATATGTTTAAGCGTTTGTTTCATATTTACATGTCGATTTCAGCTCTGACACTTATTTCAGACATGTTCTAGTATGTGAAGAGTCTGCCTGTGCTATCAACTCATTTTGAAAAAATAAAATAAAATAAAATCTCCTCTGGTGAAAAGCTGGAA
Organism: Protomyctophum parallelum; assembly: GCF_964188405.1. Lineage (NCBI taxonomy): Eukaryota > Metazoa > Chordata > Actinopteri > Myctophiformes > Myctophidae > Protomyctophum > Protomyctophum parallelum. The sequence continues at coordinate 26,370,089 of NC_139710.1, read as the reverse complement.
TTTGCGCAATGGCAGCCTCTCAGTCAAATCTGGTCACATTTTGAGCTCCACCACCATGGTGAGTCCTAGGATGCTACTGTTGTATTCACAACTTTTTAAATAGAGACAATACAATTGGCTCTGTGCATAACTGTAGTCCCGGGTTTCCAGGAGGTTCCGGTTTATTTTCCCTATGAGTTTAATTTGATTGGCTCGGCAGCAGATTGAAAACGGGGACTTCCCTATAAGCACATCCCCGGGCTGGATCTAGTGCAACTCGGTCGCTATAGTTCTTCACTTCCCTTTCCCGCTCGCAGCTCGTCCAAATCGCCATTGCCAGACTCCTGAATGGCTCCCGTCCGCAAGCAGGGACCGTATCATCATTTATCCAATTCTGACCTGAGACCAGATTCTAACGCGCAGAAGAATGGCGGTTCTTTAACGCATTTTGACCTGAGATCAGATTCTAAACAATGTCTTCTAAATGCTATTTTCAAAAAATAGCAGACCTACAAGCTCGTAGCGCGCCACACGGTGGCGCGCTATGAGCTTGTAGATCTGCTATTTTTCCATAGCGCACTGGTTCCCAAACCTTTTCATGTCAAGGACCCCCAAATTGACAATAATTTGCCCCGCGGACCCCCTATTTGAAAAGATATGCCATGCGGGACCCCCCCCCCCCCCCCATTAGAGAAGATTTTTACGGCTCTAGCAGTGATTCTCAACCTGTTTAATTTCAAGGACCCCCGAGTTTGACATGCATTAGTCTACGGACCCCCCCCATTTAATGGCATTTCTATCTCTGGGACCCCCGATTTAAACTGTAAAATCAATGTTATTTTAACTCTGAGAGTGTACAAATGGAATCAAATGGACCCGTTGGGGTCCATTTGTACACTTTCTGAGTTACAGACCCATAAGGGTCCATTTGGTTCCAAACTTTAATTTAGCTGGGGACCCCCTGGAACTCCCTCAGGTACCCCTGGGGGTCCACTTAGCTGAAGTCACGTTGCCACTCGACTATAACCCGTCTCAAACTAATGGTTTTCACCTACTTTTCACCCATTGTCTTTGTTTATTGGCGTTTTCTAATGTTTATTTTATTGTCCGTGTTAATTGTTGTTTATTCCACTTTATTATGCAGTTGTATCATATCGTGATGTACAGCACTTTGGTCAACCCTGGGTTTTTATAAATAAACAAGAAATTATGACATAGTCAGGTGAAGCAAGCGCTTTGTCCGTTGTCTGCCCCCCCCCCCTCTTTTATTCATTTTTTTTTAAACGTGTATGTTTATCTGTCACAACCTAAAAAGTTAAGTCTTAAAAATACAAAGGAGTGGCTGCACACACTGATGGCCAAAATGCTGATTATTTATTCGGATGCGGAGTAGGAACCGTACTCATGATCATACCCTGAAGAAGGCAGTTGCATCTGCCGAAACGTCTGCTCCTACTCTGCACCCAAATACATAATCGGCACTTTGGCTATCGGCGTGTGCAGCCACTCTTTTGTCTTTTTAAATACTTTCAGCGCCGTTGCCGAAGCCCTTCGGCAATTGAAGCCTAATTTTGATACTGCCGCTTAACGCCATTGCCGAAGCCCTTCGGCAATTGTGCTTTTATAGTGCATTCGATCGATGTTTCTGCCGTAAGCTGGCACCACTACTAAGACTACAGTGTGCCTTTACCGTCCCTCCTCCTGCACAGTATCTGTCACAACTTCGCGACTGTTGTTTTCGTTCGTTTGCAAGGTTCTTTTGTTGGTTAAATCACTGTGTTTTGTTACGGCTCTCCTGCTCTGCAGTTGGCTCAGAACATTAGCCGCTGTATGCTTGTCTGCCGCTCCGCAGTGTAGTCATGGTGCAGAGACTTTCCGCGGTGCGCGTGTCATAGCCTAGGAGGCAGCCAATCGTGACTAGGTCACTACTACGCGATTGGCTACACGAGTGGTTCAGACTCCCATTGGCTTAGGGCAGGCAGTATGGGGCCAGACTCCCATTGGCTTAGGGGGCAGTCAATCATGACTAGGTCGCTAATAAAAACGGGCCTGTTGTATGTCAGGTTTCACCTGACAAAAAAGGCTTCATAAATAAACTTAACTTGAGTTAAAGCTATCATTTGACTTTCCCAATGAAACTACACCAAACCCATTCCTGGCCACACTGTAAGGTGAAGGCAGTGTCATGTTTTTATTTTTATTGATGGCATGTGGGTATTTTTTTACAATGTTTGTCCTTGGGGACCGAGCCGTCTAGGAGAGTGTCTGTGTCAGTCTGTCTGTCTGTCTGCAGCTAATCTCATCTAACAAACCCCTGGGAATCATAGTAACGCATGATGCTATACATGTAGATGACTGACATCATGGCCACATGTATGTATATGTATATTGTAGCGACCACTTCTTCCCAATAATTATGCAAAGCATTTACGTAGGAGTCAAGTAGCGCTCTGGCAGGAACTGTGTGACATGTTTCCAACTCCAAAACAAAACCAGAGAACGTCTTGCTGTTAAGGTGATTCATCACCACACAGAAACAAATAATTAAGGTCCAGAAATGTTGTACTGAAACGTATTCACTCACACACTGAAACTTCATTCATCTAAGTCTTAGATGAATGGGCCAATAGGCTGTAGGCCATACACTCACGGACAATAGGTTTAAAATACAATACATACACCAAAACATAATACATACATATATAGAATATAATAGGAATACACAGAGATAATAATAATAAGCAGCACATGTCAGGCAGGTGTATTAAAGGAATGGTCTGATATCTAGGTCCAAATTGATACCAAAAGGTTTAAGGGTTCTTAATTCATATATCCAAAATGCTTATTTTTTTCAGCAGGAGAGATTCCCCTACGTCACAGGGGCTAATGCATTATGACATGAGGCATCAAAAACAAAGCATGGGGAAAACCACGCAAAATAAAAACAAGCTAAATGTATGTTGGCTCCTATACAGTATATGATTTCCCTTTTGAAAGCTTAAAAAAAAAAAAAAAAGGAACTGGGCTAGCTTTGACAGAGAAGGAGGAGCCTTGATTTACAATGTATGTTAAAGGAATAGCCCATTTAGCACCATGGCACCAGGATGCCTTACACCTAGAGGCTATCTCCATGGTTATCGTTTAGCCTTTAGCTGTCACGTCGTGATTGATTGCTTAGGCTTTAAGCTTCCGAGATAAAGACCACTTTTACCGTGTATCCACTTATGCATATCGGCGAGAGAGAGAGAGAGATTTTGAACACATTTTATAATTTCAATGAAGAATGTGGGTTCTTAATTTAATAGAACCAAAATGGATCCTCATTATATAGGTTTTTCTTAACGTTTGGATTTATGAAGTGAGAACGGATGTTTTGTTGTCACCATGCAGTCCACAGTTGGTATGTGATCATCAGAGAGAGAGAGAGAGAGAGAGAGAGAGGGCCAGATGACACAGAGAGAGAGAGAGAGAGAGAGAGAGGGCCAGATGACACAGAGAGAGAGAGAGAGAGAGAGAGAGAGAGAGAGAGAGAGGGCCAGATGACACAGAGAGAGAGAGAGAGGGCCAGATGACACAGAGAGAGAGAGAGAGAGAGAGAGAGAGAGAGAGAGATCGAGGGCCAGATGACACTCATTTGGCCTCGACTGTTTACCCCACAAAGATGAGACAAAGCTGGGGCCAAACGTTAGCCTATCGGCTTACTGAAGGCTGCCTGGAGCGGTGACAGAGGGGTCACCGGTCAAACCACAAGTGACAGAGTTCCCTAATTGGCCTTGCAAGGCTGACGTCACGGTAGGTTGTCACGCCTACCGGCGTGATTGTGATTGTGATGGCCTACCAGCCCTACATCATTATTAGATCTGCACCAAGTGTATAAAGTTGGTGTTTGAATTTGCATACCAAAGGTGCGAGGTTTGCAAGCCCTATTGAACCCATTTAGAGCTGAGTTAAAAACATTCACTTTGAAGGAATATTCAAAGATTTTGCGCCACATTTTTACGATTTCTTTCAAAAATAGCAGACCTACAAGCTCGTAGCGCGCCACTCGGTGGCGCGCTACGAGCTTGTAGATCTGCTATTATATATATATATATATATATATATATATATATATATATATATATGTATGCTTATATAGACACTGGGGGGGCACTCAGGGGGACACTGGGGAGGCACTGGGGAGGCACTCAGGGAGACACTGGGGAGGCACTGGGGAGACACTGGGGAGGCACTCAGGGAGACACTGGGGAGGCACTGGGGAGGCACTCAGGGGGACACTGGGGAGGCACTGGGGAGACTCGGGGGGGACACTGGGGAGACACTCAGGGGGACACTGGGGAGGCACTGGGGAGACTCGGGGGGGACACTGGGGAGACACTCAGGGGGACACTGGGGAGGCACTCAGGGGGACACTGGGGAGGCACTCAGGGGGACACTGGGGAGGCACTCAGGGGGACACTGGGAGGCACTGGGGAGACACTGGGGAGGCACTGGGGAGACACTGGGGAGGCACTGGGGAGACACTGGGGAGACACTCAGGGGGACACTGGGGACGCACTCAGGGGGACACTGGGAGGCACTGGGGAGACACTGGGGAGGCACTCGGGGGACACTGGGGAGGCACTGGGAGACATTGGGGAGGCATGGGAGACATTGGGGAGGCACTGGGGAGGCACTTTGCAGACACTGGGCAGACACTGCAGGGCAGACACTGGGGTGGCCTTTGGGGAGGCACTGGACATTTCATATCACACACACCATGATTCACTAGGCCCCTCAAAAAAAAAAACTGCTTGGCATGGCGCGATTTATTTCAAGCATGGCGCAGCGCCATGCCAACAACATTGTGCAGGAAACCCTGGCACTGCTGCATGTACAGTACGTGCACTGGTTATTAATATTTGGCTATGATTTGGATATGTGTGGCTTTCTGGAAACAAAAATAATGTTTACCCCTGCGATCGTCACACTTTTTCTGTTACAAACTGACCCCGGCCCCCATCAGAGAAGGGAAAAGTTATGTGGCCCTCACAGGAAAAAGTTTGGGGACCCCTGCTTTACTACCTGTTTATTTTATTTTATTGTTGTTGTTTTTTTTTTGTCTTGTTTTGTGATGGAACCGGGGAGGGTGGGGTATATGTGGGGTTGTTTGTCTACAAAAATTGAAAATCTTATAAATAAAGTTAAAAAAAAAAAAAAAAACACCAAAACGGGTTCCCGCCCAAAATGGGCTAAGCTCTGCGAGGGTGCAAAATGGAACCATTTCTTTTTTTTTTATTGTAACAAATTATACGTTAACACTTTTACAGTTTGCAATGTGTCCATGTGACAAGCTCGCAATGATGGTGATTTACATTTAGACCCCATTATTTGGGAGCCCGCTTGCAATATCCTCACCGGCCCGCCACCTAATGATGATAATAATAAGTAATGATAATAACAAAACTTTAAGCATGAAATGCAGCTCAAAGTGCTTTACAGAGCAATTCAGTGTTTAAGTCCGACGTCATTTTGTAGTGCTATATGTTACGTCCGGGTCCAAGTGGCACCAGCTCCTGTCCGCATCTCATTGTAAATAGAATATCTAAACGCGTGGATCTTTTTACAATGACGTTATTTTTCAGAAAGGAAGCCATCGAGGGTTAAAATGGGTCTTAATGCTTCCAACACGAGTAGAATTATTAATGCTTTGTACAAGTGTCCATGACAAAGAAAATATATGATGTGGAGACAATAAAGACTATTATTATCATTATTATTGAAGGTATAACAGTCCATTTGCTCAGTGGGGGCATATTTAGAATGTGCAGGCTTGAGTATGCTGAAGTAACTAGTAAAAAGTAACTAGTAAGAAGTAACTGAATATTGGAAAGTACACATACGTCCTAATTGTACTCGCGTACAGTAAATGTACTTGGTTATTTACAGTTTACACCACTGCATACATACACGCTATCCAGTTTAACCCATTCTGGGCGGGAACCCCTTTTGGTGTCAGCATCATGTTATGCTTTAGCTATTGAAAAATAGCAGATCTACAAGCTCATAGCGCGCCACCGAGTGGCGTGCTATGAGCTTGTAGGTCTGCTATTTTTGTCTTGCATGCTGCCCCTACGCCCCCCCACCCACGCCACATCCAACAGGACTTACTGCTGTGTGTGTGTGTGTGTGTGTGTGTGTGTGTGTGTGTGTGTGTGTGTGTGTGTGTGTGTGTGTGTGTGTGTGTGTGTGTGTGTGTGTGTGTGTGTGTGTGTGTGTGTGTGTGTGTGTGTGTGTGTGTGTGTGTGTGTGTGTGTGTGTGTGTGTGTGTGTGTGTGTGTGTGTGTGTGTGTGTGTGTGTGTGTGTGTGTGTGTGACAGACACACAGTGCCTGCCTGGCTTTCACACTGTAACCTGGATGTTATATCCAGACCTGATATGTAGCCTAGATGTTGTGTGTGTGTTCAAATCATAGAATGTGAAAAATTATGGACAAAGCGTTCGCCGGGTCTGATATGGACGTAAAATGAAGCCTGTCAGTCCTTGCATTGTAAATCGCCATCCTTCTAGAGCCGTTTTGGCCCAGCTGGCCCATTGGCTGGCCCAGACAACGAGGCGGGACTTCTTCTTAGTTGGTTTTTATTTTGACTCGAACGGGGGGTGGATCCCGTTCATAGACTGTAACGGTAGCCACGCCCCTCAGAACATACGCGACTTCATGGTCATTTGTTTACAATGACAGCGCCACAACAGGCCATTATATCAACTTTCAGGATGTCCCGATTTCCTTAGTGCAGTGTTAACCAACCTTTTCAAGCCCAAGAGCCCATTTTATTCCCAATTGTAAGCCAAGATCTACCACTAAAACGTGTTAGAAAAAACACTTGTTTTTTTGCTATTTCTGACAGGCTCAATGCATGTGCACACATCCACACAAAGACTAAAGCTTAAATTAGAATAAATACTTATAGTAAGTTATATTATCAATGTCAAATAAAATTAAGACAAATGTATTAGAAATAAGAAATATTAGGACAAAAATACAAATAAACTTCTTTGTTGAGTTTTTTTTAAATAAAACAAAATGCAAAGGACATGAATTGCACAATATTTTGTTTCTCATTTCAATGAATATTCACATTGGCAGATGTTCAAATGACATAGGCATAACATGACCATATATATTTGCACATATGGTGACATACTCTCAGGGTCAGCCCACCTTTAATGAGACTGCTGTGACTGCACTTTATCTGCAAGCGTTTTGAAATCTGGTTCATATTTAGTGATTGCCAGTCTGAGGGTGTCATTAAGATGTGAGTCAGTCATACGAGTTCATGATTGCATCCCCGACACGTTGAATACTAAACTTATTTGTAAAGTTCGAACGCCAACTTTTAACCAAACGTGGGAGAAACACTGTGCACGGCTGCACGCACAAATAAAGAGTGCACTCGCGCACGCACGTGACGGATTATTATCGATCAAAACAATCCTTAGCGTCGCTTACAAAAGCATGTGTTGCACAGCATGAATGATAAGTAATCACCGACCTGGCTGGATAAATATCAGTGGTCCATATCCATTGTGTGACCTGCTTAACGAGCAACGGTAGGCAGCCGAGTAAGTTAACAGCTAATAGTAAATTAATAGTCTACTGTAGCTGTGTGTCAGATGTTCTGTCTGAAGTAGTCAAAGCCAAGGAGAATGTTACAATTTAATTCACAATCGAGCATCTTGCCCTGCATCGAATATCACATGATAGAACAGCAGGATAAAAACGGATAGTCTGTCTATCATCCATGAGCTAAGCGTCAAGCCCTGTCTAGGACCCACTTCCTTCAAAACTGTGGCTTTCTTGTTCCAATAGTTAGAATCTTCAACTCTCACTGTGTCATGTTTTGACAGCGGCACTAAACATTTTGACACTTTGTCATAGTGATATTTATCCAGCCAGGTCGGTGATTACTTATCATTCATGCTGTGCAACACATGCTTTTGTAAGCGACGGTAAGGATTGTTTTGATCGATAATAATCCGTCATGTGCGTGCGCGAGTGCAGAGTGCACTCTTTATTTGTGCGTGCAGCCGTGCACAGTGTTTCTCCCACGTTTGGTTAAGTTAAAAGTTGGCGTTCGAACTTCACAAATAAGTTTAGTATTCAACGTGTCGCTATATCATGCTACGTCACTCTGACGCTCTGTGCTAGTGTGCTGCCTGCGAGGGGAACAACAGACACACAGGACACAGCACATGAGCACAGAGTGCTAAAAGGGGGAGGGCCGAGGGCGGTGCGGTGGAAGCAAGGGGAACATATCTTCAAGCTAAAATGCATCGAGCCTCTACACGTGTATTGGCAGTGTATTGGCTGCCCGTCAGTCTGACACTTCGGGATCGACTTGAAAGGTTCCCGCGAGCTACTGGTAGCTCGCGAACCCCTGGTTGGTTACCCCTGCCTTAGTGGCTTCACAAAATATCTGTCTGACTGCCCCCCTGGTTCAAATTCGCTTTATTGGCATGAGAAGACATACGTACGCATTGTGTCAAATTTAAGAACAAGAAAATGGGGAACATCTGTACATCGGTACAGTATACAGAGCTATGTTTAGGTCTCCATCTCCTGCATGCACAGACACATAAATGCATGCGTGCACCACACTCTCGCTCACATGCACGCACGCACACACACACACACACACACACACACACACACACACACACGCACACACACACACACACAGTTGGTTTTTGGTTTTTGCCTCGGGCTTAACCTCTGGTGTGTATTTGGATAAGAGAGCAAAACATCTGGGAGAGCAAATGCTTGGTGTTGTTGCTTGTGTGATGGTGCCACACACACACACACGCACACAGACACTGCTCGGTGAAACCAATTTCTTTTTTTTTAAGCACTGAAAAATGACATCGGAAGACACGTCGCGTATACCGGAACGGTCACATCGGTCGTCGAACGACACCGATTCCGAAGTGGCTTTCGGAAACATCTGTAAAGCCTTTTGCCAACGGAAAGCTTGGCGAACCGCGCACACGCACACACACACACACACACACACACCCCGAATAAACTTTCCCTCTTCACTCACAGCAGTGTGGAAACACGCCAACCTCTCTGCAAAGGTCACAGGATATAATGCTTCAGCGTTTAGTTGGAAAAACTGCTCGCTGTCGAAAGCTCCTTGGATCACTTTTTGAAAAGAATTTGCGGCCCGCCCATTCCGACCACTCACTTGGTCGCGTGGGTGTTTTAATGGTCAACCAATCGATTGCAGTGCAGCTTGGATCAGTGTGACTAACGTTGTATACTTTTCGGTTACTAATCACCGGTTGGTCTATGTATTAATGTATATGTATTGCTCCTATAGATGTTGTGCAATACTCATTATCATTACACATTATCCCTGGGTTCATGTGATCAAGATGTACAGAGTTTTCAATCCCGATCTGCTATGACTGCCTTCCATAACATTCCTATAGGCAGGCAACCCCGGCACACTTTCCATTATTTTCTTTTAATACTTATACCGTATTATCAATATACAAAAAAAAAAAGAATTGTGTTTTTTTGTTTTGCCAAAATATTTATTCCCACAGTTTGGGGAAAAAGCTGCCTGGGAATCCCTTGTTGTTTTTTTTGATATTTTGATACTGAGCTATGCGAGAATTTGAGGAGGTTTAGAGATGATCCCTGCCTAGTACTCATAATAATCAATCGATAGAGCTTTCTCACCCAGAGAATACCGTCTCTGTCGGACAGAAACCTCTTACCTCAGAAATAGCAGATCTACATGCTCATGAGCTTGTAGGTCTGCTATTTTTCAATAGCTAAAGCGCACGCTATATGAGCTTGTAGATCTGCTATTTTTCAATAGCTAAAGCATAACATAATGCTAACACCAAAAGGGGTTCCTGCCCCAAAATGCGTTCACTTTTTTTGCGTGTTTTTTTTTCTTTTTTTCATAAATGAATGTCCGACTTGATCGTATACTAACGGCGTCACACGGAAGCATCGAAAGTAGTGGATCTGCAAGTGCGTGTCTAGCTCGTAGATCTGCCGCTATTGATGCTTTTGAAGTTTAAATCCTGGAGAGAAAAAAAGGTGCTGGGCAGTGGCGGAAACATCTACACATTCTACAGAAATCGTACAAAGTAACTATAGCAACTAAAGTTTTCACATAGTTGTAGTGGAGTAAAAGTATACAATATTTGGATCTGAGATGTAGTGGAGTAGTAGAAGTATTAGAAATTGGGAATACTAGAGTACAAATACTCAAAGTTGTGCTAAAGTAAATGTACTTAGGTACTTTCCACCTCTGGTTCTGGACATAATATGAGGTTTCCACCCGACAGACGATGGCCTACTCCCCCTGGTGTAGCTGTGTGTCTAACCGATTCTCTCCTCATGCCTTCCAGAGCTCCTCCAATGGGGTGACGCTGGGGACGCCAAACAAAGCCACCATCACCATCCTGTCCAATGACAACGCCTTCGGGATCATTGGCTTCAACTCTGTAAGTAATTCCCCCGCCGCCGCCGTCCACTTCCTTCCACAGAGTTTAAACGGAGACATGTCCCCTTTTTTTTCTCTCTCTCTCTCCTGCTTTCGAAGAATGCAGAGAAAACCCTAATTATGTGCACTTTATACTTGTGTGCCGGTCTGCTGTCTGTTCGTCCGCCCTCGGGGCCGCGATATCGCGAGCCAAAAATGTGATCGTTTCAGACAAGCATTGAGCCGAAGCTCTCCACTACCATGGAGTGCTGCACGGAGCCTTTCTGGGGGAGACTAGTCTCGTTCGTACACCAGTAGTTCTTCTCAACCGGTGGTCTGGGTTCCCGGGGAGGGGGTTCCAGGTGGTCTAAAATCTCTAAATGATGGAGAGTTAGTTGGCAATGGTAACCAAAGATTGACCCTTATAGATCTTTAACCCATTTTAGGCCTGACGTCGGAAATAAAACGAAACCTTTCGCTGTGAAAGGCCGAGGCCGAGACTCTGTTTTGCACCTGTCCGTCCATCCGCGTGTGTATCCGTCTCGTCCGTCTGTGAGCAGCTAATCGTTGGCGTGATCGGCATTTCTTTGAGCGGCGCTAGTCCCTCCAATACGTGGCTTTTGAAGAGTACGGGTATAGCCTTATGGCAGCCAAGTCTATGGACTTCACTGCTTGTTTAGGGCACAACATGATGACATAAGACGCCACGTGGCCCATATAAACGTACAGTGGGCAGCCCTCACTTCGCACAAGTGTGCATTTTTGAGGGGCGCTCCCATGCCCATCTTTCTGTGTTTGTGTAAACACAAACATTGGCTTGTGATTGGCCGATCGCCCCATAGCGGTGATTTTATTGGCTGAGCAAAGGACATAATTGAAGATGAAAGATGAGGGCAGGAATGTGAAGAGCGCCCCTCACTTCACACGGGTGTGATTTTTGTGTTACTTGCGTGTTTCATATTACTCGCATCACGTACACATTATCTCTGTAGTCGTGTGATCAAGACAGATCTGTCTTTTTCTTATAATCCATCCTGATGGTGAATTCCAAACATAACCTACCTATACCTAAATGAGCTGACGGAGAGACCTACTTAGTTCAGACTAGCCATCGGTCCCACAAAACGACAACCCACCTCAAACCCTAACCTGACCTTAACCGCAAAGCACGGGAGCAGCGCATGTTGGAGCATGTTGGAGCGCGCCCCGCATGTCAGACTCGAGGCCCCCGGCTCCCCGAGCGCCAATTCAGATTTTTAAGCGGCGTTTCTTAGTGGCTTCATGGGGTTTTCCGAAAAACGCGGCCGTTGTGCAACCACCTTAATAATGCTCCGTAGCAGGCATTACGGATCCCTCTGTGCTCCGACGAGCACTTTTTGAGCGGCGCCTCCGCTCCATTACGCAGCTATGTGTGTCCCTATGTATGTCCGTCCCCACACGGAATGAGCACGGAAAGTTGCAACGCGATAACTCTGTCATTTCTCGACCATTTCGGACGTGGGAAGGCTCGTCGGAAACCGGGCCACCCCCCCCTGGAAGGGGTGTGACAGGTGTGATTCTAACGTTATCGAAACTCGTGGCCTAATTAAAACCGTATGTTTAGGACATGTTTACTATGCTGCATATCAATGTCATCATTGTTTTATCTTGCAGCAATGGATACAGTCCAGATAACTAAAGAAATGAGTGATGGAAGTGGGTGGGTTTTGGGTCATAAGTCACCCTGCAAGGGTCCACCACTGTGTGTGTGTGTGTGTGTGTGTGTGTGTGTGTGGTTGCTAACGGGGGTTTCACAGAGCTTTCTGGGGGCCTTTACTTATCCGTGGGAGACTTTGCGGGGGTTTCTATAGTAACCGTGCTGTAGTGATTTGGCTTGCCTGAGAATCAATAATGCCCTCCTGCCCTGCATGGGTAGAGAGACGGACATGTTTGTTTAACCCATTCTGACCTGAGATCAGATTCTAAAAATGTCTTCTTAATGCTGACAGTTTTCTGAAAAAGCCATGTTTCTATGTCAGTCGTTCTTCGATTTTTCAAAAATAGCAGACCCACAAGCTCATAGCGCGCCACTCGGTGGCGCGCTATGAGCTTGTAGGTCTGCTATTTTTCAACAGCCCTAAGCATGTATGTAACATAATGCTCACACCGAAAGGGGTTCCCGCCCCAAAATGAGTTGACCTACAGGCCTTCTATAGAACAGTATAGTTCTCAAACGTTTTATTGCCCAAGGAAGGTATAAATCATGTTGTGGAAAGTAAAACCTCTGGATTTTAACGGAATATTGACCTGCGTGGGTTTTTTTTTCATGAGAAAAAGACAACTTTATTAGAGAACAAGTAAAATAAGAGTAAAACCAATAAGACAAGTAAGACGCGCAAATGCGGGAAGCGAACGCAGTGTGTGGTTGTGTGTGTGTGTGTGTGTGTGTGTGTGTGTGCGCGCTACAGCTGCGCCCTCTGTTGTGTGTGTGTGTGTGTGTGTGTGTGTGTGTGCTACAGCTGGGCCCTCTGGTGGCGGGCGGGTGGTGTCACAGCGGGACAGACAGACACACAGACAGACATGATCTGCAGGGTCTCATAGTTAGTGCTCACTGCGTTCGCAAACAGTGCATGTGACAGGTCAAAAACACATCAGCTCGGGAATGCTATTAAGAACAGGTGGGTTTTCAGTGTACTGTATGTGTAATGTGTAAAAATGAAGTGTATACGTGTAAAGGTTAAGATGTCGTCATAGGCAGTGGGAGACTTCTCACATGCCCTATTTTCCTGAACAGCTGTATCGTTGTCATTCTTAGCGCAATAGTCGAGTGTATTATGTACATGTACAATGCTCGCTACTATCCCTGATAAATCTGCAGGCTGGCAGACGGCTGTAACTTTTATTCACAATCTCCGTTTTCCTGCTCTGCCTCCCCTCCTCGTTCACCTCACTCTCGTTCACCTCTCTCTCTCTCTCTCTCTCTCTCTCTCTCCCCCCCCCCCCCCCCCCCCCCCTCAGAGTGAAGAGATCATAGTGGATGAGCCCAGGGGGAGGAGCCAATATGTGCCTGTCACCCTGCTCCGAGAGAAGGGGACGTATGGGACCGTGACCGTGTACTTTGAGGTGCGAGAGGTCAATAGCTAAAGTATAACAGAACACCAAAAGGGGTTCCTGCCCGGAATGGGTTAAGCCCTGTGTACAATTCCGGCCATTTGAAAAATGCGATGAGCTTAGTAGTTTTGCTCGTTTCAAAATACTTTCTATACATTTTAAAACTTGAATTGGCTCATTCTGCACAATGAGTACCATACCAATATTTTGTACTTTTACTCAAGTACATTTCAAATTTCTGACTTGTACTTGTAACAGAGTGGTTCTATATTGCAGTATTGGTACTTTTATGTGAAGTAAAAACGGAGTACTTTTTTAAGTTAAACCTGTATGTGACCAGCTCAGGGTCCCATTGGTTGTCCCCGCAGGGGGGGTCACAAATGGACCCCCCTCACGTTTCACATTAACCCATTCTGACCTGAGATCAGATTCTAAACATGTCTTCTACATCCTGACAGTTTTCCATTCTGACCCGAGATCAGATTCTAAAAATGTCTTCTACGTCGGTCGCTCTTCTATTTTTCAATAGCTAAAGCACGACACGATGCCAACACCAAAATGGGTTAACGCAGACGCACTCGCACACAATCGCACATGACAAGACATTGGCCAGACCTGTACTGTGTGTGTGTGTGTGTGTGTGTGTGTGTGTGTGTGTGTGTGTGTGTGTGTGTGTGTGTGTGTGTGTGTGTGTGTGTGTGTGTGTGTGTGTGTGTGTGTGTGTGTGTGTGTGTGTGTGGTCAGATCTCTGGAGGTCCAAACCCGGCCGTTGAAGACCTGAGTCCAGACCGAGGGAACATCACCATCCACCCTGGGCAGGCTGTGGTCAACTTCACCGTCCTCATTGTGGACGACCAGGTCGGTCCAGGGTTCCCCAATTAAGTTTCCTCAAGGGCCATATTTTGACTATAGGGTACCAGGCTGGGGGCCGAGTCGGCACGCGCGGGGTCGAGGTCTTGACAATTAATTTTCAGGGCAAGACCCCATTTGAAAAGGACCCCCAGTTTGACATGCAGAGGCTACTGACCCCCAATTAATGCCATTTTCTTTTTTTGGAAACTCTTCCAGGGGCCACAAGGGGGGCGCTCCGCGGGCCGCAGATGGCCCGCGGGCCGCTGATTGGGGAACCCTGAGGTAGGCTATACTCGGGAGTCGGCAGTGTTTTGAGGTTCCCAAAACCTTTCAGCCCGTGACCCAAAAACGGAAATTAGACATCCGCCCGGGACCAAAACTATAGTGGAAATAGCAGATCTACAAGCTTGTAGATTCTTAGGGCCCCAAAACACACATTAGAAACCACGAGTGTCTATTTCAAACGGTGTTTTTTGATCATATTTGGACAGCAGAAACTGCCTGTCATAATTTCACCCCCACTCCCTATCTAAGTATTGGACAGTATTAACACTTTGACGGCGGCTAATTGTTTAATCCAGGGTTCCACCACGCGTAACACGCTAAACCCGCTATTTGTTTAATGCGTTTAATTCGCCGTTTTAAAATAATTAAAAATAAATAGCGGCTTTGTCCCGGACCTGGTGACGAGTGCCGTCGCATTATGATGACGGAACCAGAAATCAAATCATCCTCTGGGCTGCAAGGGCTTCTGGGAAATTGAGCCCAATGCAAGTGGACGGGCCGTTTGTTTAGACTACAACATGCTGTGCACTGTGGTTTTGTTTTGCATTGTCATGGCCGCTGGTTCTCCTGATCATAACAACCCATCGGACTATTTTTTCCCGATTCTCGTGGTTGAAAGCTGCAAATACTTACATGCTCTAAAGGTAATAAAACAATCTCGGCAGTGTAGAATATTGGATTAAATAGCGGGTTATGCAGTAATACTGTTAAGAAGTTGATATTGATTTTGTATTCATCTTTAGGGCCCCAAATCACACCTTAGAAGTGTCTATTTCAAACAGTGTTTTTTGGACCGGGGGTCATATTTTCATTTAGATCAAGAGTTATTCAAGTTTTTTTGATTTTCGATCTCATCCACTAAAATGGATGGATGACGTCCCAACCGGAAATGTCATTGAATGTTGCCCAACAGGCGCTCCCGGCCTGTGGAGCGGTGCGCTCGCCTATGATCTCATTAAGGTTCCGTCCTGTGATTAATCTCCGTCCTGAGTGCAACTATTTGACCTCAGTTTATTCCGCTCAGGGTGCTAACCGATTCCGTACATAGGACGTTGCCACACGTCATAGGGACCCCCACCGACGCGCACATGGGACGTCTGAGGACGTCCTAGCGCATCCTCAATGATACCGGGCGAGATAAGAATATTCTGAATTTTTCCCTTTTTTCTTTTTTTCAGTTCGCCTTTCGGCTACCGTATGCTATGCTCTGCACTAAAATTAGCTTACCGTTGACTTGGCTGTTAGCGCGGCGGAAAGAATGACTCGTCTCTCCTAATCCAGGGCAGCTCTCCGTGGTTATGAACGGATCGATATACAGGCGCTTCATATCTGCTCCTCATCCGTCTCTCCCGCAAAATATGAACGCTTTTCTTTTTAGTAGATTGTTTCCGGGTCGTGGGTTTCAGAGTAAAAGCGGCCAGACAACTCTGGCACCCCAGAGCTCCTATTTTGAAGAACTTCCGGCACCGATTGCGTTTTAATGGATGGTGTCAAGGCATTCCACACGTTGGTGGCTGAGCAGCAGCAGAAGGACAAACGTATCCATGGGTGCGATACGTAATCACGATATGAGGTTCACGATACGATTTTTCACGATATTTTAAAACGCAAAATAGATTTCCAGACAAATGACCGAAGAATCTTTTTTTATGATTTATCAGATCATGGCCCACTACCTCTGGTGTCGTGGCTGTGTGGGGGTCACTCACTTCGGAGAAGTACTAGTTCCACAGGTTCTGTGCGCTGACGTTCCGTGTCATTCCTCCTCCCTCCAGATCCCCGAGGACGACGAGGTGTTCGTGGTCAGGCTGACGGGCGCGGCGGGCGGCGCCCTCCTCAGCCCCAACGCCAGCGCCGTGCGGCTGCGGATCCGCCGCAACGACAGCCCGCTGCGCTTCTCCCAGTCGGTGCTGGTGGTGCCCGAGACGGCCGGCATCATCGCCCTGACGCTGACCCGCGGGCGGCTCACCGACGACGGGCCGCTGGTCGGCTCCGATGACACCGAGGTTATACTGTTTTTGTGTTTATTTTTATTTTTACCGTTTAAGCACACATGATTATTCCAGTGGTTCTGAAGAAATGCGTTTTTTGTCGGAGCTTCTCGGGTGGCACAGGGATAAATAATTATCATTTGGACCCTGACAAGCCCTTAGTTTGTGAAAATATCCAAACTACAAGCTCACAACTCCTTGCACTGAGCCCCTTTTCCACCGGTTGGTTCCCAATGGGAACCGGTTCAGTTCTTCTTGGTTTTTAGTCCATGAGCCAGAGCTCCAAAATTGGTGGGCAAACTATACCCTATATTAAATTGTTTATAGGATCAATACAAGTAAATTAATACATGATAACCCTTCCACAGTAGTAGCTTTTTCATATTTTTGAATATTTGGCATATTT
Source organism: Protomyctophum parallelum (assembly GCF_964188405.1). Taxonomy (NCBI): domain Eukaryota; kingdom Metazoa; phylum Chordata; class Actinopteri; order Myctophiformes; family Myctophidae; genus Protomyctophum; species Protomyctophum parallelum. The sequence continues at coordinate 26,353,005 of NC_139710.1, read as the reverse complement.
TCCTACATAATGCCTCATTTGCATATTTAAAATAAAATAAAATGTGTAATACAATAAATAATTGTCTTCGTGTAAGTACTCAATTGGTGAAGTTTAATGGCGATAACAATCTAATATAGGTATGGTTTTGCCCACTCAATTCATAATTAACGTTTCAATTTTGGAGCTCATGGACTAAGAACCAAAAAGAACTGAACCGGTTCCCACTGGGAACCAACCGGTGGAAAATGCACAATGCAGATCGTGCACAACGTTTGCCTCTTCCTCACGTCAAAATGTTTTGTACAATTTGCCGACTAGGTGTCCGTGCAGTATGCGGTGGTCACCGGCGAGGGGGCGGGCAGCGCCACGCCGGCCGTGGACTTCGTGGACCTGCAGCCGGCGCCCACCGCCACCTTCCCCCCGTTCGTCTACGAGGTGCGGCTGCTGTTCCGCGTCCGCGACGACGACGTCCCGGAGATCGCCGAGTCCTTCACCGTGGTGCTGCGCGAGGCCACGGTGCGAGGCGACGCCGTGCTGGTGGCGCCCGGCGACGCCGTGCTGGTCACCATCGAGCCCAACGACAAGCCCCACGGCGTGCTGTCCATCGTCGCAGGCAGCACGCCGCCTGGCCACCCGCTGAGCATCAACGAGGACTCCATACAGAGGTATAGTATAACCGCCATGTCTCCTCCACTCTCTCCGGAATAGTCCTTGTGCTTTCTTTGCTATGCTGTCAAGGAAAAGGAGTCTGTTGTTGCAGAACTGGTGATTTAACCCCATTCTGACCTGAGATCAGATTCATACGAGGTTTCCACTGGACACACACACTGGTCTGATTAACCCATTCTGACCTGAGATCAGATTCTAAAAAAATGTCAGTTGTTTTTTCAAAAATAGCAGACCTACAAGCTCGTAGAGCGCCACTCGGTGGCGCGCTATGAGCTTGTAGATCTGCTATTTTTCAATAGCTAAAGCGTAACATGATGCTAACACCAAAATGGGTTCCCGTTCAGAATGGACTAATAAACAAAATAATAATTCAAAAAAGGACAAACGTGACTAGCCAGGGTTCTAATTCTGTATCCAACCTCCGTGGTGAACAACAAAGTAATATCTCTCTTCCTCTCAATAATGCGACTGCTTCCCTGCACACCAGAACAGAAAGTAAACACAAGATGTCCCATAATACTCCTCATCCCAGCCTCAGCCCGCCAACACAGTTAAAGGAACAATCCCCCTGTATATACCTTAGGGTTACAGTAGAAAGATCAGTGTTTCAGGTTTACTTTGTTCTGTCTACCCAGGGGAGAAATTTGTCTTGGACGTACATACATAAACAATACAATACATTACGATTAGGGATTAGCTCGTTGAGTTTTATTTGATAACGAGCACCTTATCGATCAGGCTTATCGAGCCGGGTTCTTATCTAGCCCACTATTGAGCATTTTCTATTATTTTGTGGAAAGACAGGAGACAATAAATTCTGAACAGAACCAGTATGTTTTACTATAGAGCCATCACATACAGTATAGGTTTCTAACAGATGGAAGGCCATTTACCTTTTTTTACCAATACAATAATATTAAAGAAACTGGTTAATATGTGTACAGTCACTTTAAAAGTGTCATTGTGTTTAACCAGGCTGCGCTGGTCGGCAGTATACACTTTTAGACCGACATGTTTGTGCCAGAATGGATGATTACATTTTGTTATGCTCGTTTAAAGGGCTTGATAAGCCCAAATCTTATTGATAACGGGTACTCAATAAGGAAAAAAAGGAAACAATTTATTTATTAATTTTTTGGGGGAGGCCCCTGGAGGCTCGAGGCCCGTTTTTAAATCGAAACGATTGAAACATGTATAAGGCCGCCACTGGGTATCGGCTAACGCAGAAATCGTGGTATCGGGATCGGATTGGGAACGAAAGATGTGTTTCGGGACATCCCTGTAGTTATTATGAAGCATTATGATACTACTTGACACTATGCATCATTATAAAAGGCTTTATCGTGTTTAATGATTGGATTATGACCGCTTGCACCTGTAATTATACGGAACATCACGGTGCATTTGTGCTTGACCTCGGTCATCCATGGCTTAGTGGCTTCATGTATCATTGCCGTGACACTTATTCCCGTGTAATACGATTATTCTTTTCTTTGAAACCTCAAAGTGTGGCTCATAACCAACATTCTGTTATGTTAAACCGTCCCTTCATAATAGCAGTGGACACAGTGATGGAAGAAGTACTCCATTATTTTACTTAAGTAAAATTATCAATACGCTATTGCAGAAATTATCTGTTACAAGTACACGTTTGTATTCAAAATTCACTTGACATGCGCCGTTAAGTACCAAAAGGAAAAGTACTCATTATGCAGAATGTCCAATTTTCTCATTATGTATAAACATCCTTAAATTGCAGATGTGCTTGTAAATCGGCTATTTTCAAATTGCCAAAGGATATACAGTATATATATAGGACTGCAGTGGTTTTAGAATAATAACTACAGCTCTGGTCCAACACCATGGGACTTTTTCGAGCCTCTCCGCACGCTTCACAGGCTGAACAGCCTCTCGTCTTCAGTAAAAAAAAAAAGAAAATGTAAACTTTCGCCTCTCGCTTACTTTTATTAGTGGGAACACACCTCACATCTAAAATACACCTTTTGGCCAAAATGTTAAAAAAATCCCCCTGGGGCGGAGACACCACTTGTCGCATCACGACACATTGTGAGCTTGTAGATTTAAGCAATAAGCCACGAGAGGTCTCAGGTTACCGGGTATTTTACACTGGCAGACCCGAGGCGCTATTATTATTTTTTTTATCTTTATTTTTTATCCCACAATTTTGTAACATTTTGTAAAATGTGACTAAGACTAAAGTGAAAACTATTCAGGAGACTATGACCTAAAACTAAAATAGAAATTTGCTGCCAAAAAACAACACTGCTCCCTCCTCTCTCTCTCTCCCCGGCCGTCAAGGTTCGAAGGCATCTCCGTGGTGAGGAACGGGGGGAACTATGGCGACGTGTCGGTCAACTGGACCATCAGCCGGAACGCCTCCTCCTCCTCCTCCTCCTCCTCCTCCCCGGTGTCGGAGGACCTGAGCCCCACGGAGGGCACGCTGCGCTTCGGGGCGGGCCAGACGAGCGCCCCGCTGCCCCTGCATGTCGTGGCGGACGAGCTGCCCGAGGAGGCCGAGCAATTCGTCCTCCGGCTGCTGCCCGACACGGTGACCGGCGGGGCGGAGGTGGACGAGCCCATGGAGGTGTGTGTGTGTGTGTGTGTGTGTGTGTGTGTGTGTGTGTGTGTGTGTGTGTGTGTGTGTGTGTGTGTGTGTGTGTGTGTGTGTGTGTGTGTGTGTGTGTGTGTGTGTGTGTGTGTGTGTGTGTGTGTGTGTGTGTGTGTGTGTGTGTGTGTGTGTGTGTGTGTGTGTGTGCGCGCGCGAGAGCGCTCATGTGTTTTAGAACTGCCATCTTTGTGCCAGCGTGAACTGGCTCTTTCTGTGAGGAAAGGGCACTTCTATAGGAAGCAGACAATTGAACACCAGATTGACACCCAGACCTGATTTAATCTTTAATGCTAGCTCAGGCTTAAAGTTTAGGTGCTGCAGCCCTGGGCACCAAGCTCTTTATGGGGGCACCAGGCCAAAAATGACATAAAAAGACTGGACTAGTGCAAGTAACGGCGCCAATAATGTCTTGCTCGCCAACCATAGGGTCCGTGTGGTTCAAGATGCTAGATGAGACACATCCAGAGCTCGGCCTCGTGGGTGCAAAACACACTAAACAAAATGCAAAACATACGTTATGGGGCAGACCCAGGTGGCTGCGGAGGCCGCAGAGTCTGCTTGTCATTTTGTTCAGAGAGAGGGAGAGAGAGAGAGCTGTCTCAGCACAAACTCCCTTATATGCGGATTAGAGGAGGGGCGGCCTCCTTTGAAGCAGGACAATTTAATCAGTGTTAAGTGTCGTCCATGCTTAACCCATCACACCCCTCTGAAGAGTAACTCAGCCCCTCGGTGGAACGGTGTCAGGCGATGCCGTGGACGGCCGTGCGTGGGTCCATCCATCCCCCGTGGGCCAAATGAATGAGCTGCACTTTTTAAAAGCTCATGAAAACTATTCTGGCAGACTTGGTAGGGGTTTAATTAGAGAGGATGACTCGCTAAAATTAGCTCCGGGTTTCTGTTTTACTACTCTATATGCTCTCCTCTCCTCTCCTCTCCTCTCCTCTCCTCTCCTCTCCTCTCCTCTCCTCTCCTCTCCTCTCCTCTCCTCTCCTCTCCTCTCCTCTCCTCTCCTCTCCTCTCCTCTGCATTCTGTGGTGAACAAAGTAGTCAAACTCCTGTACTGTAATCAAAGTATAGATCATACAGTAGGCCTATACTCCTGGGCAAATATTACTCATCTGCAAGTGAAAGTTGCCCTGTCAATTTTATACTAAAAAGGATTCATGGCCTGGGCCGTGGATCAGTGGTCCAGGCACCTTGGCTGTTAATCCAGTCTGGCAGTGTGCCGCGGGTTCGACTCCAATTCATGTCAGCCTACCGTCTATCCCTCTATAAAAGAATATAAAATAAAGGCGAAAGCCACCAAAAAACTTAAAAAAATAAAGTTTCATTATTATTCAAAAAAAGTACTACGAAGCACAGTACAATTTATTTATAATGATGCCTTTCTGTATCGAGATCTATTTGTTTTCCATCTATAATGCTCAATGCATTGTTAACTTGCAGATCTGCTATTTTCACTATTTTAAATTGTGGTTCATGTGGCTAATTTAAAATGTTTTGGTCAATTTGGGTTCCAGGGGTCCCTTCTTAGAAATGTAAGTGTAGCAGTATAGTGGCTCTGTGGAGCGTCTGTCTGACGGTCCCTTCTTAGAAAGGTAAGTGTAGCAGTATAGTGGCTCTGTGGAGCGTCTGTCTGACGGTCAAAAAGCCTAATATCTCCCCCATCCAAAGGGGGATTCACCTTTTTTAGGTTATAGTGGTTAAGATGTTGGCTTTCCAGTTGGGAGACCTGCAGGGTTCGAATCCCGGGCATTACTGTAGTACTGTAACGAGTACAGTACAGATACTTAGAGCTTAAGATTTCAGCCCAGTTTGTTCAAATATGTCACGGGCGTTGGGTTGGACTCGGGCTGGATCTTTGTTGGGCTGGGCCGGGTCGGGGCTCAAATTATTAGACCCGATTTAAAGCTCCAACGGGTAGTGGTGGACAGTAGCCTAAGGCAGTTAAACTGCCTTACTGTCCACCACTTATCAGTTTTCAGTGTTTTGTGTGTGTCCACAAACTTCTACAGTGAGTTGCCGCACAGCGAGGTCATCTTACGCGTGGGGCGGGGTGGTGGTGGTTGGGTCCAGGGGCAAGGCAGAGGATTAATTTGGTTCAATAAGAGAGTGCAGCAAAACCCCAAACTGAAGGAGAATGTTATAAAGCCATTGCCGTTAATCCTTTTGCGATGACAGAAAAAACCTCAGCCTCGTTTGATCATGGAACCTCATTAGCTCATCTGTGTCTGTCCCTCCTCTTCTCTGTACTGTACTGTACTGTACTTTGTACTGTACTTCTTCTAATCAAGACTTCACGACCGACGAGGGTTGTGTGGTGGTGTGACCACGCACAGACAGGACAGGGTTTTCCAAATGTCCCTCCATCCTCTCTTGTCGCTAAATGCAACCGGTAAAGACCCATGACTTCAAAACGGAAATACTGTACATTTCACGTTGTTTAATCGGATAAGTAAGGAAAGGTTATTGTGACTGGAACAATTTTCCACTTTCACTCAGATCAAATTACCCCCCCCCCCCCCCTCAGTGTTGCACTGTTGCCTGCTTATAATTACAGAGAGAGAGGCAGGGGGAGAGGGGAGTTGCAACACTCAGTTCACACAGGTGTGATTCTTTTTTTTTTAACCCATTTTGGGCGGGAACCCCTTTTGGTGTTTGGCATTATGTTACGCTTCAGCTATTGAAAAATTGCAGATCTACAAGCTCGTAGCGCGCCACCGAGTGGCGCGCTACGAGCTTGTAGGTCTGCTATTTTTTGAAAAATCAACTGACGACTGCACGGAAACGTGGCTTTTTCCGAAAACTGTCCGGACGTAGAAGACATTTTTAGAATCTGATCTCAGGTCAGAATGGGTCAATGAGTCCGTGACCCACCAACGGGGTCCCGACCCCAGTGTTTGTGATTCACCGGGGTTAACCCTTCGTTCCCCCCCCCCTGGTCCTCCTCCTCCTCCCTCCAGATGGTGTTCTACCTCCAGGACAGCGACGACGTCTACGGCCTGTTCCGCTTCCACCCGGAGCGGGCGCAGGGCATCCGGAGCACGCCGGACGGCGGCCGCTTCCTGGCGCTCAGCTTCGCGCGGGAGGGCGGCGCCCTGGGCCGCGTGGCCCTGGGCCTCACGGCGCTCTACGTCCCGGCCGCGGGGGGGCTGCAGCATCCCGGGCGCGTCCTGAACGGGAGCGGCGCGGCCTACAGCGTGGCGTTCGCCGGCGGCCAGCGGGAGGCCGACCTCACGCTGCCCATCAGGAACGACGCCTTCCTGCAGAACGGCGCTCACTTCTTCATACAGGTACACAGTGGTGTCCCCTTCGTCTGTGCCAGGCTAAAACCTCGCTCACTCCTTCATACAGACACACTAACCTCGCTCACTCCTTCATACAGACACACTAACCTCGCTCACTCCTTCATACAGACACACTAACCTCGCTCACTCCTTCATACAGACACACTAACCTCGCTCACCTCTTCATACAGACACACTAACCTCGCTCACTTCTTCATACAGACTCACTAACCTCGCTCACTCCTTCATACAGACACACTAACCTCGTTCACTCCTTCATACAGACACACTAACCTCGCTCACTCCTTCATACAGACACACTAACCTCGCTCACTTCTTCATACAGACACACTAACCTCGCTCACCCCTTCATACAGACACACTAACCTCGCTCACCCCTTCATACAGACACACTAACCTCGCTCACTCCTTCATACAGACACACTAACCTCGCTCACTCCTTCATACAGACACACTAACTTCGCTCACTCCTTCATACAGACACACTAACCTCGCTCACTTCTTCATACAGACACACTAACCTCGCTCACTCCTTCATACAGACACACTAACCTCGCTCACTCCTTCATACAGACACACTAACCTCGCTCACTCCTTCATACAGACACACTAACCTCGCTCACTCCTTCATACAGACACACTAACCTCGCTCACTCCTAGCGGAAGACTACAAACCAAGACTACGACATGACTATCATCCGCTCCCGACGGGATCATAATATAAACCTATAAATGGTATGCCATATATATACAATATTTGCCTCTGAAATGTATAGTGTAGAAGTAAAAGTATTGCAAATGGGAAATTCTCCAGTAAAGTAAAAATTTTGTGTGTGTGTGTGTGTGTGTGTGTGTGTGTGTGTGTGTGTGTGTGTGTGTGTGTGTGTGTGTGTGTGTGTGTGTGTGTGTGTGTGTGTGTGTGTGTGTGTGTGTGTGTGTGTGTGTGTGTGTGTGTGTGTGTGTGTGTGTGTGTGTGTGTGTGTGTCATAAAGTGTGACATCCTGCATGTGTAAACACTGTGAACAGGACAAGGGTCTCGAGTCTGGCCTGCTTCCAACTGTCCAAGCCCAACAACAAACCACATCATTCAAAGACATGAACAAAAAAAGTACCTGCTTCACATTCTGTAGCGGTGCTATAATTCTGTCCCACACTTTCACACACATTAGCAGACGCACGCACGCACATACGCACACGGAAGAGGCAGAGGCAGATTGACGGTGACAAATGGCCAATACAGTCATCCAACACACATCCGTAAAAGGGACATAATTTGTAGCGCCACAGATCGGTTCGTCAGCGAAACAAAGTAGTGGCAATTAAACCTGAGAGATCCACCGAAACACTAACCCTATACAACAAGCTGAAGGGAAAGGGGCCAGGCACTCTCAAGTGAACACATTCCCTCTCTCTCTCTCTCTCTCTCTCTCTCTCTCTCTCTCTCTTCATTCTGTATACTATAGAAGGCTTTTACAGCCAGGATGTTCTGCTGTCCTAAAGCAGCTCCGACCATGTTGTTATTAGTATACTGTCGTCGGACGGGCATATTTGAACTTTCTTATTGTGTTGTTTTTGAGTGGTGCAACCACTCCCAAGGAACAGCAATGTCCGTGTTCACCTGTGTGTTCGCCTATGTTATGCTGGTGTACTGCTGGTGTACTGCTTCTCTCGGTGACAGCGTCCTACAAATCGGCAAATGCTGCTATTTTAAGCCTCATCTTTTAAAACCTTACTCATAGTCACGGTTGCCCAACGGCCAAGTTATAACCCAATCTTACTTTTATTACGATCGGCCCTCCCGATCATTAGCTACAATGTTTTAACCGACCTGTCCTGACTATGGCGTCAACGCCCTGTGACAGCTAGCGCTGACAGGTAGCCGGTTTTGACAGCTCGCTAGCCGGGAGCTACCAACAACTTCGGCAGCCAGCTCACAACAGCTTCGGATAAAGAACCACATCGCCACATGATCTGACACCGATCCAACTCACAGGCCCAGTCTCTGGGCCTGGTTGGTAAGTCTCGTTCCCTGTTGACTCCTCACCTGTGTTCCGGTTCTGCAAACTGGGCTTATTCTCTGCTGTGGGCACCCGTCGTGGTGCCCTCGCCTGTATGTACCGCCCTGAGACGCTATCCCGGTTCAACACCTACTGTAGCCTGTTTCATCTCATCCTGCCATCTCTTGTTCCACTTTTACTGGCCATAGTCTTGTTTTCTTTCCTCAGCCATCATCAGCATCATCACCTCCACCACCACCACCACCACCATGTCACTCACCTCATCTCCCGGTTGCGACAGCTGCCTTCACCTGAAGCACAGAGTGTCGGTGCTGGAGGGTAGAATCTCAACTCTCCACCAAATAAAGGATGATGAGATGTTCCTGGACTCCCTTCATACATCCTGCGTCATTCAGCTTGATGTGACTGTCCCCGCCGCCACCGGACTCGAACGTCCCCCCCGGTGTTCTCCCCCCAAGTCGCGGGAGCTCGATGCGACCCTCCCCGCCGCTGGATACGAACGTCCTCGCTGTTCCTCCAAGCCCCGGGATCTGGACGAGACAGTCACCCTCCGTCTCCCCCCCACTCGCGAGGGTGCAAGAACAAAAATTACACCCTCGGCCTGCTCCACTCCTGGCCCATGGACAGTGATCCCCCGGGGAAAACATGGGAAGAAGCCCCCCCCACACGCACCCCCTCCCATACAAATAATCAATTCATTTTCTATTTTAGATATGAATGAGTTCCCCCCACTATACCCAGCCGCCCCGTCCAACGACCCACTGCCTAACCCATCATCCCCGGTCAACTCTTCCATAACCACTAGCCAGAAACCGTCCCGCCTCAATCTGTTAAAATCAGCTGTTAAACGCCGCTCGGTGGATCCCCTTGGGTCTCATCCTCCGAAGAAACCCACCCCCCTCACTCTGTCCAACACCTGGAAACGACCCACTACGATGCCGCTTCAGAAACCCACCACTCCATCCCCTTCAATCATTATCAGCAACAGCGACACACCATCAACTGCACCCCCCTTACTGCATGATGATGCCCCCACACCCACCCCCCCACCCCCTCCGTTGATAAGTCCTACCACGGTCATCATCGGCGACAGCCAAATTAAACATATCCGTTTTATTAACGCAATCACACATAGCTTCCCTGGCGCCTCCACAGCACAACTCCTCGATAAACTTCCCGGCCTGCTCGCCTCACTCCCCTCCACCATCAAGAACATCATCCTCCACTCCGGCACAAACGACCGCCAGTCAGAACAAGCAAAAATCCATTTTGAACAAATCTTCAACCTCCTCCGTCAGTCTGGAAAATCAATATACATGTCCGGCCCATTGCCCACGATCGGTCGTGGTGACGTCCCCTTCAGCAGACTGTCCGCTCTTCACTATTGGCTCCAGTTCGCCTGCTTCAAATACAGCATAAACTATATATCCAACTTCTTTCTTTTCTGCAACCGCCCCCGCTTCTACGCCCGTGACGGCCTCCATCCTAGCCGCTTTGGCAACGAAATGCTGGCTCACAACCTCCGCAAATCGCTAGCTGCTCAATCAATACCTCACACAAATCAACACGCAAATTGACTAGTAGTTTCAGCTGATCACCACCCTGGTCCGTTAACAACAACAACATCCAACCCCCAAAACTCCCCCATAGCCCCCTCTAGTGACACCTACTGCCTGCCTATTAGAACACACCCCAGACAGCAGCAAATCAATTCATATTATATGCCCATTAGAACAGACCAAGTCATATTAGCTCTTTGGAACAAATACACCCCTGACTCCACATCCCTCTCCTGCCCTCTGCCCATCACCGTTCTCATCAGGACTAGACTTACTTCATTTCATTTAATTTCCACTTCACGCACAGTCACCCCATCACATCTCATTCATATTCCCTGTAGACCCAAGACTCCTCCCACTAAATCTGATAACAAGCTTAACCTTGCCTTGTTTAACATCAGGTCACTAACAAATAAGTCCTCCTCCGTAAATGATATAATCTGTAAAGAGAAGCTAGATATAATCTTTCTAACAGAGACATGGCTTGGCTCGGATGGAGCTTTTCTCCTAGCGCCAGCCTGTCCCCCAAACTACAGTTTCATTCACTCTGTTCGCGAGGCTAAGAAAGGAGGTGGACTGGCAATAATTTTTTCAGACACATTAAAATTCAAGGCTCTGACCCTGGGTAGCTTTACATCCTTTGAATACCAGGCCACTATATTACTTGGTAAATCCTCCATGCCAATGATTAGCATTTATCGCCCGCCAAAATGCAGTAAAGCAATATTTCTAACAGAAATATCAGAACTTTTATCTATCTGCTCCACTAACTATGACAGAACTCTTATCACAGGTGATCTTAATCTGCACCTGGATGATGCTACAGATGCTGTGGCTATGGGTTTCTTAGAGTTATTACATTCCTTTGAGTTTATCCAACATGTTGTTGGGCCTACACATAAACATGGGCACACTCTGGACCTGGTGATTTCTAGAGGGGTGAACATCACTGTGGAAAGGACTATTGAAAGACCTGAGCTATCAGACCACTATTTGCTGTGTTTTAATATGACTGCCTCTGATCTAGAGGAAAACATCACAGAATATACCATAACAAAGCGCTTTTTTAGCTCTTCTGCAGCTGACGAGTTCCCTCGTCATCTGGGCCCCCCCCTGCACGATACTCCCCCAGTAAATGATCTGGTTCAAATTTTTAATCTTAAACTAGAGTCAGCTCTTGATATAGTGGCTCCTTTGAAAACAAAAAAGAAACATAACACCAGAGTAACACCCTGGTTAAATGAGCATACACGCTCACTGAAGCAAGAATGTCGTAGAGCTGAGCGAGCTTGGAGAAAAAATAAACTCACCACCCACCTAGAGATTCTTAAAAAGTCAACAGTCGCCTATAACAAAGCCCTGCGTCTAGCAAGGCAGGCATATTTCTCTGGCATTATTAACGAGAACAAGACAAATGCCAGAGTCCTATTCTCTACCATTGATCGACTTCCCGGCCTCTAAAGCTAAGTGTAATGAGTTTGCATGCTTTTTTGATAACAAAATCTTTAACATTAGAGCTGATATTTTGAATGGTGCTGTTGCTAGTGCAAACCTTCAAACAGCAGCTAACGGTCCCAGGGTAGATCTCTCCAGGGGGAGCCTATTATCGTTTTGCGCAATTGATGAAGACGAACTCCGCAAAACCATATCACAGATGACATCTTCCTCCTGTTCATTGGATACAATTCCCACCACCTTTCTCAAAGAGGTCTTAGACAGTGTGATTGGAGATATCCTAAAAATTGTAAACAGCTCTCTACAGACAGGCGTCTTCCCAGACTCTCTGAAGACGGCCGTAGTCAGGCCCCTACTAAAGAAACATAATCTGGATCCCTCTGTTTTGGGTAACTATCGACCCATTTCGAATCTGCCCTTTCTGGGCAAGGTTTTGGAGAAATGCATCTCTCATCAATTGGACGTATTTCTACAGAGCAATGATGTGCACAACAAATTCCAATCTGGCTTTAGGAAAAATCATAGCACAGAAACTGCCCTTGTAAAAGTAATGAATGATCTTAGGGTGTCTGCTGACAAGAAACATGTATCCGTTCTCCTACTGCTAGATTTAACGGCTGCATTTGACACGATTGATCATTCAATTTTAATACAGCGTCTGGAGCACTGGATAGGCCTGTCTGGTACGGCCCTGTCCTGGTTCTCCTCCTACCTTTCAAACAGAAGTTACTTTGTCAATCTAGCCGAGTTTGACTCAGACAAACACGACATCAGTTCTGGTGTCCCACAAGGCTCGATTCTTGGTCCTCTGCTGTTCTCCTTGTACATTCTGCCATTGGGTGAACTCATTACCAATCACGGAGTCAATTTTCATTTCTATGCTGATGATACCCAACTATATCTTGCTGTGGCCCCAGACGATCCCTGTGCTTTGGACCCGCTGTTGACCTGTCTGTCTGGCATCAAGTGTTGGATGAGTGAGAACTTTCTCAAACTGAATGAGGATAAGACGGAAGTTCTCATAATCGGTTCTAGCGAGCAAAGAGAATCAATAATTGGCAGACTTGGCAACCTGACTGTAGAAGGTAACAGTACAGTAAAGAACCTGGGGGTTATTATTGATTCTGAATTGAATTTTAATTCACACATTAATCATGTTACCAAGATTGCTTTTTTTCACCTTAGAAATATTGCACGGATCAGATCCTATTTGTCCTTGGACGATGCAAAAACGCTAATCCACGCCTTTGTTTTTTCTCGGCTTGACTACTGCAATGCACTCTTTTCAGGACTCCCTAAGAAAGCGACTGACAGATTACAACTTGTCCAAAATGCAGCAGCTAGAGTTTTAACTAGAACTAGGATGAGAGAACATATTACTCCAGTTTTGGCATCACTGCACTGGCTTCCGGTTGTTTTCAGGATTTACTTTAAAATTCTGTTACTTGTCTATAAAGCTCTCAATGGTCTCGCACCTCCGTACCTCCGTGACTGCCTACCTAGATATGTCCCTAGCCGCCCCCTCAGGTCCTCCAACGCTGGCCTACTTGAAGTGCCTAAAGGTATGTGCACAAAAAAGTACGGTGAGGCAGCTTTTTGCTTCTATGGCCCAACAGCCTGGAATAAACTTCCATTCGAGCTCAGACACGCACCATCTGTAGACATTTTTAAATCTCAACTCAAGACTCACCTCTTCACCCTTGCTTTTAGTTGAGTTTTATTTATTTATTTTATGTCTTTTTATTTATTTTATGTTCTTATATTCGGTTTTGTTCTCTGCTATTGTTCTATCATTTTAACTACTTGTGTTTTATTGTATTTTATTTTTGTGTCCTGCCCTGTGAAGCACTTTGAGCTGCATTTTATGTATGAAAAGTGCTATACAAATAAAGTTTATTATTATTATTATTATATGTGACGTTAATCTACCTACGCATGTGACACCAGTATGAGTACCAGTAGAGGCGCTGTTGTGCCAGGAACATAGAGAGAGAGAGAGAGAGAGTGCTGCACTGTTGCCTGCTAATGAGTGAATGAATGAGGGAGTTGCACCACTCAGTTCACACGGGTGTGATTTTTCTCTTGATCATACAGCGTCACACTAATCCAAAGTAGCAGACAGTACATCAAAGCTCACTGTACATCTGCTTGTATGTCTGCTGTATGTTGAACATTCAGAAAAATGTTGAACATTTTTGTACAGTGCATTTGTGTATTTCCAATGTTCGATTTTATTTCTACTTCACTACATCAGAGACAAATATTGTACCTTTACTCCACGACATTTATGTGATCACTTTAGTTACTACTTACTAGTTACAAGATCTGCTAAGATTTTTATACATTTGAAAACTTGGGACGAACATTGGACATTCTGTATAATGAGTACTTTTACTTTTGGTATTTAACCCATTCTGGGCGGGCGGGAACCCCTTTTGGTGTTTTAAGCATTGCGTTAAACTAGCAGATCTACAAGCTCATAGCGCGCCACTCGGTGGCGCGCTATGAGCTTGTAGGTCTGCTATTTTTGAAAAATCGTTAAAATGTGCCTCAAATCGTTCCGAAAATTGTCATGATTTAGAAAACATTTTTTTTTATTTTATTTTGACGTCAGGCCTGAATGGGTTAAGGTACATTTTGACGCCAATAATCTTGTACTTTTACTCAAGTACACTTTGAATTCCGGACTGATGCGTGAGTCTTTATCTCCCCCCCCCCCCACACACACACACACACACACACACACACACACACACACAGCTGGACACAGTGGCGCTGGTGGACATCGTCACGGCCATACCGCCCATCAGCCCTCGCTTCGGCGGCGCCCTCAACCTGACGCTGACCGTCACGCCGGACATCGCCAACGGAGAGATCGGCTTCCTCAGCAACAGCACCGTGGTGGTGCACGAGCCCGAGGACGCCAACACCAGCACGGTACACTATACATTAAGACCTGGGACGCATCTGTGTCGCCTTGGCGTTTAACCACTTTTAACCATCTTTTGGAACTTTAGCTGTTAAAAAGAATCTTGAAAACGTGGCGCAAATCTTTGAATATATATATTCTTTCACTGCAGCAAACTTTTTTTTTTACTCGTATCTTTGCTTCTGGGGGTCCCTGGCTGGACAACATATTTTCAGATGGGGGTCGGTGGCCAATTACATCTAGATGTTTTGGGTCCTTGACATGAAATAGTTTGAGAACCACTGATATAGGTGATATGCTATAGGTTTGTCAGGAAACTGTCATTATTTAGAAGACAGTAGAATCAGAAAGCCTGATGGAGGGGAAGGAACTTGTCGGAATAACGTGTTCCTTCCACGCGCTATATGTCCGGGCCGGGGAAACTCCCCTGTCAGGTGAAAAGAAGCAGCTTGGACTCCTCGTACATAGAAGGAAGCATGAGGTCAGTCCGCTGACCCCCCCCCCCCCCCCCCCCCCACCCAATCAAAGAAAATCACTGAAATTAAAATATTATTTCCAGCAGTATATCACTGTAGTTGAAAGCAGTATCAGAACATGGTTCTACTCTTCTCACCATATCTCTATATCTCTATATCTGAACCACACCAGTCACAACTCCTTGCAACAGAACAGTTTTAAGGTCAACCACTCCGTGCGACTGCTATTGGGGATAATGGTTGCAAGTAGTTTCATGTTGCAAGGAGTTGCGTGGCGAATTATTGGTGTTCTTTGGGCTTCAGGAAGAGGCAGGCCACCTGTCTTGAGATAACTCATTTTCTCATTTTTTCACAAATATTTATTAACCACTTAAGCCCTATTATACAGTATACTTTCAAAACCTTGCAAATGAGTAGACCTACATACAGTGTATTGACTATATTAAAGGGCCTTGACATGGAAAAGGTTTAGAACTCGTATAGCAACTTTTTTTCTCCTGAAAAAGACATGTGTAGAATCGGCCTCGGGTCTCAATGGGTTAATCCCATGACCGTTTGACCCGTGTCCACCAGGGGGGGCAGTCAGACAGATATTTTGTGAAGCCACTAAGGAAATCGGGACTTCCTGAAAGTTCATATATTGGCCTGTTGTGGCGCTGTCATTGGGCCCAAAAAACCCCCATAGCTCCATAGAGGCCCATGTATTTGGGCCCAACTTCACCTAGACTGTATTACCTTAATAAACATGGTCATGAATACTTTCTGCTTCCAGTCACTAGTTTAAAGTCTCATTTCTCATGTCATAATATTCTTTTTGGAAAATGATGGTCCCATTTATTAAAAAAATGACAATAAAGTCGCGTATGTTCTGAGGGGTGTGGCTACCGTTACAGTCTATGAACGGGAGCCACCCCCCCGTTCAGTCAAAATAAAAACCAACGAAGAGTAAAGGGGGGGGGGGAGTCCCGCCTCGTTGTCTGGTCCAGCCAATGGCCAGCTGGGCCCAAACGGAGCCAGCCAATGGCCAGCTGGGCCCAAACGGATCTAGAAATATGGCGACATACAGACACATGCAAGGAATTACAGGCTTCATTTTACGTCTTATATGTTAGACCCGAGGAACGCTTTGTCCATATTTTTATTACAGTCTATGGTGTCCACACAGTTTTCCCTCCCGCTGCGGCGTGACGGCACGGACGGCCGGGCGGAGGTGTTCTGGAGCCTCCAGCCAATGGGAGAGAACCAGGAAGACGTGACGCGCGACGACCTGGACCCTCTGAGCGGCTCGGTGGTCTTCCTGTCCGGCCAGAGCGACGCCGCCATCAACTTCACCGTCATGGCCGACGACGTCCCCGAGGTCAACGAGACCCTGCTGTTGACCCTGGACAGGTACCGTACAGGGCAGTGTTGTTTTTGGCAGCAAATTTATATTTTAGTTTTAGTCATAGTCTCCTGAATAGTTTTCACTTAGTCTTAGTCACATTTTAGTCACCTGGAATGTATTAGTGCTAGACTAAATGTCATAAGATTTTAGTAGACTAAATCTACAGGTGATTTAGTCGACTAAAATGTATTTTTGCGGGCCTTGTTGGCGTCATAATGACTTATTTGCGTTGTGAGCTTGTATATCGGCTATTTTCAGCATGCAACCAAGTGTAAAGTGACTTATACTGGATCTGTTGTCCACTAGTCCCTTCCTAACATTTTAGTCTAGTTTTTATTTGTTGACGAAATTGTCAGTAGGCCTATATTTAGTCTTAGTTTTAGTCACCATAGCATAGTTTTAATTTAGTTTACATTTAGTTTTCTTCAGTGGAAAAGGTAGTCGACGAACATTTTTCGTGTTAGTTGTAGTCGACAAAAACAACACTGGTACAGGGGAGGAGGAGGAGGACGGAAATGACCATGAGACGTTTGGGATGAGATTTGACCAGGGAATGTACAGTAGATGGTGGAAAAACGTACCACATTTAATTGCACTTGAGTAAAAGTATGGATACTGTGATCATGTAGAAACACTCTATCACGTGATCGGAAATCGGGGGGAGGGGGGATCACGTCATTTTCAAACGATCGGAATCGGATCGGGAGCAGAAATACGTGATCGGGACATCCTTAGTGTGAATGAAATGAATGAATGAAAAACTTTATTCTGAACATAACTAGTCAAAGAATTAAAATAAGTGCAATATAGAAAACAAAAATTAAATTCCCAAGTATAAACAACAAGAAAAAAAGAAAGAAAAAAAAGCCACACTGGCCGCAAGTATAATTATTTATTTTCTCTTCTTTTTTTATTATTATTTTTATTTTTTAAACTTTTGTATGTTCAGGAGTAGGTTGAAGTAAAAAACTTATATAACCCTACTCCTTTATAGCTTAATTTCAGCGTCATCGCTTGACGTCATCTCATAACTACCAACATGGTATAATATTACATCCATATCATGATATTAGACTGGATATTGTCTGTGATTTTGGATATTGTACTATTGTGATATGGCATAAGTGTTCTCTAAAAAATATAAATATCCAAATAATTGCTAGAAGAGATTTTTCAATGGATTCTGTTACTATTGGGTATGCTAAATAACATGCTAAAATGTTTGGGAAATCGAAGTTCTGCAAAGGCATCATTTTCAAGATGGCGTCCACAGTGGCTTAACACCACCTATCAATAACTTAACACATTGCATTTACCTTGGAAAATAAAATGCAACACTGTTACTGCGAGAGTGAGGTCTAGCCAACACCAACTCGGGATTTCTGGATAGCTGCCCTCTATAAATGTCCTATCCAACATCAGGTTCTTGAGCTCTGTAGTGTACATACTGTAGGTGGTACGTTTCTTTCCCCTCCTGGCTTTGCCCTGTGGTTGGCTCCCATAGGGTCAACTTACTTGCCTCAAGTTCTGGGTGCCTGACGCAGTGCCCTGCCAGCCTCATCCTTCTCTCTCTGACTTTGTCCGTGACCCGTGGTAGGTCCCCATAGAGGTCCACATTTCTGATGCGGTCCGTCCATGCGCATCTAGTGCCATTTGTAGCATTCTTGTGTAGACTCCATCCAGGTATTTTCCCTGTTGTACTGTGAGGGTCTATGCATACAGCAGTACCTATACTGACTCCACAGTAGCTATGAACAGCCGCCTCTTAAAATAAATTATCAATGACAATGGTTTCCCTTTCCCATGTTGACAAAACCAGTGCACCTCTAAGTGCCGAACGCGAACATGTCCTGAGCAAACATCTTTCGCTTGATCCTGCAGGTGGCTGGCTTTGACACATCTGATGCCTTTCTCCGTCTCATTTCTTTTGAAGCATAACCTCCTGTTCTACTGTATGTTTGAGGTATCTAAACACATGCTTTATTGGGTACCAGTGTTCTATTGCTGCCTCAGCAAAGTGCTGGGATATCTTAATAACCAGGAATCTGATGGAATCTGATGTCAGGTCTAGTGCATGTGGATAAGTAAATCAGTTTGTCCTCTCTGGACCTGCATAATAAGAAAGTCTTTTATACAGTATCTGGCATATTTATTGTGCCATGCAATCTGGCTGATGATTACATCTCTCCCGCCAATACAATCTGGCGCTCGCTGGGAACGTAATGATGTCGCGTCATGTGTGTGTACCGTAAACCTTGTACAGCGTACAATAGAGTACCGTAATAGACAGAGTAAGGGCGCCGCCTATCAATAACTCAACAGGATTCATTGCAAACAGACCACTAGGGGGCGAGCACAACTCGTTTAGGATGTTTTTTTGTAAACCTTATATCCATACCTATCACCATGCTAAAAATAAAAACAAACTTGTGCAACAAGTGCCATATTAAATCCCAGTTTATACTGTAGGTATTTTAAGCCCCCGGCAGACATCATGCATGCCATCTTGAAAAGGATGCCTTTCCAGAACGTAGATTTTCCTAAATCTTATTTAGCATACCCAATAGTAACAGGAATTGTATTCTATCAATTATTTGCGGTTTCAACCTAACTTATCTAATATTGGATTCATTGCAAGCAGACCACTAGGGGGTGAGCCCAACTCGTTTGCGATGGTTTTTGAAAACCTTATGCCCATACCTACAGTAACCTTATGCCCATACCTACAGTAACCTTATGCCCATACCTACAGTAACCTTATGCCCATACCTACAGTAACCTTATGCCCATACCTACAGTAACCTTATGCCCATACCTACAGTAACCTTATGCCCATACCTACAGTAACCTTATGCCCATACCTACAGTAACATTATGCCCATACCTACAGTAACCTTATGCCCATACCTACAGTAACCTTATGCCCATACCTACAGTAACCTTATGCCCATACCTACAGTAACCTTATGCCCATACCTACAGTAACCTTATGCCCATACCTACAGTAACCTTATGCCCATACCTACAGTAACGGCATGTAAACTAAACCTTATGCCCATACCTACAGTAACCTTATGCCCATACCTACAGTAACCTTATGCCCATACCTACAGTAACCTTATGCCCATACCTACAGTAACCTTATGCCCATACCTACAGTAACCTTATGCCCATACCTACAGTAACCTTATGCCCATACCTACAGTAACGGCATGTAAACAAAACCTTATGCCCATACCTACAGTAACGGCATGTAAACAAAACCTTATGCCCATACCTACAGTAACAGCATGTAAACAAAACCTTATGCCCATACCTACAGTAACGGCATGTAAACTAATCTAAAACTGGTCCCCAAGTGCACACTGTTGATGATTTTGGCCGAATTCCCTCCCAGCTAAATATTTGCATTTGAGATGTAGTGGAGTAGAAATAAAAGTATTGAACATCTGAAATACTCCACTAGTAGCAATACCTCAAAAATGTACAGTACTTGAGTAAATGTACTTGGTTTACTTTCCACGCACTAGAGTAGACTAGATTAGATGGAATCCCAAGATCCAAGTTAACATCATTCTGGTCATTTCAGTAGCTACAAGAAAGGTAGGAAAGCAAAATATCCTCATGATGTCAATCTCCAAAGCCTCAATAACATCACAGCGACAACGGAATGATTATGCCATTTTTAGGGTGCACATAGTAACTATTTTGATAAGAGCCAGGCCTGACTCGATATGTGATATCCAGGCCTGGCTCGATATGTGATATCCAGGCCTGGCTCGATATGTGATATCCAGGCCTGGCTCGATATGTGATATCCAGGCCTGGCTCGATATGTGATATCCAGGCCTTGCTCGATATGTGATATCCAGGCCTGGCTCGATACGTGATATCCAGGCCTGGCTCGATATGTGATATCCAGGCCTGGCTCGATATGTGATATCCAGGCCTGGCTCGATATGTGATATCCAGGCCTGGCTCAATACGTGATATCCAGGCCTGGCTCAATACGTGATATCCAGGCCTGGCTCGATACGTGATATCCAGGCCTGACCCTTCACAATATCGTGATGGCGGACATCATGGAAAGGGCCAGGTTGCCGTTATTCAATTCCAGTATGGTTCCGTGCTGTGCATTCGTGCGTGCGGCTGTGTGTTAAGTTGTGATGGTGATGATGATGATGATGATGATGATGATGATGATGATGATGATGATGATGATGAGAATGGAGGCTGTTCTTTCCTCCCACGACGACGCGGCGGGGCTGCAGAGTGAAGACTGCACGCTTTATAGTGTACTTCGGGTAAGTAGGCAGAGAGAGAGAGAGAGAGTGTGTGGAGCGAGCCCCACTGCATGGCTCTCCTTTGTGTGCCGCGTGTGAACCAGGGGCTTTGTTTATCAGAGAAGGGCCCACTCCAGGAGCTCTTCTGGGGCCTTTTGGTGGTGGTGGTGGTGGTGGTGGTGGCATGGCCGTGCGTGCATGGATTTGAGGTGAGGTGGAGGAAGGAGAACTGTTTGCTCAAGTAAAAGCAGCAATGCACCAACGTGGAAATACTTTACTTGAGCAAAAAGTCATCATAGTATAGAATGTCTGTCCCAATTTTGCGGACGGACATAGCAGATGTACAAGCTCGTCGCACTGTGGGCTCGTGTAGTAGATCTACTGTGTGTGTGTGTGTGTGTGTGTGTGTGTGTGTGTGTGTGTGTGTGTGTGTGTGTGTGTGTGTGTGTGTGTGTGTGTGTGTGTGTGTGTGTGTGTGTGTGTGTGTGTGTGTGTGTGTGTGTGTGTGTGTGTGTGTGTGCGCGCGCGTGTGAGTGAAACGGTGAAACTAAAGTAGGAGTGTGGGGATGGCTAGTAAACGGGGAATCTTCTTTTGTTGCATTTCACCCCTGAAATGGCGTCACTGTTCGGTGTGTTGTGTGTGTGCATGCAAGAGGGCCGCTTGTTTGGAGTGCTCTTCAATCCTGTCCTCCGTTTGTTTCTAATTTACTTGCTGTGTGGTGCTCCTGTTGGCTGAGGTTTCCTCTCAACACACACGCGCACACGCACACACACTGACACACAAAGACCCCTGCAGAGATGGTGGAGTGGGGTTGATTGACACGGTTAATAAGAGTGGTCTAAACAGCAAAAGCCTTTAAGCATATGGGCCGCCCGGGGCCGGCAAGGCAGGCAGCAGCTGAATGAACACGAGCACAATACAAAGGAATGCTGCTGATTGACATGTTTCCACGTTAAAAGGCCCAGGCCGGCGTCGCGTGACATTGTTGTCGTGTGCTACACGCAGGGCAGGCAGCGGTGTTGTTGTGTACCGTACGCTCACTTTAGACGCACATACAGTATGGAGTCGTTACAGTATACCGTCGCTGTCCGGGCAAGAACCCACATCTTCACATTATTTTTAACTTTTTTCTGTTTATCTTTTTTTCCTTTTGTGCCCCATACTTCATCATACTATACTACAGCGTCGCACAAATGTAGCAAAAAAAATTGGCCGATATACAAGCCGGTATAGATTGGCTATTTTTTTTTTAAACCCATTTTGACCTGAGATCAGATTAAAAAAGAAAATCTTCTACATCCTGACAGTTTTCAGATTTAAAAAAAATGGCAGACCTACAAGCTACGAGCTTGTAGATCTGCTATTTTTCAATAGCTAAAGCATGACATAATGCCAACACCAAAAGGGGTTCCCGCCCCCAAAATGGGTTAAACAAAATGAAGCGGAAGTGGTTAAGACTTAGAGTGCGTGGTTATTAGTACGTATCGACACGACGACATGCATTAACAAGAGCTTGCGACTGTCTAAATAATGCAGTAGGTCGATTGGAACGCGTGGGTGCATTTCATTCCCTGCCACGATAATTATGACGTTCACCTTTAGGAAAGGAGGAAACATATAGTGATTTAAATAAATACACACAGTTGTTTGGACATTGTGTCATGACCAAGGAAACTAACTGTGTGCGTGTGTATGTGCGTGTGCGTGTGTGTGTGTGTGTGTGTGTGTGTGTGTGTGTGTGTGTGTGTGCGCGCGCAGGACTAACGCGGAGAACCAGGTCTTGAAGGCAGGCTTCACCAGCAGACAGGTTGTGATCGTGGAGAATGACGACCCCGGGGGGGTGTTTGAGTTCTCTCCGTACTCCAGAGGACCCTGGGTCATCAGCGTAAGACCACCCCTCAAATGAAACACTATAGAACTGTCTGTATATGACCGTATGTTAGGACCCTGGGTCATCAGCGTAAGACCACCCCTCAAATGAAACACTATAGAACTGTCTGTATATGACCGTATGTTAGGACCCTGGGTCATCAGCGTAAGACCACCCCTCAAATGAAACACTATAGAACTGTCTGTATGTTAGGACCCTGGGTCATCAGCGTAAGACCACCCCTCAAATGAAACACTATAGAACTGTCTGTATGTGACTGTATGTTAGGACCCTGGGTCATCAGCGTAAGACCACCCCTCAAATGAAACACTATAGAACTGTCTGTATATGACCATATGTTAGGACCCTGGGTCATCAGCGTAAGACCACCCCTCAAATGAAACACTATAGAACTGTCTGTATGTTAGGACCCTGGGTCATCAGCGTAAGACCACCCCTCAAATGAAACACTATAGAACTGTCTGTATATGACCGTATGTTAGGACCCTGGGTCATCAGCGTAAGACCACCCCTCAAATGAAACACTATAGAACTGTCTGTATGTGACTGTATGTTAGGACCCTGGGTCATCAGCGTAAGACCACCCCTCAAATGAAACACTATAGAACTGTCTGTATGTGACTGTATGTTAGGACCCTGGGTCATCAGCGTAAGACCACCCCTCAAATGAAACACTATAGAACTGTCTGTATATGACCATATGTTAGGACCCTGGGTCATCAGCGTAAGACCACCCCTCAAATGAAACACTATAGAACTGTCTGTATGTTAGGACCCTGGGTCATCAGCGTAAGACCACCCCTCAAATGAAACACTATAGAACTGTCTGTATATGACCGTATGTTAGGACCCTGGGTCATCAGCGTAAGACCACCCCTCAAATGAAACACTATAGAACTGTCTGTATGTTAGGACCCTGGGTCATCAGCGTAAGACCACCCCTCAAATGAAACACTATAGAACTGTCTGTATGTTAGGACCCTGGGTCATCAGCGTAAGACCACCCCTCAAATGAAACACTATTAAACTGTCTGTATGTGACTTCATGTTATCTGCTGGGACCATGGAAGTGTGTGCTATAGCAGTAGTTCTCAAAGTGGGATCCGTGGACCCCCGTTGGAGTAGTTGGCTGATGGCGTACCCTAGCCTCTAGGGGACCGAATAATGTGTCCGTAGATGGCAGAAGAAATAATTAACCCATTTTGACCTGAGATCAGATTCTTAAAAGTGTCTTCTACATCCTGACAGTTTTCTGAAAAAATCTATGTTTCTGTGTCAGTCGTTCTTCGATTTTTTTCAAAAAGAGCAGATCTAAAAGCTCGCAGCGCACCACTCGGTGGAGCGCTGCGAGCTTGTAGATCTGCTATTTTTCAATAGCTAAAGCATAGCACATAATGCTAACACCAAAAGGGGGTTCCCGGTCCAAGTTAACAGCCAACTTCTGAATGGATAAACTGGTCGAAGTCAACGACCTCCCTTTGAGAACCCTGTTACGAATAATCATAATTAAAGGTATATTCAGTGATTTCACTTAATTCAAATATCACTTATTTTTGTGTTTTGTTGTGATAATCCTCTCTACTATAGAGTGTGCTGACCATATAAGGAGTTCCTCCCTGTTCCCAGTTAACCCCTGGGGGTCAAAACAAACCTTAGGTTTCGTTTTTGGCTCTCTATCCTGATTGGATGAAAGGCTTTATTGCCACCTAGCCAAAAACGAAACCGAAAGGTTTTTTGAGTGAAATCACTGAATATACCTTTTTAAAAAAGAGCAAAAAGAAAAAAAGCCCAACCGTTCAGAAACCCCATTATGTGACCAGAATGTGTGCGCTGCTGTGTCGCCCCCTGCCTGCCTGTGTAGGAAGGGGAGGCGGTGGAGCTGCACGTGGTGCGGGCCCAGGGCCAGCTGCTCAAGCAGCTGGTGCGCTACGCCGTCATGCCCGCCGCGGGCAACGCCGAGTTCTACGGCGCCACGGGCATCCTGGAGTTCAAGCCGGGAGAGAGGGAGGTGGTGGTGGCCCTGGTGGCGCGGCCCGACGGCGTGCCGGAGGTATGGAGAGCGTTGCTTTGATTGATTTTATTGAACACGTTATTCGATCGTGGACGGGTAAAAACGGCACGCGGTGCAGTCTGACCTGAGATCAGTTTCTAAAAATGTCTTCTACATCCTGACAGTTTTCATTCTGACCTGAGATCAGATTCAAAAAAAAAAAAGTCGCTCTTCGATTTTTCAAAAATAGCAGACCTAAAAGCTCGTAGCGTGCCACTCGGTGGCGCGCTATGAGCTTGTAGATCTGCTATTTTTCAATAGCTAAAGCATAACATGATGCCAACACCAAAATGGGTTCCCGTTCAGAATGGGTTAAAGCTAAAAAGGATGACACAAATAAAAGTCTTGTGAAATTTTTGAAAGAAACCAGTGTTACACATCCTTTAATGGACGTGTTTAACCCTTGTGGGTTAAATTTAAAGGCGCAGTGAAATGAAAAAGACGTTTTTCACACTTTTAGACCATATCAGTGGTCATCATATAGGCATACCTAACAATGGATGCCAATTCTTTTTTTTTATTCTCATTTCTGTGTGTTTTTATATCAAAGGTCCATAAAAACGATTGCATTATTTATTTATTAAAACGAAAACGTGCTGCGTGATGACGTGTAGAGATACACATCGATAAAAGCCAATAAAAATGAAGCTCACCCGTTTAATTCCCCATATTTGCGCCTCCGTCCATCACAGCTGCTACTGATTACAGAATTATTTCAGGATTATTTCCATTCCAGATAACATCCAGACAGTGTATTACTCGGTTTCAACTTAATCATCACGCTAAAATATGTATCCGAAAACATTATAGGGTAGAAATAAGCCACATAACAGTAAACTGGTTGTGCTGGCCGACCATAATGATTTATAAACAAACAACACCACGCTGTTGCGCATAGCATAGCTAACGTCCCTAGCTACCGTCCCATCGCCTGAAGGGATGCAACGGTCTGATTGGTTCAGAAACTTCAGACCGGTGTTTCATGTTGAAACACCATTTTCATGTTGTTCACCATTTCCGTTTCACTGCGCCTTTAAGAAAGCGAGTATAAACTGCAGGTTAGCCTATAATGATCGCATGCGTATATTGTCGAGCAAACCAAGGCGGAGCAGTGCAAGTGAGTTATTCTGCAGTGTGGCCCGTGATTATACACTTGTCATGCCCTACTGAGAAACTTGATGTATAAATGTACGTGTCGGCTCATTGAGTCTCAAAACTGCATAATTATGCTGCTATGTAACCCTCAGCTTCAGTAGCACTAGGTACCGGTCTTCTTTTTTGGAAGCACTGGTATGAATGTTTAGTGTGTGTGTGTGTGTGTGTGTGTGTGTGTGTGTGTGTGTGTGTGCGCAGCTGGACGAGACCTTCTCGGTGGTCCTCAGCAGCCACAGCACTCCGGCCAGTCGCCTGGGCAGCCACCGGGAGGTGAGCATCACGGTGAGGCAGAGCGACGACCCGCACGGCGTGGTCCACTTCCCGCGGGCCGATCTGAGCCGCGCCGTCGACGAGAGCACGGACACACACGACACACGCCCAGGTGTGCAGCACACACACACACACACACACACGCCGTCCTCTCTCACACACACACACACACCAACACGCTTCATTTGGACGACAAACGTTGATTTAGTTCAGTCATAGCCTTCTCCATTTACTGGTCTGGACGGTTAGTTATAGTCTTGGCACCTATAGGCTGCTGAGCCCAGCCTGACGGCGTGTCGCGGGTTTGACCCCCGATCCCGATGGCCTTTGCCGCGTGTCTCCCCCCCCCCCCCCATCGCTCTTCCCCTATCCTGTCAGTCTACTTTCAACCTATCGATGAAATGCAGGAAAAAAAGCATTTTTTTAAAAACATTTACTGTATAGTCATTGACTAAAAATCCACAGTCAATTCCACACACAGTTTTTTTAATCAAATAAAAATAGTATATACCATAACGGCCTCTCCTCCTCCATGCATAATATACAGCGGTGTATCCAGTGGCGAGGACCGGGGGCCGCTTCGGACGGGTGTCCGTCTCCTGGGCGCTGGAGCCCGCCCTGTCCGGAGACGTCCACCCTGTCCAGGGAGACGTCGTCTTCGAGGACGGAGAGCACCTGAAGAACATCACCCTGTTCTCCGTACCTGACCAGGTTACAGTATAATCCCTATGGCCAATGACCTGCTTATCCCATTCTGACCTGAGATCAGATTCTAAAAAAAAAATGTCTTCTCTACATCCTGACAGTTTTCTGAAAGAAAGCTACGTTTCGGTGTCAGTCGTTCTTCAATTTTTCAAAAAAAAACAGCAGACCTACAAGCTCATAGCGCGCCACTCGGTGGCTCGCTATGAGCTTGTAGGTCTGCTGTTTTTCAATAGCTAAAGCATGCTAAGTCATGCTGGACCTCCAAAAGGCTTTTGACACCGTGAACCACTCCATACTGGTTAACAAGCTAAAAGCTATTGGTTTTGATAGCACATCAGTGAGCTGGATGCAATCCTACCTGGAGGGGAGAGAACAGATGGTGGAGGTAAACGGAACACCGAGTGGCGCGATACGAGCTTGTAGGTCTGCTATTTTTGAAAAATCTAAGAACGACTGACATTTTTTAGAATATGATCTCAGGTCAGAATGGGTTAATGCACTTGACCTTTGGCTACATGTAGTACTTTTTGTCTCCCTCTATATATTTCCCCATCTCAGAGAGAAAAATGTATGCTACAGTATACTGTCAATTGCTTACATGCCATTGTTCTGTTTTGTTTGGTTTGGTGTATATGTATGTGAATGAAGATCCCAGAGGAGATGGAGAGCTTCACCATCACACTGCTGAACGCTACTGGGGGAGCGCGGCTGGGAGACCACCTCAATGCCACCTTACACGTCAACAAGAACGACGACCCCATCTACTTTGCCGGTAAAACACCTCTCATAGTTTTAACCCATTCTGACCCGAGATCAGATTAAAAAAAAAGGTCTTCTACATCCTGACAGTTTTCCATTCTGACCTGAGATCAGATTAAAAAAAATGTCTTCTACGTCAGTCGCTCTTCGAATTTTCAAAAACAGCAGACCTACAAGCTCGTAGCGCGCCACTCGGTGGCGTGCTACGAGCTTGTAGATCTGCTATTTTCCAATAGCTAAAGCATAGCGTAATGCTAACACCAAAAGGGGTTCCCGCCCCCAAAATGGGTTAAGCCAATGACCGACAAATGTCCAAGTTATTTGAAGCAGTCGGCGCACCAGCTTGGACCCGATGCATCGCCATCTTTATTGCAGTTTGAACATTGATTGATTAATTGATCGATTTAATTGAATTGAATAATTTATTTAAAATTAATTCAAAGGGATACAGAGGATTCAGACACAAGAAAGCCCAGCATCGTGGTCCTTTTTGGGGGAAATGTGAAACAATATTGTTGTGTACTTAAAACAACTGAATCTAAAGCGTTAAATGGTCCTTCAGAAGCCGTGGGAGATCATTTTGAATCACAATCATTAACGTTTTTGTCTCTTTCTCACTTTCTGTCCCCCTCTCCCTCTCCCCCTCTCTCCCCCTCTCCCCCTCTCTCCCACTCTCCCCCCCTCTCCCCCTCTCCCCCTCTCCCCCTCTCCCCCTCTCCCCCTCTCCCCTCTCCCCCTCCCCCTCTCCCCCCTCTCGCCCTCTCCCTCTCTCCCTCTCCCCCTCTCCCTCTCCCCCTCCCCCTCTCCCCCCTCTCGCCCTCTCCCTCTCTCCCTCTCCCCCTCTCCCTCTCCCCCTCTCCCCCTCCCCCTCCCCCTCTCCCCCCTCTCCCGCTCTCCCCCTCTCCCGCTCTCCCCCTCTCCCTCTCCCCCTCTCTCCATCTCTCCCTCTCCCCCTCCTCTCTCTCCCCCTCCTCCTTCTCAGAACCCACGGTCGTACGGATCCAGGAGGGGGGCGTGGCCAACTTCACGGTGATCCGGGCGGGGCGGGTGGACTCTGTCGTCACGGTGATGTACCGCGTGGAGTACGTGGGCGACGCCACGCCAGGCGACCTGGCGGCGGTGGCGGCGGCGCAGAGCAACGAGTCGCTGACGATGCAGCTGGTGTATGACGTGGGAGAGTGGACCAAGAACGTGTCGGTGGTCGCCGAGGACGACGACGTCCCCGAGACGGACGAGCCCTTCTACATCGTCCTCTACAACGCCACAGGTCAGAGCTAACCCATTCTGACCTGAGATCAGATTCATACGAGGTTTCCAACTGGACACACACACTGGTCTGATTAACCCATTCTGACCTGAGATCAGATTCATACGAGGTTTCCAACTGGACACACACACTATGGTCTGATTAACCCATTCTGACCTGAGATCAGATTCATACGAGGTTTCCAACTGGACACACACACACTATGGTCTGATTAACCCATTCTGACCTGAGATCAGATTCATACGAGGTTTCCAACTGGACACACACACTGGTCTGATTAACCCATTCTGAGCTGAGATCAGATTCATATGAGGTTTCCAACTGGACACACACACTGGTCTGATTAACCCATTGTGCTCTGCCCACTGCTGTCGTTACAGCACAAAAGAGAGAGAAAATAAGGGGTCTGAAATTGTGAGTCATTAGCAGGGGTTTCTGTGATTTGGCCTGACACAAAAGGAAAAGGCTAGGGGGAAGGAGGAGGGGGGGGGAGGGGGTTAAGATAGTCATAGAAGTGCACTCTCATCACGGCATCACCATCCAGGTCACAATGAACCACAATGTTTTAACCCATTTTGGACTGAGGTCGATTCAAAAGTCAGTGATGCTCAACCTTTTTCATGTCAAGGACCCCCAGAATTATCTCGTATTGGGCCACGGACCCCCATCTCAAAATATGTAGTTCCAGGGACCCCCCCCAGAAGCAAATATTTTAGTTAAAAATGTTCGCTCTGTGAAATATATAATTCAAAGATTTGTGCCACATTTTTCACGGTTTTTCAAAAATAGCAGACCTACAAGCTCGTAGCGCGCCACTCGGTGGCGCGCTATGAGCTTGTAGATGAGCTTGTAGCTTGTAGATCGTACTACAGCGTCACACACAAAATTTAGCACGTCTACAAGCGTTCTAGTATAGTGTGGGATGCAGTGTTGTTTTCGTCGACTAAAACTAAGACGAAAGATGTTCGTCGACTACCTTTTTTCACTGACAAATGAAAACTAAGCTATGCTGACTAAAACTAAGACTAATTATAATGACAATTTCGTCGACAAAATAAAAACTAGACTAAAATGTTAGGAAGGGACTAGTGGACAAGAGATCCACATTTTACACTTTGTTGCATGCTGAGAATAGTTTCAGCTTCACTTGCTGTTATTTTCAGCAAGTGTAAAAACGGTCATTACGACGGCATCAAGGCCCACTAAAATACATTCTACTCTACGAAAATTAACTGTAAATGTAGTCGACTAAAATCTTATGACATTTAGTCGACTAAAACGAGACTAACACTAAAACATTCCGGGTGACTAAAATGTGACTAAGACTAAGTGAAAACTATTCAAGAGACTATGGCTAAAACTAAAATGGAAATTCTCTGCCAAAAACAACACTGGTAGGATGCCTGTAGTAATGAGAGGCAGCCAGGCAACAATCACTCTTTGTCATCATCTGAATATTTATAGCATCCTATAGTTTACATTTCTCTCCACGTCCTTATCAGTGGTGTAAAGTAACTAAGTATACACGTCATGTACTCAAGTACTCTACCTAAGTACAATGTTGAGGTGTTTTTTACTTTACTGGACTATACTACATTTCCAATACTTCTACTCCACTACATCCACAACATAGTACTTTTACTGCACTGCAATCATTGCAAAACGTACTATTTACTTTGTAGATTACTAGTTAATAGATGACTTTGTTACTAGTTACTTTGTAGATTTTGATTGTCATTACAAAATAACCCAACACTTAATATACTTTGGCTATTTTAAAATAGACTAATATTAAATGGTATTCTACAACTTGTAAAATGGGACAATCTGCATAATGACTACTTTCTACTTTTGGTACTTTAAGTACATTTTGATACCAATGCTGTTGTACTTTTACTCAAGTCAATTTGTTATTCCGGACTTTTACTTGTAACAGAGTATTTGTACTTGTATATAAATACTGTAGGCTATTGATGCTTGTACTTGTGAGTACCTTTTCCACCACTGTCCTAGTTGAGCTTTCTCTCCATGTCCTTACCAGTCATTTCCGTAACACTGGAGAGAGCCGCTAGCTTAATTTAGAGGCGACTTTGGTGACACAGGAAGCCCTCCTAATCCCTGGTATTGTGTGTCTGGGATGGGGGGGGGGGGGGGGGGGGGGCTCCGCAGATCCTTAACCCATTCTGACCTGAGATCAGATTCTAAAAATGTCTTGTTTCTATGTCGGTCGTTCTTCGATTTCTCAAAAATAGCAGACCTACGAGCTTGTAGATCTGCTATTTTTCAATAGCTAAAGCATAACGTAATGCTAACACCAAAAGGGGGTTCCCGCCGAAAATGGGTTAATTAACTGGACTCCAAGCTTCCTGAGACACAAAGAAAGACCGCAGCGCTGGCGCGGTTGCCAAGTCCGCGTATTATCTCCGTTGTTGGGCAGAAAACTCCCAAATGTTCATTTTGTCAGGAAATCTAAAAAAAATATATATATATATTTCAGGAAATGAAGAAAACCTTATACGGTATATTTAAAACAATGCAATCAACTGCCCCATCAAAGTTGCTATATTGTGACTTTGGATTTATTGTCAGACACTTGCATGAGAGGCGTATAGCGGACAGTTTGACAGTCCAATGGAGATTCTTTTTTTGATGTTTCTCCTATACAGATCTTGTCCAAACATCACAGAAATCAGGACACGTTATCTATATATAGTCATAGCTCAATTTTTCATATTTCATTGTGTGTGCGTGCGTGTGTCTGTGTCTGTGTGTCTGTGTGTGCGTGTGCGTGTGTGGGTGTGTGTGTGTTTGTGTGTGCGTGTGTGTGTGTGTGTGTGTGTGTTTGTGCCCCCAGGTGATGCCGTGGTATATGGAGCCGACACAGCCACGGTGGTGATCGAGGCCAACGACGACGCCAACGGCATCTTCTCCCTGGACCCCGCGGAGAAGGCTGTGGAGGAAGGCCACACCAACCACTTCTAGTAAGGCTCTGGCTCAGCCTCCCAGCCCATTCTGACCTGAGATCAGATTCATACGAGGTTTCCACTGGACACACACTGGTCTGATTAACCCATTCTGACCTGAGATCAGATTCTAAAAATGTCAGTCGTTCTTCGATTAAAAAAAATAAATAGCAGACCTACAAGCTCGTAGCGCGCACTCGGTGGCGCGCTATGAGCTTGTAGATCTGCTATTTTTCAATAGCTAAAGCATAACATGATGCCAACACCAAAATGGGTTCCCGTTCAGAATGGGCTAGCAGACCACGCAGGCATTTAGCAGACGCTCTTCATCCAGAGCCACTTGACCGTTTTTCCGCGCCATTGCCGGAGCCTAATTTTGATACCGACACTTGGTCCGCCATTGCCGAAAGCCCTTCGGCGATTGCGCTTTTTATATAGTTGCATTCGATCGAGCGACCCATAATGCTACTCACGTTAGCCCGGTTAGCTAGCTGTGTTGTTGTTGTTGGCACAGCACTGGATCGTCCATCTTAGATCGTCGTCGCCATAATAATCCACTCTATCCGTTTCTTTCAATCGCCTGTATATCTCCTATTCCTTGTCCCGGATGGCATTTTTGGTCAAAACAGCGTTTCTTTGACGGGCACAGAGACGGCGATGTGTAGCTCTCCAGTGCTCCAGCATAGATCGATCATGTCAACAAAGGTGGTCTCGGCTCCGTCTAGCTGGCTGGGATCAATCAATAAGCGAGAAATCGGAAAGCGAGAAATCGACAAGCGAGAAATCGGAAAGCGAAAATCGGAAAGCGAGAAATCGATAAGCGAGAAGTCGATAAGCGAGAAAATCGGAAAGCGAGAAATCAATAAGCGAGAAATCGGAAAGCGAGAAATCGATAAGCGAGAAAATCGGAAAGCGAGAAATCAATAAGCGAGAAATCGGAAAGCGAGAAATCGATAAGCGAGAAAATCGGAAAGCGAGATATCGGAAAGCGAGAAATCGGAAAGCGAGAAAATCGGAAAGCGAGAAAATTGATAAGCGAGAAAATCGGAAAGCGAGAAATCGGTAAGCGAGAAATCGGAAAGCGATAAAATCGGAAAGCGATAAAATCGGAAAGCGATAAATATATAAGCGAGAAATCGATAAGCGAGAAATCGGAAAGCGAGAAATTGATAAGCGAGAAATTGATAAGCGAGAAATCGGAAAGTGAGAAATCGGAAAGCGAGAAATCGGAAAGCGAGAAATCGGAAAGCGAGAAATCGATAAGCGAGAAAATCGGAAAGCGAGAAAATCGGAAAGCGAGAAATCAATAAGCGAGAAATCGGAAAGCGAGAAATCGATAAGCGAGAAAATCGGAAAGCGAGAAAATCGGAAAGCGAGAAATCGGAAAGCGAGAAATCGATAAGCGAGAAATCGGAAATCGGAAAGCGAGAAATCGGAAAGCGAGAAATCGGAAAGCGAGAAATCGGAAAGAGAGAAATCGATAAGCGAGAAATCGATAAGCGAGAAATCGGAAAGCGAGAAATCGATAAGCGAGAAAATCGTTAAGCGAGAAATTCGGAAAGCGAGAAATCGATAAGCGAGAAATCGATAAGCGAGAAAATCGAAATGCGAGAAATCGGAAAGCGAGAAATCGGAAAGCGAGAAATCGATAAGCGAGAAATCGATAAGCGAGAAATCGATAAGCGAGAAAATCGGAAAGCGAGAAAATCGGAAAGCGAGAAAATCGATAATCGAGAAATCGATAAGCGAGAAATCGATAAGCGAGAAATCGATAAGCGAGAAATCGATAAGCGAGAAAATCGGAAAGCGAGAAAATCGGAAAGCGAGAAAATCGGAAAGCGAGAAAATCGATAAGCGAGAAATCAATAAGCGAGAAAATCGGAAAGCGAGAAAATCTGAAAGCGAGAAATCGATAAGCGAGAAAATCGGAAAGCGATTAATCGGAAAGCGATTAATCGATAAGCGAGAAATCGATAAGCGAGAAATCGGAAAGGGAGAAATCGGAAAGCGATAAAATCGGAAAGCGAGAAATCGGAAAGCGAGAAATCGATAAGCGAGAATCCACTTCCGGTCGACTGAAAATGTGGATTTTCAAAATAAGAGCTCGACTGGAAAAAATGCTGGCGTGAATTAGGTCCTAATTTTTCAATAAATGATAGCGCTAAATGTGTTAAGTAAGCAAAGGACAACATAGCAGGGGTAGAGTGGTCGGAAGAGCAGCCGACACTGAAGCCTCATACATACTCCAGTTTTTGGTGATCACCTAAAACGGTGATAAGCTATCACCAAAAACTGGAGTATGCATGAGCCTTCAGTGTCCTTGAGCAAGACTGAACTGAACCCCTAATTGCCCCTTGATGTGCAGGTTTGTGCCTTGCACGGTTTCCTCCGCCATCGGTGCGTATGGATGTGTGAATGTGATGCACGTTGGATAAAAGCGCTATATAAACGCACCATTTACCATTAACAACACTAGGTAATACATCAAACTCATAGAAATGGTCATCTACAGTAGCATCATACTGTAGATAAACCAAGAACCTAGCATCAGTAAACGGTATAATATTTTTTTTTAAAGGCAATAATCTGTACATTGAAACTATACAAACTATAGCATGTCATGTTAACAAATGCATCTAAGTGGTATTTGCGTAAGCCTCCAGGGTCGTGAGGGCATGCGCTACGGTAAGTGCTAAAGTGGAGTCTGAAGGGGGTGATAGTCTTCAGATTACGGCAGAGGATCGGGGAGTGAGTCTGGCAGTGTTGTTTTTGGTAGCAAATTTCTATTTTAGTTTTAGTCATAGTCTCCTGAATAGTTTTCACTTAGTCTTAGTCACATTTTAGTCACCTGGAATGTATTAGTGCTAGTCTAGTTTTAGTCGACTAAATGTCATAAGATTTTAGTCGACTAAATCTACAGGTGATTTAGTCGACTAAAATGTATTTTTGCGGGACTTGTTGCCATCATAATGTCTTATTTTACACTTGCTGAAAATAGCCGATCTACAAGCTCACAACGCGTCACAGCGCGACGCGTTGTGAGCTTGTAGATCTTCTATTTTCAGCATGCAACCAAGTGTAAAATGACTTATACTGGATCTGTTGTCCACTAGTCCCTTCCTAACATTTTAGTCTAGTTTTTATTTGTTGACGAAATTGTCAGTATATTTAGTCTTAGTTTTAGTCACCATAGCATAGTTTTAATTTAGTTTCCATTTAGTTTCCTTCAGTGGAAAAGGTAGTCGACGAACATTTTTCGTCTTAGTTTTAGTCGACGAAAACACTGGTGTGGCGGAGCGGGTGTTTTAGGGGAAGATTCTGACGGCTCGATCTTGAGTGAGCGGGAGGGTGTGTTAGGATCAGCAAGCATAGCTTGTGCTTAGAGTAAATAAAACTCTTTTTACACCTGTAAACGTGCATGATGTCAAGTCAAGTCACCTTTATTTATATAGCACATTTAAAAACAACAGAAGTTGACCCAAAGTGCTTTCCATATACAAATTACATCATGAAATACAAAATTAAAATTAAAACGTCTGGCAATACTTCATATAAGAAAAATACAATATAACAACATTTTAAGGAACATGAAACAACAGATAGCCTACTGATTACAAAAAGGTTTAAAACATTCACAGAACTATAGGAGCTGAAGGCAATGGAGAAAAGGTGAGTTTTTAGGGAGGATTTGAAACTGTCGATGGTTGGGCTGGATTTGATCTGTAGTGGGAGACTATTCCAGAGTTCGGGGGCAATTACTGAGAAGGCCCCTTAGGTCGCCTTTGGTTTTTTGGCTCGTTGAGGGGGAAAGCAAGGGGCAATTGGTTGACCCGAGTACCCTGGAGGTGCAGAAACCAGGTCGCAAATGTATTCCGGTGCCAGGCCCATTTCGGAGCTTTAAAAACGAACGGTAGAATTTTTTTAAATGCATTCTAGTGTTTCACTGGTAAACCAGTGCAGTTGAGGCCCGAGCCTGACCGGACGGACGTGGCCCTCTCTCGCCCCCTGTGACTGTCCCCACAGTGTCCTCCGTGCCAGGGGTCACTTTGGCAACGTGACGGTGTTCTGGCAGCTCTACGCCAACGACTCGCTGACCCCCCTGGAGGAAGGCCAGGAGTTCCGCAACGCATCGGGCTCCGTCACCTTCACCACGGGACAGCAGGCCAAGCCCGTCGTCCTGGAGGCCGTCTCCGAGGGGCTGCCCGAGTTCGATGAGTTCTATGTCCTCAGGCTGCTCAACGTCTCAGGTGAGCGCCCGGTTTATAGGTGTGTGGATGCGATGTGATTATCCCATTCTGACCTGAGATCAGATTCATACAAGGTTTCCACTGGACACACACTGGTCTGATTAACCCATTCTGACCTGAGATCAGATTCTAAAAATGTCAGTCGTTCTTCGATTTTTCAAAAATAGCAGACCTACAAGCTCGTAGCGCGACACTCTGTGGCGCGCTATGAGCTTGTAGATCTGCTATTTTTCAATAGCTAAAGCATAACATGATGCTAACACCAAAATGGGTTCCCGTTCAGAATGTGATTATACATTTTCACAGTTTATTCAGAAATAGCAGATCTACGTGATATGAATGAAACTTTATTGACAGCCGTATAGCCAGTGGAAGACAAACGACAATTAAAAACATACAAAACAGTCACAAATAAATACATTGGTTCATAAGACTCTCAAAGTATCTCGTAAAAAAAAAAAAAAAAATCTATAAGAGGCACTCGTACCAATGTTTCGGTATCTAACAGTGCTAAACCTAGGATTAGTCAGCACCTTAATCACGTTATTATGTGACCCCATCGAGTCTGCTTTTAAAGCTGAACATGAGGTTTCTCAAGAGATTCTGGAAAGGTGGTTAGACCAGAGTCGCAGAAGAGCCGACTAGCACTGCCACCCCTATATAGGCATCGTTATAAGCCACCTTTAGCTTGCGCAGACTCTCTTTTTTTAATTTTATATATAGCCTAACTTTGTTTATTGTTTTTTTCACAGAAGCATTATTTAAATACAGGAGTTGAAAAATAACAAATGGTGGCATTAACAGCTTCTCTTAAATAAACCCCACAAGTATGAGGGTTAGGGTAAAGAGTAAAACACATTTTCACCCCCAAAGAAAAAAAGACAGCAGACTCTCTTTTTAATAATTCACCCATAAGGCGGCTGTAATAGAGTTAGAGTTCTAGGTGAAAGAGCATGCCACTGATTGAGAACATTATTTCCACCTGTGCTGATTAGCAAGAACCCCTGCAGCCTGTTGTAGCCTCTGAGTGTGCTGTGTGTGTTCAGTTCTGCATTGAGAGTCAAGAAGTAAAGACCTATGTTTGAATGCTCTCCAAGTGTGTTATTTACAAGTCCCAGAATATGACAGGGGCTGTATACAGCGGGGTGCGGTATACGCTCTAAATAGGTTCACCTTGTAGGTCATAAAATGCGTATAGTTTCTGCGAACGCGACTCATATGAAACGTTGCGGACGTATGATATCACAGGTGGTTACCCGGGCGAAGGCGGCAAGCTGGCGGAGGAGACCTCCCTGAGCGCCTCGGTCCTCATCCCCTTCAACGACGACCCGTTTGGCGTCTTCGCCATCGCCGAGGACGACCTGGACCAGGAGGTGGCCGAGGACGTCGTCGAGGTAGACGGCGACCAGGACGACGGCGGCGGCGACAACGTGGCGTCCTTCACCATCCTCCGGCGGCAGGGCGCGTTCGGCGACGTGAGCGTGGCCTGGGAGATCGTGTCGGCGAGCTTCCCGGGCGGCCTCCCGGCTCCCATGGACGACCTCGTCCTCCTGGCCTCGTTCCCGCCGGGGTCTCCCGACGTGGAGCTGAGGCCGCGTGAGCGCCGGCGCCACTCGGCCACGGACGCCCGCTTCCTCTCCGGCCGCCCGGGGGCGTACGGCCGCGTCTCCCCCGAGGTAAGAGGTGCCCCGCCCCCGTCCGTCGCCGCCGTTGTTTTACGGAACGGTCGTCTTGAGACCCACCGGTGTGGCTATGTTTCTATGTCGGTCGTTCTTCGATTTAAAAAAAAATAGCAGACCTACAAGACCGAGTGGCGCGCTACGAGCTTGTAGGTCTGCAATTTTCAATAGCTAAAGCATAGCATGATGCTGACACCAAAAGGGGTTCCAACCCAAAACGGGTTAAGAGGGTTTCCAGTGAGCCAACATGCATTGAGACCTGAGACCACATTCTATACATGTTTCTTTGTCAGTTGTGCTCAACCTTTTTCATGCCGAGTACCCCAGGATTATCTGCATTAGGCCGAGGACCCCCGTCTGACAATATGTTGTTGTTGTTCTAGT
Organism: Protomyctophum parallelum; assembly: GCF_964188405.1. Classification (NCBI taxonomy): domain Eukaryota; kingdom Metazoa; phylum Chordata; class Actinopteri; order Myctophiformes; family Myctophidae; genus Protomyctophum; species Protomyctophum parallelum. The sequence continues at coordinate 26,314,942 of NC_139710.1, read as the reverse complement.
CAGAAGCACAGATATGAGTTTAAAAAAACATTCGCTGTGAAAGAATATAAATTCAAAGATTTGTGCCACGTTTTCACGATGTTTTCAAGAATTGCAGATCTACAGTATGAGCTCATAGCGCAGCACTCGGTGTGCTATGAGCTTGTAGATCTGCTATTTTTCAACAATTTGAGTTTAAAATAAGTGGTTAAATTATTTGAGATAATCATAATTATTTTGAGTAATCATCACAATCATTTGCATGCATTTCCAAGTATAGAAACAAAGCGGAAATGGCAGATATACAAGCTTACAACACTTTATTTAAACTTGTAGCAGCTATTTCCGTTTTTTTTAAAGCGTAACATCATGCAATTGTATATTTAAGTTATTTGCCACATCTGACCAGTGCCATTTACAAAGCCTAAAAAGGCAAATACAGTTTAAATTTCCATCCATTATGTTATCCCGATGTTCAATGCCACCAAAAACACAATGAAATCATTGACCATCTGGTGTGACAATCGTTTGCCAATTTAGGATGCGCCCGCTCCCCTGGGGGGGAACTTCACCTTCTCGGCTTGGCTGGTGCCACGGCTGGACACCGACGGCTTCATCGTCTCCAAAGGGAACGGGAACGGGACCTTGTATTACGGAGTCAAGGTGATTTAGAAATGTTACAAATGTTGTGCTGCGAGTTATACACTCAGAGTTTTACACGCCTGCATGGGGGCCATTTGAGACACACCGAGACCCACCGGTGTAGCCATGTTTCTATGTGTCAGTCGTTCTTCGATTTTTCAAAAAATAGCAGACCTACAAGCTCGTAGCGCGCTATGAGCTTGTAGATCTGCTATTTTTTCAATAGCTAAAGCATAGCATAATGCTAACACCAAAAGGAGTTCCCGCCCAAAGAGGGTTTCCAGTGAGCCAACATGCACAATAATAGCAGCACCCTGATACTGTTTGACCAGAATGGAACAGAGCCTTCATTAGTATCAGTGTTGACCCCCGTGAAGAATGTATGGAAGTGTAAAAGCCACCTGAAAGCTCTTTCCATAATGGCATGTGTGCATAGACCCCATCGAATACGTATTCAGCCCCCCACTGGGATTTCAGTAGCGATGCACCGAATATTCGGCCACAGAAAATATTCGGCAGAAAATGGCAAAAAATTAAAAATGCATTTTTCGGCCTATTCGGTTTCGTCCCGAATAGGCAGAAAATATATCGCCGAATAGTGTATGCAATTAATGCATTCAAAAGAGCTGAATAAATGTTTTATGGACCCATAATAGTGATTCATATTTAAGTTAAGTTTTGCCACAAACATTTAAATTTTGCCATAAATCAGGTAGCTTTAAGGTACGGCCATGACGGCAATGGTAGGAAAAAATATATATAATATTAATCATATTCGGATATTCGGAAATGTGGTTTTCGGCCAACTGTTTCCTATTATTCGGCATTCGGTTTCGGGCCAAGAATTTCCCTTTCGGGGCATATCCCTACATTTGTAGTGTTTATTACATTATTGGCACAACCATGTATACCTTTTTGCACACCTGTTAACAATGTGTCCAATCGATCGATCCAACAGGTGCACACCAACGAGTCCCACGTGACCGTCTCGCTGTGCTACACGGCCGTGGGCGGGGCCAACGTCAGCAGCTCCGCCCCCCAGGTGGCGCTGACGGCCACCGCCCGGAGGAGGTCCGTGGAGGACGACGTGTGGACGCAGGTCATCGTCACGGTGGACGACAGCGTCGTCCGCTTCTACCTGGACGGGACGCCGATGCCCGGAGGGCCCAGGAGCCTGAGGGGAGGGGCCATCGCTGACGGTGAGTCGATTTATCAAAAATAGCAGACCTACAAGCTCACAGTGCGCCACTCGGTGGCAGAAAACAGCAGACCTATACAAGCTTGTAGCCTTGAAACATTTTCGTCATAGTATTAACCCATTCAGGCCTGAAATCCTGACGGTTTTCTGAAATACCTCATGTTTCTGTATCAGGTGGTGCTCAATATTTCATGTCAAGGACCCCATAAACGATGTGTAATTGGCCTCCGACCTCTCATCTGAAAATATGTTGTTCCAGGGACGCCCCCCAGAAGCAAAGATTTGAGTTGAAAACGTTCGTTCTGAAAAAAATATACATTCCAAATTTGCGCCACATTTTCACGACTTTTCGAAAATATCTCACAACTTATTAAAGTGACAATAGTGCCAAAATGTAATGACCTCACTGGGTTTCAAACTATGACTTCTACTCTTTATTTCCCCCCGCCGACCACTCGGTAGGTTCTTATTCTTGTGTTTGATTCAACTGCATATAAGTTTAGAAATAAGTTTAGGGTTAGGCATACTGTTTCTGGGCCTTCACAGGGATCACACAGAGTGACACAGTCTTCTCCTCATGTTTCTGGAAACACTGGAGGCAATGTTTATATGTTTTTAATTGACTAGGAGTGAAAATAGCCTGATACATAGGCTATCTCTGTGTTGTTTTTGTATTTACAGTCATGTTTTTCCCTGTTGTTTGTATATGGACCCATTGTGTCTGAAATAAAGTTTTCAATCAATCAATCTGGGGTTACGTTTAGGAATAGAGTTAGGTTTTTGCAGAGGTTACGGTTAGGCTTAACAGTTTAAGAATAGTTTACTGAGGTTACGTTTAGGAATAGAGTTAGGTTTTTGTAGAGGTTACGGTTAGGCTTAACAGTTTAAGAAAAGTTCTACAAGATCTACAAGCTCATAGGAGCTTGTAGGTCTGCTATTTTTCAAAAATCAAAGAACGACTGACATAGAAACATGGCTTTTTCAGAAAACTGTCAGGATGTTGAAGATTTTTTTTTAGAATCTGATCTCGGGTCAGAATGGCTTAACTCACTCAAACTCACTACGCGTACGGCATGCACATTCACACACAAACTCATGTGACACACGCACGCACCCTCACACGCACCTCCCGGTCCCTTGCCCATCCATTGTTCCCCTTCCAGAAGACTATGTGATGCTTGACTGAGCGCTTGGCCTCTGCGCTCTGCTGGATACTGTTACAGCAGCTAGGGAAGACACAGCCCTGTGTCTCCGTTTGTCTTTTCCGTCCCTTAAGCCTAGAAGGTAAAATGGCAGACCTATTAAGCTCACAGTGTGTCGTGGTGTCAACAACCAAAGACTCGAGACCAACACGAGCACAAGCAAGTGACATGGTGTTTGGAATTGTCACACAAATCGTGCATTCTAGCGTAATGACGATTATAATAAAGGCAGAAAACAACTGAAACGATAGCACGATGCAAAACAACCGTATACAATAGTGGTCAGTTACACAGGAGGTTGAAATTGGCTCCAGACATGGTGGTTGGTATCAAAGCAGTGACCAATCTGCTATGCAAAGGAGTCAAGTGAGGTCTTCTATAGGTCTGCTGTTTTACCGTCGCGCCACATGCTTGTATGCATCGAGCCTAATCAGTGAAGACAACAGTGCAGCTGTCTGCTGTGGAACCACAGGGCCCCCACTACGCCCCCGGAGAGCGTGGGGGCGCTCTGATGGCTCCTTAACTAGACTAAACTTCAGTCCCAGTGCAGATGAACATCCATCATGTCACGTTGGGGTGTGTGTGTGTGTGTGTGTGTGTGTGTGTGTGTGTGTGTGTGTGTGTGTGTGTGTGTGTGTGTGTGTGTGTGTGTGTGTGTGTGTGTGTGTGTGTGTGTGTGTGTGTGTGTGTGTGTGTGTGTGTGTGTGTGTGTGTGTGTGTGTGTGTGTGTGTGTGTGTGTGTCTGTCTGGATCACACATGGATGGCTTTGTCTCGGTCTTTGTCTCTGATCGCCGTGGTGGACTTCCTCCACTGTTGTGGACCCCCCCCCCCCCCCCCGCAGACAGGCCACCATGGATGTATTCACCTTGAAGCCAGACCAATCTGCCTGTGCAAAAGCAATAATAGGAACAGCAACAATAGGAAGAGGAACAATAGGAACAGCAACAATAGGAACAGCAACAATAGGAACAGCAACAATAGGAAGAGGAACAATAGGAACAGCAACAATAGGAACAGCAACAATAGGAAGAGGAACAATAGGAAGAGGAACAATAGGAAGAGGAACAATAGGAACAGCAACAATAGGAAGAGGAACAATAGGAAGAGGAACAATAGGAACAGCAACAATAGGGAGAGCAACAATAGGGAGAGCAACAATAGGAAGAGCAACAATAGGAAGAGCAACAATAGGAACAGCAACAATAGGAACAGCAACAATAGGAACAGCAACAATAGGAACAGCAACAATAGGAAGAGGAACAATAGGAAGAGGAACAATAGGAACAGCAACAATAGGAACAGCAACAATGGATAATTAATGTCCTTTCCCCCCCAACTAATAGGTTATTAATTATCATCGTGGTGAATGTACAGTAGCAGTATGTACAGTACAGTAACACTCTCGGCAGAAGACAGAAGTCTGCCTCTGAATGTTTGTGGGGGTTTTTATGCTTTATTGACTGAAGCCTTCCTGCTTCCCAGACGGTTAAACAGATTTATAGATATGGGCTGCCAAAATAAAAAGAGACCTCAGACTAAATGAGGGGTGATCTATTAAAAACAGAGCTGTGGCGGTATTGGGTTCTGATGTGGGGGTCTTTATACCTCCCGAGCCACTTGAGGTCTCACCCACCCCCCCCCCCCCCAAGGGGGAGGGGTACAGATGCCAGGAAAGCCCTTTACTGTAATAAAACGATCTTATCTGATGATTAACGCACTCTACCGTACAGATTTGACAAAATTACGTTTTTCCTCATAAAACAAGGTTACATAGTTTTTTATTTTGAAATTGAGTTGCAGCAACTCGTTTTCAAGGGGGGGGGGGGTCTTCAAATAGTGCCACTTTAACCCATTTTGGGGCGGGAAACCGTTTTGGTGTTAGCATTACGTTATGCTTAAGCTATTGAAAAATCGCAGATCTACAAGCTCATAGCGAGCTTGTAGGTCTGCAATTTTTTGAAAAATGTAAGAACGACGGACATAGAAACGTAGCTTTTTCAGAAAACTGTCAGGATTTAGAAGACATTTTTCGAATCTGATCTCAGGTCAAAATGGGTTAACTCGGGTATAAGTTTGACAGAGAAACTTTCACTTGTTGAGTAATATTTGACCATGAGGGAGTACTTTGACTCAACTGGTGGTCAGGTTACTCTGTCCACTCCACGACATGCATACCAGGCATTGATAGAGCCAGTGCTCTCTCTTTAAAACGCCTGCTTCTTCAGTGTCCTGAGGAAGTAGAGGCGTTGTTGTGCCTTTTTTCCGCCGGCCGTACGGGGTGTACACATAGAGTATATATATCTATAGAGAAGACACCCGAGTTCTCCTCCCATCCACTTGCATTGAGTTGCTCAAAAGCGCATGAGGCGGATTCACTCCTCCTTCCTGGTAGGAACAGAGTGCATTCTGGGACGGATTGCAATGGTGAGTGGCCCCAAACACATGAACGCGCTGCCGTTGAACGCGCACGAGCGTCGCCCGTCGTGAACGTGTACAATGATAGTCAACGGACAGCGCGTTCATGTGTTTGGGGCCAGGCTGCAATACCTTCATTTGGCCACTATGTCCATTTCGCCTCAAGATTTCCTCTGGGTGCCTTCTCTATAAATATATATACTCTAAGGGTGTACATCTATAACGTACTGTACATCCCGGGTGAGATCCTCTGTGATGTGAACTCACTGGCCCTCTCCACTGCAGCACCTGACACGTTGTCCTTTCCCCCCATAGAACTCACTGGCCCTCTCCACTGCAGCACCTGACACGTTGTCCTTTCCCCCCATAGAGAGTATAGCCAGAGTAGTTGGAACTATCGGCTATAGTTCCAAACATTGCTCCTATATATGGCTGGAACTATCCCATTGAGATGGAATGAGCACTTCCGCATTCCGTTACAATGGGAGTCAACGCTGTGGTGTCGCCACTCTCTTACTGTATTACTCTGCCCACAACCTAAGCCGGCTGTGTGATGATGTCACCAGTCCCACAAAACCTGTTGTTCGTGCTCCAATAACCCATTCTGACCTGAGATCAGATTCATACGAGGTTTCCACTGGACACACACTGGTCTGATTAAGGCAAGACAAGGCAATTTTATTTATATAGCACCTTTCATATACACAAGGCAATTCAAAGTGCTTTACAGAATAAAAACAAATACAGAGTGCCAACAGTGCAAATACAGATTATAATAGATACAATTAAAATAAGATATAGGAGCATATAAAAACAACCGATACTCCCACCTTTAATAGAAACGGAAAACACAGCTAATTTAAAGTCCAGGCAAGACATAGCTGTTAGTAGACATCACTGGGTTAGGCAATGCTAAATAAATACGTTTTTAAATTGGACTTAAAAACGGCTATGGTTGGGGATTTCCTAATTGTGTGAAATGCTGCTTCACCCTGTTTTGTTCCAACTATCGGGGGAACTATCAGTAAGCCACTTTGCTTTGAGCAGTGGTGGTGGGTATTAGGACCTTCCATGTGGATATTTGCACATTTGAATATTCATAGGTCCACAGTTTATCAACGAGGGAGAAGTAGATGCACGTTCATCCCCTTAAGAGTTTTCTTAAAAGGGTCCCTGGCTAATACGACAAATATGTCTTAAAACATTATAATTGCCCTCTATAACCAAAATAAAAGAACCTTCAATATTTAATTTCTTTCATAAATAGAGAATATTTCACTCAATAGGGACTTCAAGTTGATGATGTCATATGTTTGTTTGGTCCAGCTCTATGGAATTATGGAATACACGTGCTGATAAAAAAAATATTTTAAATATTGCTTTGATGCTCATATTGACTTTTGGAAATATTTAGTTGTTTTGTATTAGCATAATGCATTCCATAATTCCATAGGGCTAGACCACACATGGGCATATGACATCATCCACTTGCGACGGGAGCAGTCCCTATTGAGTGAAAGATTATCTATTTATGAAAGAAATTAAATTAAGGTGTTAATATTATTTTGTAATTTTAGTTATAGAATGTTTTAAGACTTATTTGTCTTATTAGCCAGGGATCCTTAACGAACGCATACTTTAACCAATCTGTATGGTAGTAGTACTGTACGTTACACCGAAGTCTGACGTCAATATCAGTAGAGGGCGCAAATCCACAGGTTCATGCACTTTTTATTTGCATTGTAATCCCCATAGGGGGATATTAGATCGCCTCATATAAGAACTGTGTTTGAAAAATAAACATGTCACCCCGGCCGTTTCACTCATATGGATATGAAGAATCAACTCACTGAGAGAAAACGCTAATGTTACTCTCACTGAATTAGTTACATTTTCGCTATAGAAACAGACTTGTATCATATATGAGTGACTGACTGTTGCAAACGATACAGAGACACCTCCATGACAATAACGCCGAGACAGCTTGTTTTTGTTTTTTTGGACCACAACGCTTGTATGAAACTATTTTAAGATGAGCCCATGTTGTTCTCCATATGAGAAATTACTTCCGCCAACCAGGGGAATCGAAGGGATGAGCGAGTTACGTCAGGACTTCGGTGCTCTATGCAATATCACATGTGCATGTGCAGTGGTTGGAAGTGGTCTCTCTACTATTCCATTGAGATATTTAGACCCTGCTGTTGGGGAGGACACCTACGGGTAGGTAGGCTAGGTAGCCACGCCTGAAGCTCACAAACTGAATATTTCCGATGGCCTGGGTGTAGATGGTGTTACAGTTGTAATGACCTCTCTTTCTGAGGAGGACCAAAAACGTTTGGATTGGAAGCTTCAACGTTTAAAAAAACCAAAAACAAAATACAAAATATGGCAGATATATTTTAAATATAAACGTTTTTTCCAAATGTTTTTAGCCCGGGATGAAGAGGTATTTCATGTCTCCTAGGCTGGGCCCCAAACTAGTGAAAATAGCCATTTGCATTGTGAGCTTGTATATCTAACCCGTCCTTCCGTCTGTCCGTTATCGGCTAATCTCCGGCACCGTTGGCCCGATCCATGCCAAACTCTGCACACACACTCCCTGGATGCCAACGACGAACCTCTGCCCCAAATATTCCTCTACGGCCTGTTATAGCGCCACCAGGAGGCCACAACCTGACCTGCCCTGGTGGAGACCTGTGCCGATTGGCTCTTTATCTAGTTAGTATTATTTTTGTTTTTAATATATTTTTTTATCCCACGATTTTGTAACCCATTTTTCACGCCTGTGTCAATCATCTAATGTGATCCTGGGCTCTACACACCCTCCACCAACCCATACATGGGGGACAAGTGGAGAGCAACGGACTTGAACTCATGCTTCCTTCATGCCTGAGTGTCCAAGTTGCTCCTTTTACACCTGACAGGGGGGAGTTTCCCTGGTTGGACGTAGCGTAGCGCAGCGCGTGGAAGGAACACGTTATTCCAACCAGTTCCTTTCCCCTCCATCAGGCGCCCTGGCTGGCCAGGGGGAGGCAGTTTTTACCAGCTGCAAGCTGGTCAATATTAGCTTGTGAAAGTCCCGACAGGAGATCGACAGGAGATCATTTTCTGCTGAGCCTGCTCTGTCACCAGTTGGCAACACTGGTTGCCAAGCCTGCATATTTCCAGCCTAACGTGGATACATTCACAGTCGCTTGCCTGGTTTGGTTTTTGGAGGCTGCTTAGCTTATTTCTGTCACGACAGTTGCCACCACTGGCAACAACCCATAACATCCCATCGTCTGTTGCCTCAGAATTCTTTAGCGTCACTAATTTGAGCATAACAGCGGAGCGCAGCTAAAAAGTGGCATAACGTCAGCAGCAGACCCACAGATAATAATAATAATGCAGCTGGTAATGAATTGATTTAATCAATTTGGGCTTGTTTATTATGATTATTATTATTATTATTTTTTACATTTATGTCTGAAAGGCTGACTTTACATCAAAAGCTGAACTGTGGAACATTGTGGTGTAAGTATAGGTGAGGTGAGTGGTGACATTGACCCTGTCTCCTCTCCCCCCTCCCCCTCCCTCCCCCGATCAACAACAGGACCCGGTGCCGCGGTGTTCGTGGGCGCCGACCCGGAGGGCGAGCGGCGCTACGCGGGCCTCCTGCAGGACGTGCGGCTGTACGGCGGCGCCGCGCTGGACCCGTCGCAGGTCCGCGAGCTGCACGCGCAGCCCGCCAAGGCGGACCTGCGCGTGGTCTCGGGCTACCTGCGCTACCGGCCGGGCGAGCGAGCCAAGTCCTTCGTGGTGGCGGTGCGCGACGACGGGGATGCGGAGCCCGAGGAGGTGTTCCACCTGCAGCTGGTGGCGACGGGGCGCGGCGGGGCGCGCCTCCCCCTCCCCCGGCCCAGCGCCACGCTGCGCGTTGCCAAGAGCGACGGCGCCAACGGCGTCTTCGGCTTCACCGGTGCCTGCATACCCCAGGTGTGTGTGTGTGTGTGTGTGCGTGTGTGCGGGTGCGTGCGCGGGCAGATTCATATAACCCATTCTGACCTGAGATCAGATTCTTCGATTTTTCAAAAATAGCAGACCTACAAGCTCGTAGAGCTTGCAGATCTGCTATTTTTCAATAGCTAAAGCATAACATGATGCTGACACCAAAAGGGGTTCCCGTTCAGAATGGGATAATTGGTCCTCAGTAAGGTTCATGATAAAAAAAGAAACCCGAAATCCAAGCTAATGGAAACGGCAGGCTTTCTATAGTCCTGAAAGGTTGCAATGCGATAATGGAAACCATCGTTCTCTCACGATAATGAAACTCTAAATATCTTTCAAATACGATGATGTCACTGCCCACAGACTTGAGTAGAAAAACATCGTGGTGTTTTATCGTGAATATCAGTGAGGACCAATTCTAATGAAGAGGTCCTTTAACCCTCTAACACCCAGCGTCGCTTTTTAGCAACAATTTTATTTTATTTAATTACTAAATTATTATATATTTTTTCTGTTCTTTTTTCACCTAAATGTCATCAGTGATGTTCATTGCAATGCCATTTCAATGACATTGGTCATGATATTTGCATATAAATACCCCCCACAGAGGCTGAAATTCACACAAATTAAAAATGTCTGGACTCTGTGCGATTTTGAACATTTTTTAACCTAAGACTTTTGACCTTTACCCTAATAAAAGTAGGTAAAATAATTGTAATATATGTTTTTTTGTGATCATTAGAATGTCTAGAACATGTTTTATTCATTATTGTGAAAGATATCCCCCAAATGTAAATTATGATTTTTTTATATTATTATATAATTATTATATAATTATTATAAATTTTCCATCAAACTTAATTTTTTTATTTTTTTTAACATATGTTTTAGTGTCAGTCCTAGTAGTACAAAGTAGTAGTAAGGTTGAAATCTATTTTTTGCAAGTAGAAATTAATGCGGGTGTTAGAGGGTTAAGGCATTTTTGGTTCTCAAGGTGGGGTTCGGGTTCCTTGCCCCCCGTGACTGATCCCCACACCATGGGCGTTATGCCCCCCTGCCCCCATGCCTGTTGACCGTCACGCCCTCCCCGACCATTTCAACCCATTTTGACCTGAGATCAGATTCTAAAAATGTCTTCTACATCCTGACAGTTTTCAGATTTTTCAAAAAATAGCAGACCTACAAGATCTGCTATTTTTCAATAGCTAAAGCATGACATGATGCTAACACCAAAAGGGGTTCCCACCCATGCTTTTAAAGAAAGTTCCAAAACAAAGCTTATTTTGCTTAGTCTTTTATAATAACTTTTAATCTACTTTATTTTTTTCTACTAATACGGGCAGAATGTTTTTATGCCACTGTTTTTAGTAGCACACAAAAATGTAAAATGCATATATATACATATGTATTAACCCATTTAGGCCTGACCTCAAAATAAATAAATAAAATCTTCTAAATTCTCCAGTTTTCTGAAATAAATATTTTTCACGATTTTTCAAAAATAGCAGGCCTACAAGCTCGTAGCTTGTAGATCTGCTATTTTTCAATAGCTAAATTACGACATAATGTTTAAAACACCAAAAGGGGTTCCCGCCCAAAACATGTTTTTCACATTTCAGAAACATTTTCCAGACATTTCTTTAAAAATAAATCTATTATCAACATAACGACGGGCGACAGGGCTCACCTGGCTTAGTTTCAAGCTTCTAAATGGCTGCTAATACGTGACCATTTTGTCAGCACGGCTTTGACACCAAGTCGCCTCTGTGGAGCGAAAACGTATATATGTACTATATACTGTTACCTACAAAGGACGTGTAACGTAAACCTGTTGGATTGTGAGTGCATGTCTTCCTGCATATTTCAGGGGCCTTCACGCCCGACTGGCAGGGAGCGCGTGATCATGTCCCGTCTTTAGTTGGATTGGACCCGTGACATCTCTCCTACGACCCCCCCCCCCCCCCCCCCAGTGTTGCCATGTCTGCTTATTATAAGTGCCTTTGCACTTGTTTTTGTTTTGTGTAAATTATTGGTGTTTGTGGTTTGCAGTTTTTTTATGGAGGGGCTTGTTTTGTGAAGTGTAGCTGCTTGGTCCTATTTCCTAATGTTGTTTAAGGGTAGTTCAGCCAAAAAAATGACTTATTTAATATCAATTCCACACCCCATGAAGCCTGCTTTTATCGCATTCCTGAGCCAATAATCCAATGACCGACCGGGTGGCCGGTCAGTCTCCTACTCAGCTGAATCCATCGGTCATCAAGGTACAGTATTGACTTAGAAATGCTATAAAAATATATATATGTATCTCCATGAATTCAGGACTTCATGGGGTGTGTAATTAATTGATTGAACTACTCCTTTTATTAAACCAGTGGTTCTCAAACCGCTGGATTAAACCAAGTGGGGGAAAAAAGGCAATGCTTGTGGACGGTACAGTGCATAGTGGATGTCTTCATGATGCTGCCTGGTCCTTCTCCTGTTCAATGACGTCTTTGGTGGGCAAGATGCTTTTCTCTTACGTCTCAAGTCTTCTTCAATTGGGCCTTGTCAAAGCCCGAGATATCCTTGACTCCATGTCGGGAGACTCTGGACCCCCAAATTAAAATGTATTTGTCTATGGTAACCCCTCCCCCCACCCCCGTCCTCCAATATAAAGAAAATATTTCTACAAGCTCACAACGCGTCCCTTTCGCGGCGCGTTGTGAGCTTGTAGATTGGCTATTTTCAAATAGCCTATATGCATATACAGTAGGAGTATAGGACAGGTTTAAAGTGCTCGTGTGGCTTATTATATAGTCGCTTCTTGTGGGCTCGTTTTCTTTAGACCTGGCTGCTTAATCTGGCAACCCTGCGGCTGCCCCTCTCAGGTACGGAGAGGCGCCGACAGCTGGCAGGTACACGTGGGTCTGCTGCTTATAGCAAAGGCATTCCTATATAGAAGCTCCTGGAGCAAGAGGAGTCCCATCGCTCATGGGCGCCCCGGGGGCTTCTAGAGTTGCACGGCGCTCCGTCGGCGCAACAGGTGGCACGGCTAGGTGGAAAGGGATAGGGATAGGGATAGGGAAGGGGGCATTCCATTAGAGGTAGTAGAGGTTTTTAGTCTACGCCCCGGGGGGATACTATGGCCTATCGGGTTTGGTCTCTCAACCAAATCACTCTTGGGGCTGTGCAGGAATTAAGGCCGTTATAAGGCAGTCAGAAGGACTAGAATTGATGGACCTCTGCCCGACGGCAAGAGAATAAGCCTTAAGTGGTTAATTCATCACAATGTATATCTTTTGTACCGTTTTGGGTCTAATATGATTTAATTATTTATTAGGGACTTTTAATACATAAATTTTTTTGAAAATAAATTAAAAAAGACCATTAGTGCATCGGAAGTAATGGACACACTATTATAATAACTGGGGGGGGGTCACGGCCTGAAAAGGTTGAGAACGACTGAGTTAACCCATTTTGGGGTGGGAACCCCTTTTGGTGTTAGCATTATGATATGCTTTAAGCTATATTGAAAAATAGCAGATCTACAAGCTCGTAGCGCGCCACTGAGTGGTGCGCTACGAGCTTGTAGATCTGCTAATTTTTTTTTATCGAAGAACGACTGACATAGACGAGACATTTTTTTTAAATCTGATCTCTGGTCAGAATGGGTTAACGCACCTGCTGCGTAGCCTGCATGGTATTGGTGTGGGTTGAACGCACGTCCTGTCCTGCAACGTTCCGTCTGGTTGGACTATAATGTGACATCTGTCTCTCCAAGGACGTTGTCGGTTTGTTCTGCTTTAATCGTTTTCATTTGGGGGTTTCTGTCTCTGAACCCGTGCCAACGACGTTGATTCCTGGCGAGACACCTTTTCTTGGATCTCTGTGAGTTCCTGACTGCAGGTTCCCCAACTCTCTTCTTTCTTCTTTTTTAGAGCGCCCCCCCAAACCTCTATCTGTCCTCATTCTGTTGTTTTTTAACGATAATTTGTTATACTTCCGCCGGTAATTAATTCAACATTATGATGCCATCCTCTGCTCTGCCTGCTCCTCTCTAGACCACGGAGGAGGGCTCCACCGTGTCGTGCGTGATCGAGCGAACGCTGGGCGCCCTGGACCGCGTCTACGTCAACTATACCGTGACGCAGCTGGACGTCGGCAGCGCTGACCACGCAGAGGGCAGCAGCAGCAGCAGCCGCCCGGCCGAGGGGGACTTCGCCAACGCCACCGGAGCCGTGCTCTTCCTGCCCGGACAGCGCTCCGAGGTGAGGGAGGGAGAGAGAGAGTGAAAGAGAAAGGGACAAAGTATGAAAGAGTGGAATGGGGAGGGAGGGAGGGAGGGAGGGAGGGAGAGTGACAGACAGACAGTTACAGTTAGTTTATTTATTTCTGTCCTTTTTGGAAAGAAATGAGACAGACAGACAGACAGACAGACAGACAGACAACCCCAAGGGCTCAACAGCAACACTTTTCATCAATCATGCATGAGCCGGGAATCCCCACAGAGTTCATTGGCCTGGGTCAGCTCAGCGCTGCGGCCATCGATGCACAATAACCGGCTGAAATGTATCACTGGCACATTCACAACTTCACACCTATTCCGTGGTCTACAGTGTGTGTGTGTGTGTGTGTGTGTGTGTGTGTGTGTGTGTGTGTTGATATCCAGCCCCACCTAGTGGTGGCTTTGTCATGGGTCCAATGGTGAGGCTTACTGTAGATATCTGGACACCGCTGTAGAGGCTCCAACGCATACTATCTGGGTAGGCCCAGTGCCCGCTCCTTTTGAAAATAGCAGATCTATATGCTGACAAGAGCTTGTAGATTGGCTATTTTCAACTGGCCGAAAAGTATATAAGACTGAAGTGTTTAATGTATGTTCTGTAATAATCAATCAAAAGTAACTGGTAACTAAAGTTTTCAAATAAATGTAGTGGAGTAAAAGTACAATATTTGCCTCTGAGATTGGAGTAGAAGTAAAAGTATTGGAAATTGGAAATACTCAACTAAAGTATACAAATGCCTCAAGTGTACTTGCGTACAGTACATAAGTAAATGTACATCAAGTACATTAAGTAAATGCACCACTGGACGTGAGGTTAGTGGTGTACTTGTATGAAGAAGTGAGCAAATATAGTGTATATACTGTATGAAGAAGTGAGCGTAAATGTATTTTGTTACTTATATTTACTTTCCACCACTGGATTCTCCTGTATGTGTGACCAGATGCTGAACCTGTTGGTGTCGTATATTCACCTGTGTGTGTGTGTGTGTGTGTGTGTGTGTGTGTGTGTGTGTGTGTGTGTGTGTGTGTGTGTGTGTGTGTGTGTGTGTGTGTGTGTGTGTGTGTGTGTGTGTGTGTGTGTGTGTGTGTGTGTGTGTGTGTGTGTGTGTGTGTGTGTGTGTGTGTGTGTGCGCGTGTGCGAGCGGCCAGGTGCTGAACCTGCTGGTGTTGGACGATGACCTCCCAGAGCTGGCCGAGTCTTTCCGGGTCACGCTGCTGTCGGCCGAGTCTGGTGACGGGAAGCCGGGCTCCTCGCCGTCCAGCGGCGCCAGCATCGACGAGGAGAACTCCGTCAACACCGTGGGCGTGGAGGCCAGCGACCACCCCTACGGTACTGACCCAGTGTTGTTTAGTGTTGTAGAACTCCGTCAATACCGTGGGCGTGGAGGCCAGCGACCACCCCTACGGTACTGACCCAGTGTTGTTTAGTGTTGTAGAACTCCGTCAACACCGTGGGCGTGGAGGCCAGCGACCACCCCTACGGTACTGACCCAGTGTTGTTTAGTGTTGTAGAACTCCGTCAACACCGTGGGCGTGGAGGCCAGCGACCACCCCTACGGTACTGACCCAGTGTTGTTTAGTGTTGTAGAACTCCGTCAATACCGTATTTTCAGCATGTGTAAAATCAGTCATTAGGACGGCATCGAGGCCCGCCAAAATACATTTTAGTCGACTAAATCAACTGTAGATTTAGTCGACTAAAATCTTATGGCATTTAGTCGACTAAAACTAGACTAACAGTAAAACATTCCAGGTGACTAAAATGTGACTAAAACTAAATTAAAACTATTCAAGAGACTGTGACTAAAACTAAAATCAAAATTTGCTGCCAAAAACAACACTGGTACTGACCCAGCCGTTGACTGACTGACTGGCTGGCTGGCTGACTGGCTGGCTGGCTGACTGACTGACTGGCTGGCTGGCTGGCTGGCTGGCTGGCTGGCTGGCTGGCTGGCTGGCTGGCTGGCTGGCTGACTGACTGACTGGCTGGCTGACTGACTGACTGACTGACTGACTGACTGACTGACTTGACAACTTTGTTTGGCAAGAAGTAGGCCTACACCAGTACGGTTATACGGTAATGCTAAAAAGATACGAGACATTTCTTTTTACTATTTTGAAAAAACATTTTTGAATAGTTAAAATAGCCAACCTACATCGACTCGTCGTGAGCCTGTAGATTGGCTATTTTGACCACACCAAAAAATGTAAAACAAAAATAAAGTAGTTTAGGGATGAAGGGGTTTGGCATGGACGGAAATAGTCTTTGGAATAGCACAGGGGTTCTCAACGTTTTTTGGCTGGGGACCCCCGGAGATGCTCGGGCCATGTCTCATACACGCACTGAACAAATCCATGTTCATAATCTTAGTGTTATTGAGCTGTATCTAGTAAAAAAGAGTGAATACAAATTAAAAACTAAATGTACAGTAGAAAACAAGAAGGGGGATATTTACTTTAAACCCCCTACCCGTGGTTTGGTCGTTTTACATCCAACCGGCGACTTGCTTAATTACGTTACAGGCCTGCTCCAGTTCCAGCCGGGCCGCCCGCCGGGGGAGGGGCTAATCCCCCCTGCGTCGGACCCCGCCCACGTCACGGTGAACGAGGAGGACGGCGAGGTGCGTCTGACGGTGGCGCGGGCCCAAGGCCTTCTGGGAAGGGTCACGGTCGGATACCGGACGACCCCCTTCACAGCCTCCAGTCCCGAGGACTATGAGGTCAACGTTTTACCCTAACAAGCATTTCACATTGTTTCATTTGGGCATTGACTTCTCAACCAGTGGTCCCAGGGACCATCAGTGGTCCTTTGGAAGGGTTTCCAGGTGGTTTCCCCAGAGAAATGGAGAGTTGGTAACCAAAACGACCCCCTATATGGATCTTTAGCTCTTGAGAACATAAAATGAAACCAACGTCGTATCCGATAACGATAACAGAATATTCGATACGTTTTGGGTCTGAGAGGCTAAATCTCGTCTCATGGTCTGTGGCTCAAATGCTGAATAAATAAGGGACCTTTTTATATGAAAACCACTGGACTGTAGGAATGTTCTCTCCAGGATGTTGATGAAAGCATGGATACAAATCAAATCACATTTCTTACTTACGTTAAGTAAACTTATCAATACTGCAATGAAGAAATACTTGAGTAAAAGTCGGGAATTCAAAATGTACTTGAGTAACAGTACAACATGTACTTAATGTACCAAAGGTGCAGAATGTCCCAAAAATAGCAGATCCACAATGCAGTCGAGCTTGTAGATCTGCCATTTTCAAATGGCTGAAATATAGGGCGGGAGTGGGTAATGTACATTTTGTAATACAAATCCAAATCTAAAAAAGTAAGTTTCAATTAATTGAAGTGGAGTAAAATTACAATATCTGTCTCTGTGTAGATGTAGTGGAATTGAGGTAAAATGTATTGAAAATGGAAATACTCATTCAAGCTAAAATTCCTCAAAATTGTACTTAAGTAAATAAAGTTACTGTTTGGCGTACGTACAGGACTCTGAGGGCATGCTGGACTTCCTGTCAGGGGAGAGGTTGAAGTTCATCAGCGTGACCCTCGTTGACAACCCCGTCCCTGAGCTTGACAAGATGTTCAGAGTGGAGCTCTACAACCCCGAGGGTGGAGGTAGGACCCCATTTAGAGCTGACGCCCATTCTACAAATGCCTTCTAAACCACTAGTTCTCAAACCTTTTTAGTGTCAAGGATCCCGACTTTTTAATTTTTTTTTTTTTTTTCTTTTTTTTTTCTTTCAATAATATAATTAAATAATATCCAATTTGTCGCCGTCGGGAGGAAACCACTTAACTTAATTTGATATTATTATTACATTTTATTAAATAAATGCTATTGAACACCCTTTATGTCTGTGTCTTGGTTAAAGAAATATGATGAACGCCATTGAAAAGCACTTCGGACAAAACCTTTTAACTCCAACTCAAACTGTTTGCTGAAGCAGCTACTGTATAACTCCACCACCTCTCTCCCCGTCATGCTTCACAGTACATAAAGTCACAATACCAACTTTGATGATGCATTGTTTAAAAAAAAAAAAATGTTCTCTTAATTTCCTGGAGAGAGAGAAAAATATTTATATATGCACAAAACATTCTCAGATGTGGGGGGGGGGGGGTCCCACGTCCAAATATATATATTTTTGGGGGTCCATGACACACTGAAAAGGTTTGCAAACGCCTGGATTCCAAAGCCCTTTTGATTCCTAATCCTGTAATGTAGAAGTTGAACTGACCCTGCATTATGTTTGTTGTGTGGCGTTCTGTGTGTGTTGCTGCTGTGCTCCTGTGTGATCTACCTCCTCCTCCTCCTCCTCCTCCTCCTCCTCCTCCTCCTATGGAACACATCGGATATTGTGGGATCCACTGCGATCCACGTCGGATGTGGTTCCGTCCCTCCCACTCTGTGTGTGTGTGTGTGTGTGTGTGTGTGTGTGTGTGTGTGTTTGTGTGTGTGTGTGCGTGTGCGTGCGTGCGCGTGCGTGCGTGCGATCCACCATCAGTGGGTCAATTCTTTCAAAGTGAAGGAAGTGGTAGTGGAGAGAGTGATAGTGACTTCCTGCTTCCATCCTATCACCATCATGGTAAGTCCCCCCCCCCCCCCCCCCCCCTTCCCCTACCCCTCCCCTCCTCCACCTTAATTTCCCCAAACTTCACATTGCTTCCTTTCACTGACGTGTCATCATTAGCATGGATTGTAATGATCACCGTCGGTACTGGCGTTCACTCAACCATTCACAAAGAAAGCTAAGCTTCCATTCCTATGATCCTATCTGTTGAACTCCAGCCATAATCCGATTTAGGTGATGAGATACGATGAGATGAAATACAGTAAGACAGGATAAAACCTTCTTAAAGCTGCGGTCTGGAACAAGACGTTTATTTGAACAAATCTCTGTGTCATGACCTTTTCCAGGCGTAAGAAGAACCATTTCTTCTTACGCCTTTGATGGAAAAGGTCATGATTTGAGGCATTTTGTTCCAAAGATGTGTTTTGAAAAAGTCCACCTTTTCACATTGGCCCATTAGTGTCCAGGAGGCCACAATAACCTACCTGGCCCGGTGGAGACCTGTGCTCCGAGGAGCACTTTTGCTAGTTCTCTGTGTACTATCATCTCTCCCATGTCACCTACTCTGATGGTTACATCAGTGTCTAGTGTAATCTTATTGAACTCTTAAAAAAAACCCACTAATGCGGATGAATGATGTGATACTGTGTCCATCCACATGCAGCCAGCCTGGGAGTGGCCTCACACATCACTGTGACCATCGCTGCCTCCGACGAGGCCCACGGAGTGTTCCAGCTCAGCCCACACTCCCTAGCTGTGAACGGGACGGAGCCTGAGGACGGACGCAGCAACGTGGTTCTCCTGGTGGTTATGCTGTTTTTATCAATGGGTTTTTTGGTAGACAATAACGAGTACACACACACAGTGGGGGTATTTATTGATCTATGGAAAGCTTTTGATACAATTGACCACGGAATAATTGTTGAAAGATGTTACAGCATTATGGAATTAGAGGTGCTGCATACAATTGGGTAAGTATTGGTATGTAAATGTAAATTACGTTAATTCAGAACTTCACCTTTGGGGTACCCCAAGGCTGGACCCAAGTGGTGGGTCCAAAGCTTTTTATTCATTATACAATTTGTAGGGCATCACTTGTTACATTTTGTTAATTTTGCTGATTATACAACTTTATTTTGTGCTGGGGAAAATGTTAAGGAACTTTTGGATACAGTCGAAGGGGAGTTGAACGTTTTAAAGAAATGGTTTGACACACAAAATACATTATTGGGAGTAATCATTGACAATAAATTATTTTGGAAACATCATATAAAGTATATAAAATCAAGGTATTGCAATAATGTGAACGAAACATTCTCTGTTCTCTCCTCTGCGTCATCAGCACCCATACCCTAGGTGGGGTTGGCAAAAGTGCCTTTTTGTGTAGAGTTTCCCTTGTAACCTAGGGTAGGTACTAGGTAGGCCTACCCTAAAAGTAATCCTGGTCTATATACTGCCTCCCCCCTGGTCAGCCTGATGAAGGGGAAAGGAACTGGTTGGAATAGCGCATTCCTTCCATGCACTACGTCACAAATATTGTGGGATAAAAAATAAATACAAATTAAAATAAATTTACCAGCACAAACTGTATCACTTTACTGCAAAAATAATAATGAATGTTCATTATATTCACTCTACAAACCTCTTCATTGTAAACTGTCATGTCTTGAAATGTAGGGATTTAGTTGAATTAAAAACATTACAGTTATTGTTTAGAGCTGAATGTAAAACACTTCCAGACTGTATCCAAGGGTTGTTTTCAATGAGAGAGCCGCTATACTATGGGGCCATTTTGTTTAAAAAATAAGGAAATGGTAGGCCTACATGTGGAACGATTAAAAACAAAGCGATAGAGATGGCTATATAGAGTGAAAGGACAATCAAGTCTAATCGGGATGCTTGGTTAAATGATTCATCTATTTATAAATTGTTATACTGTAATTTGATATTATTATTGACATTATTTGTGTTCCTTAATTTTATTTATTTTAACATCATATTGTTGATTGGATTACATGAATTGATGTGTTTGAATACTTTTTTTTACTTTTCTAAGTTAAACTACAATAGCCGTATACTATAAGCTAAGGCTGTAAAATAAGTAATGAAAAAAAAGATGCAGACATGTTTTTATGAATTCAGTATGTTTTGTATGGAAATAAATCTGTGAACTAAGAATGTAAACGACTGGAAAAAATAAACTAAACCAAACTAAAACTAAACAAGTATGTCTGAGAGGGAAAACATCAACGTTTTTCAATTTACGTTTTTCAATTTACAATTTCAGAATTTAGCAGACTTTTGGTTTTTGTCGCATTCCTAATGCAATAATTTGACGACCGGCGGTCATGTAAACCGATGTAAACCAATAACTCCTAACAGTTTAAACAAATTTACTATAAAAAATAATCGTCTGTACATTGATACTATAACGGTTAAACAATGAACATAGCATCTGTGTCTCTGTACCCATTTTGTTTGAGAAACACTAGTCTAATCCAGTGGTTCCCAAAAGAGAAACTCCATGTCTTACAACATGTCGCATCTTGTATATCGGCTATTTTCACTACATCTTAAAAGTATTTTTTTCCCCCTCTAATTAAAGGATTTATTTATGGAATTCTTAAAAAGAAAATGTTTTTTGAAAATATCTTTGCAACAATAATAATGAAAAACAACCCCACTGTTTGAGGGGAACTCCGACCCACTGTTTGGGGGGAACGGTGGGTCTAACCATCCCACTGTTTGGGGGGGAACGGTGGGTCTAACCATCCCACTGTTTGGGGGGAACGGTGGGTCTAACCATCCCACTGTTTGGGGGGAACGGTGGGTCTAACCATCCCACTGTTTGGGGGGAACGGTGGGTCTAACCATCCCACTGTTTGGGGGGGAACGGTGGGTCTAACCATCCCACTGTTTGGGGGGAACGGTGGGTCTAACCATCCCACTGTTTGGGGGGGAACGGTGGGTCTAACCATCCCACTGTTTGAGGGGAAGGGTGGGTCTAACCATCCCACTGTTTGGGGGGAACGGTGGGTCTAACCATCCCACTGTTTGGGGGGAACGGTGGGTCTAACCATCCCACTGTTTGGGGGGGAACGGTGGGTCTAACCATCCCACTGTTTGGGGGGAACGGTGGGTCTAACCATCCCACTGTTTGGGGGGAACGGTGGGTCTAACCATCCCACTGTTTGGGGGGAACGGTGGGTCTAACCATCCCACTGTTTGGGGGGGAACGGTGGGTCTAACCATCCCACTGTTTGGGGGGAACGGTGGGTCTAACCATCCCACTGTTTGGGGGGGAACGGTGGGTCTAACCATCCCACTGTTTGAGGGGAAGGGTGGGTCTAACCATCCCACTGTTTGGGGGGGAACGGTGGGTCTAACCATCCCACTGTTTGGGGGGGAACGGTGGGTCTAACCATCCCACTGTTTGGGGGGAACGGTGGGTCTAACCATCCCACTGTTTGGGGGGGAACGGTGGTTCTAACCATCCCGCCCTCTCCCAGGTGGAGCGGACCTTCGGCGACCTGTCCAACGTGACGGTTTACTGGGAGGCGGAGCCCAGCTCGGAGCCGGAGCTGGTCAGCCGGTCGGGCAGCGTCACCCTCGGCGTGGGACAGAGCCGGGGGGAGATTGTCATCACCGTGGCCCCGGACGAGCTCCCCGAGCTGGACCGGTCCTTCAACGTGTCCCTGGTGAGGGTGTCGGACGGCCGCCTCGGCGCCCTCACGTCCGCCACGCTGACCGTGCTGGCGAGCGACGACCCGTACGGCTACTTCGTGTTCGCCGAAGACACCCGGCCCGTCCGTCTCCCCGAGGCCGACGCCACGGTCACGCTCACCATCCGGCGACACGGCGGGCTGTTGGGCACGGTGCGTGCTTGACCCATTCTGACCCGAGATCAGATTCATACGAGGTTTCCACTGGACACACACACTGGTCTGATTAACCCATTCTGACCTGAGATCAGATTCTAAAAAATGTCAGTCGTTCTTCGATTTTTCAAAAATAGCAGACCTACAAGCTCGTAGTGTGCCACTCGGTGGCGCGCTATGAGCTTGTAGATCTGCTATTTTTCAATAGCTAAAGCATAACATGATGCTAACACCAGAATGGGTTAATATAGGTTGAAATCGGTTTTAAAATGTCGGCGTATATAAAGTGGATTAACCACTTAAAACTATACACTATGTGGCCTGGGCCGTGGCTCAGCGGTCCAGGCACCTTGGCCGGTAGTCCGAGCCTGCATGTCACTTCCCCATCTCTCTCTCTCCTGTTTTCCTATCGGCCTGTCCCTCTATAAAAAAACTACACTATGTAACCCATGGTCCTGTTCTGATTTTGTTCTGGTTATTTCCTGATTCGTACCCGGTTGTGCTTGACCAATCTCTCCTCCTATACCCCCTCCTCCATAGGTGCGTGTGACGTACGGGACTCTGAACGAATCGGACGCGGCGCCCTACAGGACCCCCGGGGTGGGACGGGCCACCGAGGGGCGGGACTTCGTCCCGCTCCTGGGCTCCTCCGTCGTGTTCCTGGCCAACCAGACGGAGGCAAACGTCACGCTCGGCGTGCTCGACGACGAGGACCCCGAGAGAGACGAGTCTGTGTTTGTGGAAGTGATCAGCGTTCAGCTCATCCAGGGAGTCCAGGAGAGGCCCAGTAAGACACCGCTTCTTTTACTTAGACATTATAACCACAGAGTCCAGGAGAGGCCCAGTAAGACACCGCTTCTTTTATTTAGACATTATAAGAAATTGCATTGGCATAACGCCAAGGGTTCCCACGACGGGAGCTATCCAAAAAATGGATTACAGCTAGGGATGTCCCGATACACTTTTTCTCGCTTCCGATCCGATCCCAATACCTCAATTTCTGTGTTAGCCGATACGATACAGAATACCGATACCAGTGTTGTGATCTCATGTTGTGTTTATAGCTATATAGCTATATATCTCGTGTTGTGTTTATAGCAGACTCCTCACTCAAATGTGCACTTGCAGTTTGGCCAACTCCAAAGCAAACTCAACATGTCCCAACATTTTATTAGACTGGCATATTCACCGATACCGATATGATCCGATATGACAAATAAGGGCCGATCCGATACTTTTCCCGATACCGATACAGTATCGGGACATTCCAATTACAGCGATCCCGTTACATATGATTATTGAAAAGGGGCGTGTATACACTTTCTTAGCACAATAAGTGTTAAAAAAGGTCTTTGAACGGGAACCCCTTTTGGTGTTTTAAATTAATAATTAATAAATGTTATAATTCAGCTATTGAAAAATAGCAGATCTACAAGATCTGTAGATCTGTAGATCTGCTATTTTTGAAAAATCATAAAAAAAATGTGGCGCAAATCTTTGAATAATATAATGTGAATGTTTTTTAATTTGGGTCTAAATGGGTTAAAGCCGTTCAATTGTAACTTTAGAAATGTGCCGATAACCCTGTATATACACTGACGGTTTGTTTAATGCCGAGTGATAAAACTATTCTGTACATTATAAGCTAATTATCTGGGAACCCCCCCAAAATAATTTGGGAACCCCAATCTGGAAACCTTGGTGACTCTCAATGCAGAACTGAACACACACAGCACACTCAGAGGCTACAACAGGCTGCAGGGGATCTCGCTAATCAGCACAGGTGGAAATAATGTTCTCAATCAGTGGCATGCTCTTTCACCTAGAAGACACTCTATTTACAAAAACCGGTTGTCGTTTCTGTTGCGCCTCCAGTCGCCGGGTCCCCCCGCGTGGGCCCCCGGCCCGACAGAGTGGCCCAGGTGATCGTGGAGGCCAGCGACGACGCCTTCGGGGTCATCCAGCTGGGGACGCACAGGGTCAGCGTGGCCGAGGACATCGTCGGACCGTTCATCTACGTCACGCGCATCGGAGGGATCTTCGCCGACGTGTCGGTCAAGTTCAGAGCTGTGCCTATGACCGCCAGAGTCAGTAAGTAATGGGATACTGTAATGGTGTGTGTGCGTGCGTGTGCGTGTGTGTGTGCATGCATGTGCGTGCGTGCACGGTTATTGCTATACTTCTTGGGGCCATAAAAGTATTGTACTTTTTCACCCAGGGTAGTAGCTGAGCACAAGTGCTCATATTCAGCAACACTAGTCTGCACGCACACACACACACACACACACGCCACGTGCGTGCGCACACACACACACACACACACACACACTAAAACCAGGGAGCTGACCAATACAACCACAGTCTTGTTCTGTTTGCCACTGAGCAGCTCCACTGGAGCAGTTGGCACCAGTTCAGTGCCTTGCTCAACACATGTCTGTGTTGTCACTGCTGAAATGGTGCCCAGTGTGCCCATGAAGAATGTTCCGGTGTCCGTGCTATCATCTCACCATGTCCACGTGTGTGTGTGTGTGTGTGTGTCTGTGTGCGTGTGCGTGTGCGTGTGCGTGCGCGCGCTGCCTGCCTCCTGCCCTCCAGGCGAGGACTACAGCGTGGCGTCCACAGACGTCCTCCTGCTGGAGGGAGAGTCCTCCAAGGCCATCCCCATCTACATCATCAACGACGACGCGCCCGAGCTGGAGGAGACGTTCCGCGTGGAGCTCATCAACCAGACCACCGGGGGCGCCCTGCTCGGGGAGCTGACCCGCGCCGTCATCACCATCCTGCCGTCCGACGACCCCTTCGGCGCCTTCGGTTGGTACAGTGGTTTACAACCGGTGGTCCTTTGAGGGGGTCCCAGGTGGTCCGGGGACCACCAGTGGTCCTTGAGGGGGTTCCAGGTGGTCCGGGGACCACCAGTGGTCCTTTGAGGGCGTTCCAGGTGGTCCGGGGACCAACCAGTGGTCCTTGAGGGGGTTCCAGGTGGTCCGGGGACCACCAGTGGTCCTTGAGGGGGTGCCAGGTGGTCCGGGGACCACCAGTGGTCCTTGAGGGGGTGCCAGGTGGTCCGGGGACCAACCAGTGGTCCTTGAGGGCGTTCCAGGTGGTCCGGGGACCAACCAGTGGTCCTTGAGGGGGTTCCAGGTGGTCCGGGGACCACCAGTGGTCCTTGAGGGCGTTCCAGGTGGTCCGGGGACCACCAGTGGTCCTTGAGGGGGTTCCAGTTGGTCCGGGGACCACCAGTGGTCCTTTGAGGGGGTTCCAGGTGGTCCGGGGACCACCAGTGGTCCTTGAGCCCCCTCAAGGACCACTGGTGGTCCCCGGGTGGTCCGGGGACCAACCAGTAGTCCTTGAGGGGATCCCAGTTGGTCCGGGGACCACCAGTGGTCCTTTGAGGGCGTTCCAGGTGGTCCGGGGACCACCAGTGGTCCTTTGAGGGCGTTCCAGGTGGTCCGGGGACCACCAGTGGTCCTTGAGGGGGTTCCAGGTGGTCCGGGGACCACCAGTGGTCCTTGAGGGGGTTCCAGGTGGTCTCCAGCTAAATGATGCAGAGTTGGTAACCAAATGGATCCTTGTAGATCTTTAACTCTTGAGAGCGTAAAATGAAATGAAATGTTTCATTTCTGGTGCTGTACCCTCAACAGCTAGAAGGTCCTCTTGTGGCTCCAATTTGGATGACATTATCTTTAACCCATTTTGGTGTTAGCATTACGTTGTGCTTTAGCTATTGAAAAATAGCAGATCTACAAGCTCATAGCGCGCCACCGAGTGTCGCGCTACGAGCTTGTAGGTCTGCTATTTCTTTGAAAAATCGAAGAACGACTGACATAGAAACAAAGCTTTTTTCAGAAAACTGTATAGAAGACATTTTTAGAATCTGATCTCAGGTCAGCTCTCTCTCTCTCTCTCTCTCTCTCTGTTGTCCAGAGTTCCAGGCGGCCCCGGTCACCGTGGAGGAGCCCGTCTCCGGCTCCGTGGCGGTCACGCTGCCCGTGGTGCGTAGCGCCGGGACCATCGGCACCGTGGCGGTGCGCTGGCGGGCCACCGTCGGCGGGCGGCTGGCGGCGGGGGACGTGAGGCCCTCGTCCGGCGAGGTGGTGTTCGCCCCCGGGGACACCATGAAGACGCTGAGGGTGGAGGTCCTGGCCGATGACGTACCCGAGATCACTGAGGTATAGGTGCTTGTGTATAATATTATCCCGTTCTGACCTGAGATCAGATTCATACGAGGTTTCCACTGGACACCACACACTGGTCTGATGAACCCATTCTGACCTGAGATCAGATTCAAAAAAATGTCAGTCGTTCTTCGATTTTTCAAAAATAGCAGACCTACAAGCTCGTAGTGCGCCACTCGGTGGCGCGCTATGAGCTTGTAGATCTGCTATTTTTTTTTAATCGTAAAAATGCGGCACAGATCTTTGAATATATATATTCTTTAACGTTTTTTTTTTTTTTTTTTTTTTTCAACATCAGGCCTAAATGCGTTGGGTACTAGTAAATGCACTTAGTTACTTTACACCCAGTGTTGTTTTTGGCAGCAAATTTCTATTTTAGTTTAGTCATAGTCTTTGGACTGAAACTTCATTTAGTTTTAGTCACATTTTAGTCACCTGGAAATGTCTTAGTGTTAGTCTAGTTTTCGACTAAAATGTATTTTGGCGGGTCTTGATGCCGTCGTAATGAGTGTTTTTACACTTGCTGAAAGTAGCCGATCTACGCGACGCGTTGTGAGCTTGTAGATCAGCTATTTTCAGCGTGCCAAGTGTAAAATGACACATACTGGATCTCTTGTCCACTAGTCCCTTCCTAACATTTTAGTCTAGTTTTTATTTGTTGACGACATTGTCAGTATATTTAGTCTTGGTCTTAGTCACCGTAGGTCAGTTTCCATTCAGTTTCCATTTGTTTTTGCCAGTGAAAATAGGCAGTCGACAGACATTTTTCGCCTTTTAGTTTTAGTCGACGACAACAACACTGTTTACGCCACCGCGTTCCTCTTCGTACTCGACAGGTCATCAAGGTGGAACTGACGGAGGCGAGCAACGGAGGGAACCTGGGCGAGGAGACCTGGGTGAACATCGTGGTGCCGGCCAACGACAACCCGCACGGGACCGTGTCCTTCTCGCAGGCCGTGTACCGCGTCCAGGAGCCCCTGGAGGGCGTCTACATGGCCAACATCACCATACGCAGGAGGTCAGAACAACCGTCTCAATGCTGGCCTCTAAAAATGTCAGTCGCTCTTCGATTTTTCAAAAAATAGCAGACCTACAACCTCGTAGCGTGCCACTCGGTGGCGCGCTATGAGCTTGTAGATCTGCTATTTTTCAATAGCTAAAGCACGACATGATGCTAACACCAAAATGGGTTCCTCTTTTTTTTAGATAATTCACTTATATACGTTCATTTCTTACAGTACATCGCCTTTGTTGTATGAGTTGATGGCAATACCGGACCCACGGATCACTTTGACTTTACCCTGAAAATGCTGGCAACGTCAACAAATAAGCCATACTGTATACAGTATAGCTATTTATTATTATATTCTTCATTCTTCATTCTTCTTTCCACTCCTCATTGCCTTCCATCATCTCTTTCTCAACTAGCCTGGAAATGAAGGCCAAGGTTCAAGCTAGGTTTCTTTATTTTGTCTCCCAAGGGAGAAATTTGTCTTGGACCCCCCCCCCCCCCCCTTCCTCCTTGCAGCATACAGATACAATACAATACAATAGAAGACAACAAAGGCACACGGTGACCCGTACAACATTAGAAAACCACACACCAACATACCTAGTGCAAAAGAGGAAGAGCATCACCTCATAACCTTCGCTAGCTCTAACTGGGCTACATACAGTATATGCAGCTTATGCTGCATATACTGTATGCTACATAAATGCTACATAAAAACGGTTGCCTTCATCTGGCACATTCTGCTATTCGTTTAAGAAACAGTGTCAGTGTGTGTCGGGGAGACCGTTCCATTCATGCCATGCATGGAATACGGATGTGTATATACATTACAGGAAACTCCCGTTAAACTTTCCAACAAACTCTGGTAAACTCCCGAAGGTCAACACCTGTATATTACCGTATATTAACTGTATATGCCTGCTAAACTTGAGGTTTAAGAACAAAAATACTATGCAAGGAAGGGAAGAAGCCAGAAGGCTTATATGGAATCCTTTCCTGTAGGAAGAGGTCATTGGTTTAAAAGATTAAAAGTTCATAAAGAACAGTACATAAGTCAACAAGTTGGCAAAGGGGGGCACAGGTGCAGTAAAGAAATAAAAACACAGACTGCACAAAAAAACAGAAATAAACAATACAACAACAAACACACAAAAGAAAATATAACGCATCATGGTAAAACAGAGATTTTTTAAATTGGCAAGGATAATGAGGATTTAAGTGAAGCATCTAGGGAGTTCCATAGACGAGGGTCTCTAGATTTGATGAAAGATTGACGTTTGGAAGTGCGACAATAGGGTAATTCAAAATGATCTCTTATCCATGGACAGCGGAGGTCATTTTGGTCGCATGGAGGTCCTCTACAGCACAGCGGAGGTGGACATGGTGGCCGTGGCCCTGGCCCAGGGCCAGGACCTGCTGCTGCTCTACTATGACCCCCCGCTGCCGGGCCGCCCCCCCCTGGCGCCGCCCCGCTCGGTCAACGTCACCGGCCACCCGGACCCCGCCGCCGCCTGCGCCGCCGCCTGCCTCCGGGAGCGAGCCTGCCAGGTTAGTGCTCGTTATATAACGCTACCTTTCTTTTATTTAATTTTTTTGAAGATATTTTATTGGTTTTTTGAAGGGACAGACGGTATAGGCTGACAGGAAACGGGAGAGAGATGGGGGGGGGGGGGGGGGGGGGAGGAGACATGCATTAACCCATTCTGACCTGAGATCAGATTCTAAAAATGTATGTTTGAAAATGACAGTTCTCTGAAAAAGCTATGTTTCTATGTCAGTCGTTCTTCGATTTTTCAAAAATAGCAGACCTACAAGCTCTTAGCACGCCACTCGGTGGCGCTCTAAGAGCTTGTAGATCTGCTATTTTTCAATAGCTAAAGCATAACATAGTGCTAACACCAAAATGGGTGCCCGCCCAGAATGGGTTAAAGGCCGTGTCAGGCTCGGGAGTCGAACCCGCGGCACACTGCGACTGGATTACCAGCCGGGTGCCCAAACGGTTACGCCAACCCATTATTCTGACCTGAGATCAGATTAAAAAAATGTCTTCTAAACAGTACATGCACCTGACGGTTTTCTGAAAAAGCTGTGTTTCCAATGTCAGTCGCTATTCGATTTTTATTAAAAAAAAATAGCAGACATAAAAGCTCGTACGCGCTATGAGCTTGTAGATCTGCTATTTTTCAATAGCTAAAGCATGACGTAATGCTGACACCAAAAAGGGGTTCACGCCCAGAATGGGTTAAATAAAAGCTAAGCCATGATGGCTAAAACTAAGACTAAATATATTGACAAACTGCTAAAATGTTGGGGGAGGGACTATAGTTAAGACGAGATCCAGTAGAACTAAAAAAATTCAAGTCATTTCTGCGCTGTGAGCTTGTAGATCGGCTATTTTCAGCATGCGACCAAGTCTAAAATCGGGCCATTTCACGACGCCATCAAGGCCCGCCAAAATACCCGTTAAAACTAGAGTAGACTGTAGGTTAACCCATTTTAGGCGGGAACCCCTTTTGGTGTTAGCATTACGTTATGCTTTAGCTATTGAAAAATAGCAGATCTACAAGCTCATAGCGCGCCACCGAGTGGCGCGCTACGAGCTTGTAGGTCTGCTATTTTTGAAAAATCGAAGAACCACTGACATAGGAACATGGCTTTTTCAGAAAACTGTCAGGATGTAGAAGACATTTTTAGAATCTGATCTCAGGTCAGGTCAGGGTTAAAATGTGTCTGGAGCTCTATGAAATTGAAACTAAATCGGAAAAAAATGTGCAAACACCGCTGCCAGGCCTTCACTCTCTCGTCGGGAGGAGGAGGAGGAGGAGGAGGAGGAGGAGGAGGAGGGGCCTCCACCCCCCCGTCCTGCACCTGGGTGGTGTCCGGCGCCAGTGACCCGTTCGCCCCGCCGTCGTCGCCGGAGCCCGAGACCGCCGCCGCCACCTACGTGAAGAACGGCACGGCGGCCGCCGTCCTGTTCAGCGGCCAGGCCGTGGCGGGCAGCGACTACACCACGGTGACGGCCGGCGGCGCCTTCATGGAGGACGGCGCCGGCTCCGCCAACCTCACCGTGCCCATCCTGACCGACGGCTTCCCCGAGATGGACGAGAGCTTCGCCATCCGCATCCTGAAGGTATAGCTTCGGCAACGTCGTCACACGAGAGGGTGTGGGTTATAGCGTGATTATCGCCACGACAGGCATACGCGGTCAGGAACGAGACCAAGTCGAGTTCCGCAAGCATCGCTGGAGTGGCAATAATCACGTTAAACCCACACCCTCGAGTGTCATATTGCAATTCTACCACAGTTACCCTTAAAACTAAAATAATTAATATATTTTGCTGGTTTAACCCACAGCTATAGAAGGCTGTTTCAACCAATCGGATTGCTTCCTCGAAACGACCCGTGGTAGAATTTTCATCATACGTAACACCGCTTCTACAATAATGCCTTCAAAAGCCAACGACCACCAACATTTTATATATTATCTGGCCTGCCTTTTTGAGGACCACAGTGCTAAGTCCTACGAGTTTTCTGAAAAAACGTATATATCGCTATACTGTATACTATAGGCTGGTAAACCATCCCTTCCGCGTGAAATTCACATTATCACGTGTCTTCCGCAGAAAACCACCGAGTGGGGAAGAGCTGATCAGCGTCTGCGCCAGTGTTGTTTTCGTCGACTAAAACTAAGACGAAAAATGTTCGTCGACTACCTATTTTCACTGACTAAAAAGAAATAAAAACTAAATAAAAAGGAATCTATGATGATTAAAACTAAGACTAAATATACTGACAATTTAACTAGACTAAAATGTTAGTAAGGAACTAGTGGACAAGAGATCCAGTTATATGCTGGGTTGCATGCTGAAAATATCAGATCTACAATCTTGCAACGAGTCGCACTGCGACGCGTTGCGAGATTGTAGATCTGATATTTTCAGAATGCAACCAAAGTGTAAAATATGTCATTACAACGACATCAAGGCCTGTCAAAACACATTTTAGTCGACTAAATCAACTGTAGATTTAGTCGACTAAAATCGTATGACATTTAGTCGACTAAAACTAGACTAAACACTAGAACATTCCAGGTGACTAAAATGTGACTAAAACTAAGTGAAAACTATTCAAGAAACTATGACTAAAACTAAAATAGAAATTTGCTGCCAAAAACAACACTGGTCTGCGCTCAGGGCCCTGTGATTGACAGATGCCGATGGGCTCTTCCAACTTTTAGTTTTCTGCAAAACGCCCAACCCAGCTGAAATGTAAAATGACACCGATGAGGCATAACGACATCTCAGCTTGGTCTATATAGGTCTAAATGGGTGAAGTCGTAAACATTGTTACAAATGACGTGGGTCATCATTAGGCATGTAACGATATATCGTATATCGATATATATCGATATTAATCCAGACGATATGAATCGATTCATTGAAGAATTATTTTTTGATATATATATTTTTTTAGGGGGGCTAGTGTGTGATGTGAAATGTGAGCTTTAGTCATGTTCCATCATATTCAAGTGCTTTTGGAGAGAAATTAGTCACTTTCAGTAGTAGAGCACTGTAGAGGGGAGCTGTGTGTGTGTCTGTGACTGTGCCCAGGTGATGATGGTTGTTGATGCTCATCAAGGAAGGCAAAAGTAATGCTACTTCTTTTGCAATGTAGTTAAATAAAAAATCTCAGGGGGGGAGATAAATTATATAAAATAAAATAAACGTTAATCTTTATTTCAGCGCCACCTGGTGGTCACCAGTTTTTAAGCTCTGAGTGCCAATTCTCCATTATAAAAGAAATAATTTGTAATTCTATTATGCATGTACTGTGCATGGCATCACCTGTACACCAGATTAGAGGTATTTTCAAAATATGGATGAAAAAAAAAATATATATATATATTAATTCCCAAGGGAAGACGTCTTGACGCCCGTGGCATCCATTACAAAGACGTCAATTAGACGTCTTTGACGTTTTGGCTACTAAACAGTTTTAAATATATATTTTTTTTATCGTGAAAAATCGTATCGTGAACCTCATATAATACGAATCGTATCGTGAGTCGAGTGAATCGTCACGTGCCTATAGTCGTCGTCATCATTGCCAATGTCTTATGTGCCGTGTCATGCCTACTCGTAGGTCTGCTATTTTTGAAAAAAATCACTAAAATGTGGTGCAAATCATTGAATATATATTTCAGAGCGAAGATATCTGCTTCCGGGGGCCGGGTCCCTGGAACTATACATATTTTGACATCTTGACATGAAAAAGGCGTCTTATATATGCCGCGTCGTTTTGCCAACAACAACAACGACGACCCCCCTCTCTCTCTCTGTGTCACAGATCTCTCCGGTGAACCTGACGGCGGTGGAGGAGAGGAACCTACCATCCGTGGGCGCGCCGGACCGCGCCGTGGTCACCATCGCCATGAACGGCGACGCCTTCGGCGTGTTCCTCGTCTACAGCCTGAGCCCCGAGGCCGCCGCGTGGGGCGGCCTTCTCCTGGAGGTGCGTGAGGAGCCTGGCCGGAGCGTGGCGGTGCCCCTGGTGGTGGAGCGGCGCGGCGGCAGCCTGGGCCGCGTCACCGTGGAGTGGCGCTTCGTGGGCGGCACGGCCACGCCGGGCCGCGACTTCGCGGACGCCGGAGGGACGCTGGTGTTTGAGGACGGTAATATATATATATATATATATGTATATATATACGGTCGCGTGCTGCTTTGCAGTGTTGTTTTTTGGCAGCAAATTTCTATTTTTAGTTTTAGTAATAGTCTCCTGAATAGTTTTCACTTTAGTCTTAGTCACGTTTTAGTCACCTGGAATGTATTAGTGCTAGTCTAGTTTTAGTCTATTTTCAGCATGCAACCAAGTGTAAAGTGACTTATACTGGATCTGTTGTCCACTAGTCCCTTCCTAACATTTTAGTCTAGTTTTTATTTGTTGACGAAATTGTCAGTATATTTAGTCTTATAGTTTTAGTCACCATAGCATAGTTTTAATTTAGTTTACATTTAGTTTTCTTCAGTGGAAAAGGTAGTCGACGAACATTTTTTGTCTTAGTTTTAGTCGACGAAAACAACACTGATGCTTTGAGAGACGGCAATGCTCATTAGATCGAGAGACCGGAATCTTTATTGTTACTGTAGTTCCGGAGATATAGCCTGGAACTCACCTGTGCTTTTTATGGCATTGGGCAGCTCCCGCAGGATCCGCCCGGAGACACTATGCGCAGCTGCGCGACATGAGACTAATTACTTAGAGCGACAGAGAGAGAGAGAGGAGTGTGTGTGTGTGTGTTGTGTACATGTGTGGGTGTGTGTCAGTCAATTTAACAAAGGTGCAGACGATCAGAAATCAGCAGAGTGTGAGCGATGTTTGCGCTGCTCGAATTGAAGTGGACTCGGACACAGACTTTTTTTCTCTCTCCCTGGAAATAAAAACGTCTGGGTTTCCGAAGCTAGTCCGAAGATAGATCTTAGCCTATTATTGATATATGCATTTTGAGGTAGGTGGTCCGCATACCCCCAAATGGTCCACGAAGCAAGCACTATCTGTGGACTAGTGGGTGGGGTTCAGGCACCCCCCCCCCCCCCAGGCCCCTATACTGTATCAGCTATTAAAAATACAAACCTTGACGTTCTTTGACACTTAACAAGTTAACTGCCACCATGTGGCCATAGAGGGTAGTTAGCTGCGGCAGCCGGAATTGGTCTTTTTCGGTCCCTTTCACTTCCGTTTTCTGACCACCACTGTCAGAAGCGGCTTATGTTAGCATTAGCTCATGATGTTTATCTTGGAACTACATATTTTGAGATGGGGGGGGTCCGTGCCCGATAGATATAATTCTGGGGGTCCTTGATATGAAAAAGGTTGAGCACCGCTGACATAGAAACATGGGTTTTTTCAGAAAAACTCCGTCCAAAATGGGGGGTCCTGAAAAAGCTTCAGAACCACTGGACCTAGCCCGTCTCTCTCTCCTCTCACTCTCTCTCATCCTCCTGCGTCCTCTCTCGTCTCGTCTCTCCAGGCGACCCTGAAGAAGACGGTGGAGGTGGTGATCCTGGACGACGAGGAGCCCGAGGACAGCGAGGAGCTGTCCATCGGCCTGGTGCGGACGGAGGGAGGCAGCCGGATCCTGCCTAGCTCCGACACCGTCACGCTGCGCGTGCTGGCCAACGACCACGTGGCCGGCGTGCTGGCCTTCCACCCCGCCTCGCGCTCGCTCATCGCCAGAGAGGGTGAGCGCAGAGCTCTCCTGTGTGTGTGTGTGTGTGAGAGAGACATAAGGTGCATAAGGTTAGACACAAACTTTCACAGGCACAGTCATGTTGGATTCACAATCAGGAAATGTTCCAGGTGTGTGCGTGCGCGTGCGTGCGTGCGTGCATGCGCGTGCACTTGTATTGTGTGCTGTCGGGCAGTTTTTTCTTAAATTGCTACAGTTGTCACACAAAAGTATAAAGAATAGCTCTACAAGCTCACGTGCGCATGCTGTGTGTGTGTGTGTGTGTGTGTGAGTGTGTGTGTCCCCAGCAGCAGTTTAGGTGTCTGTAAACCTAATCTAATTATTTATGATACCGAGTGTATAGTAGTCTAGAGCGTTGTTGGGCTATTAGCAGGCACAGCACGACGTGGCATGACAGCTGGTACATAGTCATGCTCATTATCTATGCATGACAGTGCAGTTAGAGTCCACCTGAGCTGAATGCTTGCACCAGGTGTAGTGATGGAATGACAGACCACTTTTAACCCATTTGCCCATTCTACGAAATGTGTTCTAAACCATTTAGGCCTGACCTCGAAATTAAAAAAAAAAGAATCTCCTAAATCCTCCAGTTTTCTGAAATAAATATTTTCACGATTTTTCAAAAATAGCAGACCTACAAGCTCGTAGCGCGCCACCGAGTGGCGCGCTACGAGCTTGTAGGTCTGCTATTTTTCAATAGCTAAATTATAACATAATGTTTAAAACACCCAAAGGGTTCCCGCCCCAAAATGGGCTAAAAACGGTTTTCTGGGGCCTGCCCATTTCACAATATTTCATGATGTTTCACAAAATAGCAGATCTACAACCCCATAGCACAGCACGACGTGAGTGACACACTGAGCTTGTAGATCTGCTGTGTTTGAATATACTGTATATAGCCACGTGTAAATGGTTCACGTGGTTAAAATAAGAGTTGAGACGAAGAACCATTCAAGTCTATATGCATAATAATTATCCATAATGTACGTATACATTAAGGATATGGACTTTTGGGGGAGGGGTCAGGATAAACGATGTACTGTCCTTCGTCTCAACTCTTGTGATGCTACATTAACCCATTTATCTGTTAGCATTATGTTATGCTTTAGCTATTGAAAAATAGCAGATCTACGAGCTTGTAGGTCTGCTATTTTTGAAAAACGACTGACATAGAAACATAGCTTCTGAAAACTGTCAGGATGTAGAAGACTTTTTTTTAATCTGATCTCAGGTCAACATGGGTTAACTATTTTTTGCTGGGGACCCCCCCCCCCCCCCCCCCCCCCCCCCCCACACACACACACACACACACACACACACACACACAAACAGAAGTAACAATGGTCTAGTTGTCACTGTAAACCTGTCCTAATAATGTCTAATGCGTGAGTAGTCTAGAGCGTTGTGGGCCATTAGCAGGTGGAGCATGACGTGGCTGACAGCTGGTACATAGTCATGCTCATTATCTATGCATGACAGTGCAGTTAAAGTCCACCTGAGCTGAATTCTTGCACCAGGTGTAGTGATGGAATGACAGTCTGCCGTCTGCTGTATATAGTTATTTTTTTAACAGGCACCCCCATCTGAAGAAAATATTGTTGTTCCAGGAACCCCCGCAGAAGCAACTAATGATATAAATCATTTGCCAGCCGAGTCTATGCGGACTTTAATGCCTGGGGCACTAAATGTGGCGATATATAAATGCAGTGGGCGCCCCTCACTTCACACGTGTGCATTTTTGTCATGAGGCTGTAAACATTTTGTTTACAGGGCTATCTCTTTAACCCTGTTGGCTATCCTTTCTCCTCCATCCACAGTCTTCATTATTGCATTGTATTCAAGATGCAAGATTTGTATTGTTTGTAATTTGTGGGTTTCGGCTCCTTCACATTGCAGCAACAAGGACGAAATAGCAATACATTGATAATAGTAGTAATAGTAAGTAATGGAATTAAATAATGAATGCCTGTACAGGTCTGTAACTCTGACAGTGTATACAAATGGGACCAAATGGACCCTTATACGGGGTCCATTTGGTTCCATTTGTACACTCTCAAAGCTGTGGGGGTCCTTGACATTTTCTTGTACACTAAAACAAGAAAAGAGCCTTAAAGGAGAATTCCATGCTAGAAGGCTTTCTTACCTTTATTTGTAGTTGTTACGTCCACACCAAAGAGGTCCAGGTGTTATTTTGTGCAAAAGTGCATTATTGGCTATTTCCCCTAATATAAGCCCTGAATGAATTGCATTGAATGGGTGTCGTGCTAATTGGCTTATTTCCATCGCTCCATTTTTTTTTTAGTATATATATATATATATATATATATATATATATCCTCTTCATAATGTAAATAGTATCCCAAGCGGCACACTTTACTACTTATTTCGATGGAAATAAGTGAATTAGCACAAAAACCCAACCCCTCATTGAGGGCTTATATTAGGGGAAATAGCCAATAATGCACAAAATAACACCTGGACCTCTTTGGTGTGGACGTATAACAACTACAAATAAAGGTAAGAAAGCCTTCTAGCATGGAATTCTCCTTTAACCAGTATCATCTGTAAACGTGACGGAAGTAGGGAGAGTGATTCTGCGTGCACAGGGACCTTTGTACCTGAACATGTTATGGTGTGACGCTGTGGGCAGGTGAGAGGCTGTCCCTGTTGGTGATGAGGACGGCTCCAGGTCTGGGCAACGTCACTGTCGACTGGAACGTCCACGGCCCCCTGGTGGACAGGACCTTCCTTCACACGTCCGGGACGCTTTTCTTTACTCAGGTATTAGGCATGTAACGATTCACTCAACTCACGATACGATTCGTATTACGATATGAGGTTCACGATACGATTATTCACGATATAAAAAAATATATATATTTTAAAGAAACATTACCGTTTATCTTATCTCCCCCCCCCCCTGATATTTTTTATTTAGCTACATTGCAAAAGAAGTAGCATTACTTTTGACAGTGCAGAAACATAATTGCCTCCCTTGATGAGCATCACCTGGTCACAGTCATAGACACACACAGCTCCCCTCTACAGTGCTCTACTACTGAAAGTGACTCATTTCTCTCCAAAAGCACTTGAATATGATGGAATATGACTAAAGCTCACATTTCACATCACACACTAGCCCCCCTAAAAAAAAAAATAGTAACGGCTCGTGCCGTCATGTTGTAGTTCGGTGGTCACCTCACCACCGAAAATCCAGACTATGTATGAGCCTTTAATCATGAAAAATTTCTGAAAAACCCATGTTTCTATATCAGTGGTTCTCAATATTTCATGTCAAGGACCCAATAAATTATATGTAGTTGGCCGCCGACCCCATCTGAAAATATGTGTTCCAGGGTATATATATATATATAATCTTTGAATATATATTCAAAGATTTGCGCCACATTCTCACGATAAAAAAAAAATAGCAGACCTACAAGCTCATAGTGGGGCACTCGGAGCCGCGCTATGAGCTTGTAGATCTGCTATTTTTCAACAGCTAAGCATAACATAATGCTTATAAAACACCAAAGTGGTTCCTGTGAAAAATAAATAAAGTAAGTACTTTTTCTACCACTGTTATACATATCTATATTCTTATTGAATATGTCTCTGGCTGACGATCCTAAAATGTTGTCTCGATTCCAATGTGTCTGTTTTGCATTAAAGGGAGAGCTGAATCAAACCATGACTCTGCAGCTCCGTGACGACGCCACCCCAGAGGACAAGGACGAATACAAGATCACCATGTCAACATACGTACTTTTGGTAAATAAAAACATTAATAATCAATATACAACACTGATTAGATTAGGCATTATCACTTTAACCTCAGCATCCCAATCCTGGGGGGGGGGGGGGGGGGGGGGGGGGGACATTTGCCCCCAAAATATTGCAGATCTACAAGCTCACAAGCGTGTGAGCGTATTGACGAAGAGATTTGGTGCAGACAAAAAAGAAACAAACAAACAAAAACGAAAAGGTTTCCAGGTCGGTTTTGACTGGGAACAGAGGGGTTAAGTGGTTAAGAGAACATCCACTTGATAACCAGCAGGATAATAGAGCGTCGCAGTCCCTCCCCCTTCAGAACGACGAGTGGCCCAGGAAATGAATTGCAATGCATTTTTCCCATAGGCTTTTCTTAAAGTATTTATTTAAAGACGGTTACGGCCACGACAAAGCCAACTCGGATCGTGGCAAATCATGACAATGAACACATGTTTTTGGGCCGATCAAATAATTTATAAGAAGAAAAAACAAAACAAATAGTGTTGTCTCCTGCCTTTATTTTCTTCTTTCTAATTATTTGATCGGCCCAAAACATTGTGTTCGTTGTTCATGATTTGTCACGATCCGAGGTGGGTTTGTCCCCGGCGTAACCGTCTTTAAATAAATACTTTAAAGAAAAGCCTATGGAGAAAATGCATTGCGATTCATTTCCTGGGCCACTCGTCGTTCTGAAAGGGGGAGGGACTGGCGACGCTCAATTAGCATCCATTCATTTGTTGAATCTATAATCATTTGTTGAGGAAAATAATTCAGATGCACCGACATGCGCCACAGGCAGTCACAACACGTCCGTCCGTATGTCAAACAAACGACCGATTTGCGGCTAACTGCCTTGCTCAGGGCATGTTTATAGTCTCAGCGGTGTTCTC
The DNA here is from genome assembly GCF_964188405.1 of Protomyctophum parallelum. Classification (NCBI taxonomy): domain Eukaryota; kingdom Metazoa; phylum Chordata; class Actinopteri; order Myctophiformes; family Myctophidae; genus Protomyctophum; species Protomyctophum parallelum. The sequence continues at coordinate 26,275,692 of NC_139710.1, read as the reverse complement.
TCTCTAAACACACGTTCTCTCCGTACCGCCGCCGCGGCCCTACAGGCGTGCTGGCGACTGGCCACGCGGCGCTGGACGCGCAGGGCGGCGAGGCGGTGGTCACGTGGAGACCGGCGACGAGCCCTACGGGACGCTGAGCGTCGCCCGCTCCTCCCGGCGAGTGACCGCGGAGGAGCGCGAGCACACCGTCCACATCTACGTCAACCGGGAGTTTGGTGCATCAGGTCAGTGCAGGGGGGGGGGGGGGCATTAACCCATTCAGACCTGAGATCAGATTCATACGAGGTTTCCACTGGACACACACACACTGGTCTGATTAACCCATCTGACCTGAGATCAGATTCATACGAGGTTTCCACTGGACACACACAATCTCACTGGTCAGATGGTTACCATCAGACCAGAGTCAGTCGAGTGTCCAGCTGGACACACACACTGGTCTGATTAACCCATTCTGACCTGAGATCAGATTCATACGAGGTTTACACTGGACACACACTGGTCTCATTAAAAAAAAAAAAAAACGCTCATATCGTTGCTGTCGGGCAGAAACCTTGTATGTCCATATTTAAACTTTTTGTGTGTTATTTTTTTCCCGTACATTAACGTCCCTAGTTTGATCATGACTAAAACTAAGACTAATATACTGACAATTTCGTAAAAAAAAAAAAAACTAGACTAGAAAACTAGATGTTAGTAAGGGACTAGTGGACAAGAGATTAAGTTTTATGCTGGGTTGCATGCTGAAAATAGCAGATATACAATCTCACAACGCGTCGCAGCGCGTTGCATCAAGGCCGCATCAAGGCCTGTCAAAACGCATCAAGGCCTGTCAAAACACATTTTAGTCGACTAAGTCAACTGTAGATTTAGTCGACTAAAATCGTATGACATGTAGTCGACTAAAACTAGATTAAACACTAACACATTCCATGTGACTAAAATGTGACTAAAACTAAATGAAAACTTTTCAAAAGACTATGACTAAAACTAAAATCAAACATTGCTGCCAAAAACAACACTGTCGTCAACAACGTCAACGTCGTGTCTCCTCTGTCCAGGCGTGGTGAACATCACCTACGAGGTGATGCGGGGGTCTCTCCATCAGGACCTGTCCCAGGTGGACGGTGCCTGGGGCCTGGCCGAGCCCGGGCAGGACTTCATCTCTGGGACTGGCTCTGTGGTCCTGCAGGCCGGGCAGACGTCCGTGGCCATCCCCGTCTCCATACTGGATGTAAGGGTGTCATTTTGATGTATTGCCATGTGTTGTTGTTATAATATGTGACCAGATTTGACTGAGAGAGACTGCCATCGCGCAAATTCCAGCTTGTCACCAGAGTTTATGAGTTTATAGCACAGGCAGACTCTTCATATACTAGAAGAGCATGTCTGAAATAAATGTCAGAGCTGAAATCGACATGGAAATTATGAAATAAATGTTTAAAACATATAGCTAGGTGTAATGTTAGAGTCCACAGAAGTGAACCTTTCAAGCCTGTTTTCTCCAACTCGTTGTTTTCTGCAAGACATTACTCTGTAAGCCATGTCTTCAAAACTGGTGGGTCAAACTGAGCAACCAATATGGCAATTTGAAGCTACGATTCCCTGCTTTCATATGACGTGGAAAAACGAAAATACAAAGAAATGCAATGGCAGTCCCTCAGTCAAATTTAGTCACATATGGCTTACTGTAATTTGCTCTGGATGCACGTTGAACTAATTGCCTAAATTGTAAGGTTGTACAACAGGGGGTCCGGGACCCCTCGGATATCCTCAGAGTTACAGGATCATCTGTTTTTCAATTACCTACTTGAATCCTACCATCGGCATTTGGGAGGAGAATGTTAGCCAAAAATAGCTGATCTAACAGGCTCACAGCACATCGTGAAACAGACCGAGTACCGAGTAGAAAAAAAGGAAAGTTTACCAAGTATTGAGAGTTTAATTGGTTAAATGTCAGAAAATACACATTGACGTTTCAAACTTTCGACCATAGGTCGCAGATTAATGAGCATCGGGCCTGTCACAGACATGCGCAGAGCAAGTTCAGTCAGGAAACCTCAGTGCAGTCGCTGCCGGCCGTTAATTGGACCGCCTCAGCATCACGCTCTCATTCACATGATTCACTCAGCCAATCACACACTCACTCCATCTTCATACCGGCTATTTAAAATGGAAGGGTTTGCACTCCTCCTGCTTGCTTGCTTGCTGCTGCTATATCTGCTGCGCTGCTGTATACCAACCTTGCTGCTGTATACCAACCTTGCTGCTCACCCTCCTCCACCCCAGCTACCACCTGTCGTTTTGGATCTACTGTTTAGGTACGGGGGATTCGGAGTCCCTATGGACTGATGCTCTTGATCTGAGTACCTAAAAAGCAGATTAAATTAATAAACATACCGGTGTTGCTCATTTATATTCAATACATATCTATTCAAGAAAATAAATAAAGTACAAATCATAAAAATAAAATAAAAATATACATATCTATTCCATCCATTTTTTTTTTTTTTTTTAAGATATTTTTTTTGCGGCTTACGCCTTTTATTGATTTTTGAAGGGACAGACAGTAGGCTTACAGGAAACGGGAGAGAGATGGGATGACATGCAGTAAAGGCCGTGTCGGGTCCGGGAGTCGAACCCGCGGCACACTGCGACTGGATTACCAGTCCGGTGCCCAGACCGTTACGCTACGGCCTGGGCCTATTCCATCCATTCTTGAGTTGTCCTGACTGAACTATGAAAACCTGCCGATCTGTCAGTCCATATATGGCCGTCTCCATAATGAAGATCACGACACTGACCTCATCAAACCCTGCATAGACGAAAAATGTTCGTCGACTACCTTTTTTCACTGACGAAAACTAAACGGAAACTGAATGAAAACTAAGCTATGGTGACTAAAACTAAGACTAAATACACTGACAATTTCGTCAACAAATAAAAACTAGACTAAAAATGCTAGGAAGGGACTAGTGGACAAGAGATCCAATATACGTCATTTTACACTTGGTTGCATGCTGAAAATAGCCGTTCTACAAGCTCACAACGCGTTGACGCGTTGTAAAATCAGTCATTAGGACGGCATCGAGGCCCGCCAAAACACATTTTAGTCGACTAAATCAACTGTAGATTTAGTCGACTACAATCTTATAGTCATTTAGTCGATTAAAACTAGACTAACAGTAAAGCATCCCAGGTGACTAAAATGTGACTAAAACTAAATTAAAACTATTCAAGAGACTGTGACTAAAACTCAAATCAAAATTTGCTGCCAAAAACAACACTGCAACTGGTTAGTTACTATATATCAGCTGAAACGGTTTGAAATCCTGTTGACTTTCCTTGTCTCGTGTTTCTTTCCAGGACGACATCCCAGAGTTAGAGGAGTTCTTCCTGGTCAACATCACGTCGGCAGTGCTCATCACCAACCTGGCAACCGCTCCTGTGCTAGGTATACTGTATTATGCTTTACCAATTAAGACCTGAAACGCATCTGTGTCACCTTTTAACCACTTTAACCATCATTTTAGACTTTAGCTGTTGAAAAATAGCAGATGTACAAGCTCATAGTGCAGCACCACGTGCCCCGCTACAAGTTTGTAGATCTGCAGTTTTGTTTAAATTGTGAAAACGTGTGCAAATCTTTTAATATATTATTTCACAGCAAACGTTTTTAACTCATATCTTTGCTTCTGGGGGGGGGGGCGGGTCATATTTTCAGATGAGATGATGAATAATTGCGGGGTCCTTCACATTCAATTATTTGAGAGCCACTGATATAGATACATCTAGGTTTTTCAGAAAACTGTCTAAATGTGTTATGCAACAGGAAACTGAGATTTATTTTCCGAAAGGGTCCATTATTGCAGTAAGTATCTAACACCACTGTACCATCAGCCGCCAAACTCCTCTGTTGATTGATTGAATTTTGTTCTTTTGTTTCTTTTCATTTCTAAATTAACCCAAATCAAAAGTAGCTTGAAATTAACCCAAATCAAAAGTTGCTTGAAACGTGGCGCAAAGTGATGCATTTTGAGCTCGTAGATCATCTACTTTGATTGAATTTGAATCCTGAAAAGTAACAGTTTTGGGACATGGTTTCACACCCGACAGGGATGATATGCTTTAATATAATGCTGTCAGTGATTTGATTATGGAGATGTATTATACAACATCTCCCTCATCAATCACCGGGAGAAATGTGGCTACATCCAGGCTTTTCCGAGCAGCAGCAATTAAAACACATTTCATTTCTAAAAAGAAACTTCATCTTAAATGTAGTCACAAGGTAATAATTTCTTTCCACTTCCATATGTTAATGTTCTGTGAAATCCCCTGTGTCTCGTCTCGTGTCCGTGTTGCAAGGGGTCCCAGCTAAATATCTTAATACAGCATTGCAATCATTTTAACCACTTTATTCAACATTGGCCATGAAACAATTGCAGATATCCAATGCCCACTTATTGTCTCCACCAGGCCGAAGGCATGGGGGGAGAGTATGTTTTGCACTCCGTGTGTCCGTCCGTCCGTGTGTCCGTGAGCAGCTAATCTCGGCCACCGTTAACCCGGTCGATGCCAAATTTTGCACACACATTCCCTGGATGCCAACGATGAACCTCTGCCCCAAACTTTCCAGAACGGCCTGTTATAGCGCCACCAGGAGGCCGCTTTGTGCAAAACAAGTTTTTGCACAGTACACCTACAGATTTTGTCCAAACATCGCGCAAATTGGTACACAGTCTCTCTAGAGCCATTCAACGAAACCGGTCTTTCAGATTTCTCAGACTCCATCCTGATTGGTTAAGATTGGCTTCCAAAGTTCACAGGAGTGCTCAGTTTCAAACAAAATGCTGCAAATCATGAACACATCGCGTAATTTCTGTGAAATTGTGCACCCGCATTCCCACTAGGCCGAGGACGAAATGCCACATGAACAATTTCAACTCAGCCTCAAGGTGGCGCTATAACTGGTCGAAAAGAGTTTTTACCTCTAACTGCATGGATCTGTGGATAACTTTGTATGCCAACTCCCTAGAGGCCAAGGAAAAACCTTTGCCTGGAATTTTTCACATCTGCTCATCCTGGTGGAGACCTGTGCCCAGAAGGGCACTTTTTCTAGTTTTTCTTGAAAAAGTTTTTTTTTTGTCATTTTGATTTTCTTTTACACATCTTCTCTTCTGGGTGGGGGGAGGGGGGGCGCGCTGACACAAAACCTTTTCAAAGGGAGGATAATGTGTCAATTTGAGGGTCCTTGGCATGAAACAAGCATTTCTGCCTCCAACTGGCAGAAATGCACGCTGTTCCAAAATGTACTTGACACGTTTCTCATAACATTTCTGTAGCTTCCCCATGGCTTTCAAAAACACCCAGTAAACATGCCGTTTCACTGGGTAAATGCACGTGCCCGTAGAGCCATATGGTTGCCCATGTATCCCTCCTTTTTCACCCAGTGTATGTATTGCACACTGCCAGGTAACACAAAACACCTAGTCGTGTGCTTTCCCTGGAAATGCTGCGTCGTGGGTTATACGCTCGCACACACTGTGCATTCAACTTAAAAATAACATAGCTGGATGTCAGAGCGCATTATGAAGCTGCTTCGTTACTACGTCCCCCCCTTTTTTTCTCCTTTTTCTTTTTTTGCAAATCCAAAAACCACAGCCCAATTTGTGAATGGAGGGTAAAGTTTAAAAAGCCATGAGTCGACAGAATGAAAGCAGGCCTGGAGCAGAGTGCCTGCAGGCTCTCAGGATACTACAGGGCATTGTTGCCAGATTTTGCCAGAGAGATAAGCAACTATGAAAACCAAACCCGAAAGAAGTGACTAACACATGATCGCTTAAAGGACCACTTCACCACTTTTCAACCTATCTTCATAGTAATAATAGTAATAACTAATAATCATGATAAAATGCCACATTTTTTTCCTACTCAGTCTGTGTCTCATTATGCTGTGGGCAGTTGAGAAACCGTCTTCCAGGGACACCATCATTAGGCAGATTTATTTTTACAAAAATGTTTAGATTTTCATTATCCATTTTCGCATTGCAACTTTTCAGGACTAGAAAGACTGCAGTTTCTATTGGCTTGTATTCCCCATCGATGACGTCACTGGAAGACGGTTTCTGAACTGCCCACAGCCGTCCTATGAGTCACAGAGTAGAAAAGAATTGCGCCATTTCTTCATGATTATTAGTGAGGACCTATTATATGAAGCTGGATTGAAAAGTGGTGAAGTGGTCCTTTAAAAAAAACTTTGAAAATCGTCTTATTTATTTTTGAATTTGATTGTTCCCGAAAAGAATTTTTTTGTGAGGTTTCCCCCCCTATGATAATGATTTAGCTCTTTTTCCAGAGCAGACGGCTCCAATCGTCCATACGTGACCCTCAGGACAGGGCGCCGGGAGGACAGGCAACCGTGCCGTTCCATCAACTCCCGTCCAACGACATAATCAACTTGGGGTGTCCTTGACAAGAAAATGTTCGAGAACCGCTGGTTTAAAACAAACATTTAGGACGCACGCCCAAATAAGTAACTATACTGCACTTTCGAAACAAGTCCAGAAAAAGCCACAACCCGCAACTACCTTTAAAAAGGAAAAAAGCCCAAAGTCGCTTATAATAAGCGGACATGGCAACACTGATACAGGGCAGACACGCTGTAAACAGCCAGTCAGTCAGTCTCTCTCTCTCTCCCCGTCCGTCCGTCCGTCCCCCCGGTCCGCTGGCAGCAGTCATTATGTGGCTTGGATGGTAAGATTGATGCTGTCCATGATTGAGGAAGCCCGGGGATTTGGTGGGCCGCTGAATGAGCAGTGTGCGGTGCGGTGAGGCGAGGCAAAGGAGGGGAGATAGCCAAACTAAACCCCCGAGCCGGCCTCCCCCAAATGTCTTGGCCGGGTTTTGAAGCGTGTATAGCCAGCCAGGAGCTTGTAAATCAGTCCGTCCCGTCGTGTCCCGTCCCGTCCCCCCACCAAAACATAACATAAAGACTTGGCTGTTCCGCCTCCCCATACCACCAGCCACTTAGCAGATGGATGGGGGGGGGGGGTTTCACTTCTTAAGTTATAATCTTCAGCTCAAATGTGCCGTGACACGAGTTACAGTAGATGCTCCCCCTCGGCTTTGGTCGCCGAGGCTTGCTCCATGGTCATAACGCAGAAGGCTTGCTCCATGGTCATAACACAGAAGGCTTGCTCCATGGTCATAACGCAGAAGGCTTGCTCCATGGTCATAACGCAGAAGGCTTGCTCCATGGTCATAACACAGAAGGCTTGCTCCATGGTCATAACGCAGAAGGCTTGCTCCATGGTCATAACACAGAAGGCTTGCTCCATGGTCATAACGCAGAAGGCTTGCTCCATGGTCATAACACAGAAGGCTTGCTCCATGGTCATAACACAGAAGGCTTGCTCCATGGTCATAACGCAGAAGGCTTGCTCCATGGTCATAACGCAGAAGGCTTGCTCCATGGTCATAACGCAGAAGGCTTGCTCCATGGTCATAACACAGAAGGCTTGCTCCATGGTCATAACGCAGAAGGCTTGCTCCATGGTCATAACGCAGAAGGCTTGCTCCATGGTCATAACGCAGAAGGCTAAAAGCCCAGTTAAAATATGATTATGTTGGGGGGGGGGGGGGGGGTCCCAGTTCCTGCCACGACCTGCCACGTACTCATGTCTTGCCATGTGCTGTCCTTGTCTCCCTCAGACACGCAGGGCTTGGTGGCACAGGTCAGCATCGCTGCTAACGATGGAATCAGAGGAGTCATTGAGTGGACAAACACCATGTAAGTGAAAACACAATTCATACTGTATATTGTTGCATATTTTAACGTTTTTTTTTTTTTTTTTTTTTTTATCCATGAATTAACGCCCTACTTGGATCATACTACAGCGTCACACAAAGGTAGCCGAGCAGGAAACGGAAGCGTTTTCGATCTGCTACTTTTTGCTGTCTTTGAATTGTAATCCTAAAAAGTAAAAGGTTCTGACGTAGCCTGCCCTACAATGTATCCACCTGACCAGGCAGAAACATTTAGCTAGACTCTTATTCAGAGAGACTTGAACTCTATTGAACAAACTACAGGGTAATGGTCATATCAATTTAGTACATAGGCCATAGGGATTTAGGGAACATTTAAGTGCTAACAAACTTAACATGATCAAACCTAGCACCCTTTTTACACCTTGTCCGGTCCAATGCTCAGCGATGGAACATACATCATAATCTTCACCTCCCATTAAGAGCTGGAACGCCTCTGTGTCTTAAACAATATGCCAAACTTTAGCTGGTGGAAGAATCATCATACGAGCTTGTAGATCTGCTGTTTTGGAAAGAATCCTGAAAATGTGGCGCAAATCTTTCAACATATTTCATTCACGGCGAACGTTTTTTACTCAAACCGTTGCTTCTTTTAGCAAAGTTTTGAGCACCACTGCTATAGAAACAAGATGTTTGTACAATCTGGTCTCGGGTCTTATTTAGCTGATGTGCAAAATGTGCTGTATACTGTATGTTTCTGAGTTTAACCCATTTTGGGGGCGGGAACCCCCTTTTGGTGTTAGCATCATGCTATGCTTTAGCTATTGAAAAATAGCAGATCTACAAGCGCCACTCGGTGGCACGCTATGAGCTTGTAGATCTGCTATTTTTTTACGAGCTTGTATAGGTCTGCTATTTTTGAAGAATCATGAAAAGTGACTTGAAAGGGTTTGAGAACGACAGAAAACAGTCAGGATTTAGAAGACATTTGCAGAATCGTACCCAGGTCAGAATGTGTTGTATTGCCCGGTTGCCAGGTTGGAGGTGAACGAGACCATGGGAGCCCTCACTCTGGTGGCGTACAGGAACAAGGGAACGTACGGGAACGTCACACTCTACGTCTACGCACAGAACCTGGAGGCTCAGCAGGGACTGGACTACAACACCAGTGAAACGGTCAGTACACACAGAACCTGGAGGGCCCAGCAGGGACTGGACTACAACACCAGTGAAACGGTCAGTACACACAGAACCTGGAGGCTCAGCAGGGACTGGACTACAACACCAGTGAAACGGTCAGTACACACAGAACCTGGAGGGCCCAGCAAGGACTGGACTACAACACCAGTGAAACGGTCAGTACGCACAGAACCTGGAGGGCCCAGCAAGGACTGGACTACAACACCAGTGAAACGGTCAGTACGCACAGAACCTGGAGGGCCCAGCAAGGACTGGACTACAACACCAGTGAAACGGTCAGTACACACAGAACCTGGAGGCTCAGCAGGGACTGGACTACAACACCAGTGAAACGGTCAGTACACACAGAACCTGGAGGCTCAGCAAGGACTGGACTACAACACCAGTGAAACGGTCAGTACACACAGAACCTGGAGGGCCCAGCAAGGACTGGACTACAACACCAGTGAAACGGTCAGTACACACAGAACCTGGAGGCTCAGCAAGGACTGGACTACAACACCAGTGAAACGGTCAGTACACACAGAACCTGGAGGGCCCAGCAAGGACTGGACTACAACACCAGTGAAACGGTCAGTACGCACAGAACCTGGAGGGCCCAGCAAGGACTGGACTACAACACCAGTGAAACGGTCAGTACACACAGAACCTGGAGGCTCAGCAAGGACTGGACTACAACACCAGTGAAACGGTCAGTACACACAGAACCTGGAGGGCCCAGCAGGGACTGGACTACAACACCAGTGAAACGGTCAGTACACACAGAACCTGGAGGCTCAGCAGGGACTGGACTACAACACCAGTGAAACGGTCAGTACACACAGAACCTGGAGGGCCCAGCAAGGACTGGACTACAACACCAGTGAAACTGTCAGTACGCACAGAACCTGGAGGGCCCAGCAGGGACTGGACTACAACACCAGTGAAACGGTCAGTACTCACAGAACCTGGAGGCTCAGCAAGGACTGGACTACAACACCAGTGAAACGGTCAGTACGCACAGAACCTGGAGGGCCCAGCAGGGACTGGACTACAACACCAGTGAAACTGTCAGTACGCACAGAACCTGGAGGGCCCAGCAGGGACTGGACTACAACACCAGTGAAACGGTCAGTACACACAGAACCTGGAGGGCCCAGCAGGGACTGGACTACAACACCAGTGAAACGGTCAGTACTCACAGAACCTGGAGGCTCAGCAAGGACTGGACTACAACACCAGTGAAACGGTCAGTACACACAGAACCTGGAGGGCCCAGCAAGGACTGGACTACAACACCAGTGAAACGGTCAGACAGACACGCACGCACATGCACACAATAGAGCGTCGCAGTCCCGCCCCCTACCAGGGCCCAGGAAATGATTTACGTTTACGCCGCGAACAAAAGCCAACTCGAGTCGTGACAACTCATGACAACAAACACAATATTTTGGACCAAACAAATAATTACAAAGAAGAAGAACAACCAAAAAAGTGTTGTAACCTGCCGTTTTTTCCCCCTTCTTTCTAATTATTTGGGGGCCCGTTTCAAGAACTAATGTGGGACCCCCACATTAGTTCTTGAAACGGGCCCCCCAATTCCTTAAGGATCGCCCCTGACACGCGCATGTACGGGCACACACACGATGCCTAATTTTTTTTACACAGACACAATATCTTGTTCATGACGTCTGTCGTTCTCCTGCAGATGGTGCATTTCGTGGACGGTGAAAGGCACAAGTTTGTGGAGGTCCAGATCATTGACGACGCGGTTCCAGAGGGAGCGGAGAGGTTCCAGCTCATTCTGTCCAGGCCTTCTCCCGGCGTGGAGCTGGGCATCAACACCACAGGTACTGTGTGGAGCTGGGCATTAAAGGACCACTTCACCACTTTTCAACGTATCTTCATATAATAGGTCCTCACTAATAATCATGGTAAAATGGCACAATGTCTCATATAGGAGGGCTGTGGGCACTTTAGAAACCGTCTTCCAGTGACATCATCATTAGGCAGATTTTTTTTTTAAACAAGATATTTTTACAACAATGTTTAGATTGTCATTATCGTGAGAACGATGGCTTCCATTTTCGCATTGCAACTTTTCAGGACTAGAAAGCCTGCCGTTTCTATTAGCTTGTATTCCCCATCGATGATGTCACTGGAAGACGGTTTCTGAACTGCCCACACAGCCCTCCTATGAGACACAGACCGAGTAGAAAATAATTGCACCATTTTTTTTCATGATTATTAGTGAGGACCTATTATGAAGATGGGTTGAAAAGTGGTGAAGTGGTCCTTTAACACCACACGTACTGTGTGTGGAGCTGGGCATTGACACCACGGGTGTGGTTCTGTCCGGGCCCTGTTGTCCTAGCATTAGGACTAGCATTAGACCCCTGGGGGTCCCCGGAAAAACCTAGCTCAATTAGAGATAGTTATGGGTCTGTGACTGATAGTGTACAAATGGAACCGAGGGTCCATTCAGTTTAATTTGTCCGGTTCCATTCGGTTCATTCGGGTCCATTCGGTTCCATTTGTACACTCAATCACTGCTAGAACCGTAAAAATCCTCCCTTTATCGGGGTCAATGTTGATTTGGGGGTCCTTGACACGAAAACGTTTGGGAACCACTGCTCTATGAAAAGGAACATTCACTCACCCCCCTAATTGAATCCATCCTCTTTCAAATACTCAAGTACTATTTTATACAGCACTTTGTCACATGCCGGTGTCTATTTTATACAGCACTTTGTCACATGCCTGTGTATTTTATACAGCACTTTGTCACATGCCGGTGTCGTATTTTATACAGCACTTTGTCACATGCCGGTGTCGTATTTTATACAGCACTTTGTCACATGCCGGTGTCTATTTTATACAGCACTTTGTCACATGCCGGTGTCTATTTTATACAGCACTTTGTCACATGCCGGTGTCTATTTTATACAGCACTTTGTCACATGCCGGTGTCTATTTTATACAGCACGTGGTGCAACTCCCCTCTCTCTCCCCCCTCTCCCCCCCTCCTCCTCTCTCTCTCTCTCTCTCTCTCTCTCTCTCTCTCTCTCTCTCTCTCATTAGCAGGCAACAGTGCAGCACTGTCTCTCTCTCTCTGTTTCTAGCAAACAGCGCCCCCTACTGGTACTCATTATATGATGCTCATAGTCACATAGGCGAACACATGGGTGAACACGGACAAAGCTGTTCCTTGGAACAGCTTTGTTAGAAAATGTTAGAAATTAGAATATATATATAAACGTTCACCTAAAATAACATGCCCCCAAAATTAGGCTCCGTTTGCTTTTACGTGATTCATACGGCATTCAGAGCCTACCTGACACGCAACCTCGACAGTGGGTGCAGGGCCAGTAAGACGTCGATCATGGAATTAAGATATAGTCTTAACACCAAACGGTATTTATTAACACCCATAAAACACGTGTGTGTGTGTGTGTGTGTGTGTGTGTGTGTGTGTGTGTGTGTGTGTGTGTGTGTGTGTGTGTGTGTGTGTGTGTGTGTGTGTGTGTGTGTGTGTGTGTGTGTGTGTGTGTGTGTGTGTGTGTGTGTGTGTGTGTGTGTGTGTGTGTGTGTGTGTGTGTCCACAACAGCGACGGTGACCATCCTGGCCAGCGACGACGGCCACGGCGTCGTCTCCTTCAACGGCAGCGAGCACTTCCTGCTGAGGGAGCCCACGTCCACCTCGGGCCTGGGCCAGAGCGTGGCCACGCTGTACGTGCTGCGGAGCCCCGAGCAGGGCACCTTCGGCACGGTGACCGTCGCCTTCGCCGCCCTGGACTCCAACGGCAGCCTGGCGGAGGGAGACCTCATGCCGTCGCAGGGCTTCGTGGTCCTGGAGGACGGCGTCCGCTTCAAGGTGAGCATGGTTGTTGTTGTTGTTGGGGGCAAGTGTTGATTTCGTCGATTGAAAAATAGCAGACCTACAAGCTCGTAGCACGCCAGGTCTGCTATTTTCGAAAAGTCGTGAAAATGTGGCGCGAATTTGGAATATATGTATATTTTTCAGAACGAACGTTTTTAACTCAAATCTTTGCTTCTGGGGGGCGTCCCTGGAACAACATTTTCTGACGGGGGTCGGTGGCCAATTACATATCGTTTTTTGGGGTCCTTGACATGAAATATTGAGCACCACTGATACAGAAACATTTTTTTTTCGACGTCAGGCCTAAATGGGTTAATACTATGACGAAAATGTTTCGTCGACGGCATCAAGGCCCGCCCAAAATTTATTTTAGCATACTGCTCCGTTTTAACCGTTAGACTCATTGCATTATTTTTTCAATAATTTTCAATAAAAATGAAATGAAATACTGAAATAAAACGACGCAACTTAACAAGTGTTCAGTTATGGTGTCTATTTCTACTCACGACTATCAATTTAAAACAAGAATAATGAAAATGAAATGAAAACAAAACATTTCCATTAACTGAAACTGTGTGTTTACGAAACGAACTAAAACAAACTGAAATCATAGATCAAAATGTCCTTAGTTTTGGTCTTTGTCATGTTATTTCTACAAGCCCAGTATTTATATGTGGATATTAAATCTGTCTTTTATTTGTTTAGCTGTGCCAGTTTTTACGGCAGCTGTCAGCACCTCACTGTCTGGACATCCAAAACAAAGTCAAATCGACATAAAAATACAAACTATAATAAAAAAAAACGAAAACCTTCACCCTAATGAGCAGGAACTCAGAAGAAAGTTTGGATTTTATGTGCTTATGTTCTCCAAGTCAGAACTTGGAATACTTTTATTGCCATGCCAAGTATGAGGTTCATAGGAGGGAATTATTAGGGCACGGTATTTGTCACGCTACATAAAACTACAACTATTAACATAGGATTATCAACAACAGACTTTATGCTCACAGGACATAATTATTATTCTTTATTTACCCAGGGAAGTAGCTGAGCACAGGTGCTCATTTTTTTAGCAACGCCCTGCACATAGAAACACACACACACACACACACACACACACACACACACACACACACACACACACACACACACACACATTAAAACCTGGGAGCTGACCAGTACAACCACAGTCTTATACTGTTGGCCACTAAAGCAGCTCCAGGGGGAGCAGTTGGGGGTTCAGTGCCTTGCTCAAGGGCACTTCAGCGGTGTTGGGTGAGTGATGACCAATCACTTCCCCGCCCAGATTTCTCCTGCCCGTCCGGGGAATCGAACCGGCAACCGTTCGGCAACAAGGGGCGCTCCTCTAGCCCTTAGGCCACCGCTGCCCCGAACATTGCAGACAGTACCGCTTAGAGACTATCTCTATAAGTCGTCGCTGATACTTGATCATACCACAGCGTTGCACAAGAAAGTATCATTATGTAGCAGATCAACAAGCCGTGTCAAAGATCCTGTCCATGTGACATCTCTGTCGTGGTGGAAAGCACATAACGTATGTCCAAAACTGTGATGTTTCAGGATTCAAATGTAAGAAATAACGTAAAGTAGCAGATCTACAAGCTCAAAACGTGGCACTTAGTGTCGCGCTTCAATGTCGGTATTATGGTATTGTGATAAGAGGTTTCTGCCCGACAGCAATGTGTATTAACCCATTTTGGGGCGGGAACCCCTTTTGGTGTTTTAAACATTATGTTATAATTTAGCTATTGAAAAATAGCAGATCTACAAGCTCATAGCGCGCCACGAGTGGCGCGCTACGAGCTTGTAGGGTCTGCAATTTTTTTGAAAAATCGTGAAAATGTGCCTCAAATTTGGAACATGTTTTTTTTTCAGAACAAACGTTTTTTAACTCAAATCTTTGCTTCCGGGGAGGTCCCTGGAACAACGTAGTCATATTGGACAAAATATTTTTATTCACACACACACAAGAAAAATATCAGATCTACAAGCTCATAGCACGCCTCCGAGTGGCGCGCTATGAGCTTGTAGGGTCTGCTATTTTTTTTTTTATCGTGAAAATATGCCTCAAATTTGGAACATGTTTTTTTCAGAACAAACGTTTTTTAACTCAAATCTTTGCTTCCGGGGAGGTCCCTGGAACAACGTAGTCATATTGGAAAAATATATAATTTTATTCACACACACACACACACACACACACACACACACACACACACAGACACACAGACACACACACACACACACACACACACACACACAGACACACAGACACACACACAGACACACACACACACACACACACACAGACACACACACACACACACACACAATGTTACACGATAAAGGCTTAGCGTCGGTGTCTGTCTTTCCCCCCGCGGTAAAGACCTTGGAGATCTGGGCGGTGCTGGACGCGGAGCCCGAGGCCAACGAGACCTTCACAGTGCTGCTGTCCAGCCCCGGGGGAGGGGCCCGCCTGGGGGAACGGCTGCACACCTACATCACGGTCCTGGAGAACCTGGCTCCGTCCGGCCTGTTCCGCATCGGACCCACGCTGAACAGGTACACGCCATTATTGAACCACACACACACACACCTCTGCAGGATACATGGCTGTAACTTGCATGTACTGTACAGTATACAGTAGTATTGAAAAAGGGATATGAATGACCTCTTCATTCCCGGACAGTGTCTGTTTTTTTTAATTTTATGTGTCTGTCTCTGTCTCTCTCTCTCTCTCTCTCTCTCTATATATATATATATATATATATATATATATTCACATACATACTCTACATACATACACGCACGCACACACACACACTGTAGGTTTAATATCTCTACCCGTGTGTTTGCGGTTCAGAACTAACACAGAGGTGGTGGCTGCGGAAGGGGGCGTGGTCTTCCTGACTGTATCCCGTAGCAACGGCCTGGACTCGGCCGTCAGCGTGGAATGGGAGACGCAGTCTGAGAGCGCCACGGCCGCAGGTGAGCCGACGAGATGACTAAACACATTCTGACCTGAGATCAGATTCTAAAAATGTCTTTTACATCCTGACAGTTTTCATTCTGACCTGAGATCAGATTCTAAAAATGTCTTCTATGTCAGTCGCTCTTCGATTTTTCAAAAATAGCAGACCTACAGGCTCGTAGCGCGGTGGCGCGCTATATGCTTGTAGATCTGCTATTTTTCAATAGCTAAAGCATAACGTAAAGCATAACGTAACACCAAAATGGGTTCCCGCCCAGAATGGGTTAAAACATTTTGGGGTTGGAACCCCTTTTGGTGTTAGCATTATGCTATGCTTTAGCTATTGAAAAATGACAGGTCTACAAGCTCGTAGCGCGCCACCGAGTGGCGCACTACGAGCTTGTAGGTCTGCTGTTTTTGAAAAATCGAAGAACAACTAACATAGAAACATGGCTTTTTCAGAAAACTGTCAGGATGGATGTAGACGTTTCTTTTTTAATCTGATCTCAGGTCAGAATGGGTTAATTGTGTCACTTCATAATTCAGTGGTTGTATTTGGCCACGGACCCCCGTCTGTAAATGATTTGTCCCACAGTGATGCCCAGAAGAGAAGAATGTTTTTTTTGTTTTGTTTTTAAGATATTTTTGGGGGCTTTTTTTTCTGCCTTTATTGATAGATTGAAAGTAGTTTGACAGTAAATGGGGAGAGAGATGGGGGGGGGGGGGGGGGGGGGGGGGGGGGTGACACGCAGCAAAGGTTGTCGGGATCGGGAGTCAAACCTGCCACATGCTGCCAGGCCTAGCCGAGGCTATATTTTCAATGTTTTTTTATTTGTCTTAAAAAAAAAAAAAAAAAGCTGCAAACTTTATTTATTTGAATAGCCAACGTATAACTGGACAAAGTGGTTGAAATGACGTCAACTACTTTTTTTTTTTTTTACTACAAGCTCATAGCGCGCCACCGAGTGGCACGCTACGAGCTTGTAGGTCTGCTATTTTCGAAAAGTCATGAAAATGTGGCGCAAATCTGGAATATATATTGTTTCAGAATGAACGTTTTTTAACTCAAATCTTTGCTTCTGATGATGTGTGATGTGTTTGGGTCTGGCAGAGGGCAGCGTCCCAGTGCTGGGCGTGTACCAGACCTTCCAGGAGAACCCTACGTCGGCCTGGTGCTCCGTCCCCCACGACGGAGCCTCCTCCCTGGCTGTGAGACTGGACAGAACGCCCCATGTTGGATCAGCGCACACCCTGGCCACTCTGTACAGGTGGCAAGGGGTCTTTGTCCCCATACAGGTACAAAGACCCCTCTAAGAACCTTCCGTTTACTTCAATTGTGTGTGCTGTCGGGTGTAAACCTTGTACTGTATGTCCAAAACTATATACTTTTCTGGAAATGTAAAAAAAAAAAAAAACAGAACCTGTGTTCCAAAGGATAGTTATTTAGTCTCAAAGCTCTTCTTAGTGATTGTCATTGCTTCGGTAAAACCCACAGACACTCTTACCGGTTTCGCACACTAAAGTAGCAGCTCTACAAGTTAATTATTTGTGCTACTTCTATGTGACACTGTAGCATGACAATGCGGGAAGTGATCGAACGCAGCTGCTGTGGCAGCCTGAAACACACACACACACACACACACACACACACACACACACACACACACACACACACTAGGTAATTTGTCCTAGGTCATTTGTGTGCATCTCTCTCTCTCCAGTCGATCAGGATCCAGGGTCCTAGGTCATTTGTGTGCATCTCTCTCTCTCTCTCTCTCTCCAGTCGATCAGGGTCCAGGGTCCTAGGTCATTTGTGTGCATCTCTCTCTTTCTCTCTCCAGTCGATCAGGATCCAGGGTCCTAGGTCATTTGTGTGCATCTCTCTCTTTCTCTCTCCAGTCGATCAGGATCCAGGGTCCTAGGTCATTTGTGTGCATCTCTCTCTTTCTCTCTCCAGTCGATCAGGATCCAGGGTCCTAGGTCATTTGTGTGCATCTCTCTCTCTCTCTCTCCAGTCGATCAGGGTCCAGGGTCCTAGGTCATTTGTGTGCATCTCTCTCTCTCTCTCTCTCTCTCCAGTCGATCAGGGTCCAGGGTCCTAGGTCATTTGTGTGCATCTCTCTCTCTCTCTCTCCAGTCGATCAGGGTCCAGGGTCCTAGGTCATTTGTGTGCATCTCTCTCTTTCTCTCTCTCCAGTCGATCAGGATCCAGGGTCCTAGGTCATTTGTGTGCATCTCTCTCTTTCTCTCTCCAGTCGATCAGGATCCAGGGTCCTAGGTCATGTGTGTGCATCTCTCTCTTTCTCTCTCTCCAGTCGATCAGGATCCAGGGTCCTAGGTCATGTGTGTGCATCTCTCTCTCTCTCTCTCTCCAGTCGATCAGGATCCAGGGTCCTAGGTCATGTGTGTGCATCTCTCTCTTTCTCTCTCTCCAGTCGATCAGGATCCAGGGTCCTAGGTCATGTGTGTGCATCTCTCTCTCTCTCTCTCCAGTCGATCAGGATCCAGGGTCCTAGGTCATGTGTGTGCATCTCTCTCTCTCTCTCTCTCCAGTCGATCAGGATCCAGGGTCCTAGGTCATGTGTGGGCTTCTTAGTGAACGGGTCGTCCTACCTAGCCGTGACCCACAGCGGTGCTCCCCTCTCCCCGGCGGCCAACCTCAGCGTCTTCAGACTGCACAAAGACCTCAACTTCACATTGGTATACGTTCATAGAATATATACGCCTTTACATTCCTCTAAAAAAAAAACGTTGTTTCCCAAACAGTGGGACACATTTGTATGGGTTTGCGAGTAAATATAGTATCCCCTTTTGTTTAGTTGTAAAAAAGTCATTTTCTTTTCTAATCTAATCATTTCCATTTTCCATTTTTTGGATTGTGCAGGAACAAACGTTGGGCGTTGACGCTGCTGATGTCCAACACTTCTCCGTTGAGAGCACACATTACCTGCTGTCCTCACGTCAGGTGAGATCAACTCCATTATTACTTGCGCAAGCAGAGCGCGCAAGTAATAATTTCGCCCGGTCTGTGTGCACCGTCCCAGCCAACCCGCCACTTGATGCGTATGCAAATAAAACAGCAAATTTGTGCCTGGTTTGCTGGGACCAGATTGCATAAATGACCATATGTCTTACGTCATCATTTAGAGCTAGTCATACATATACTATATACATAAGCAGTAAACTAAAATAGTAAATTGTGCCTGATTTGCTGGGACCAGAGTACGTGGTGTGTATATGTATGACTAGCTCTCAATGATGACGTAAGAAATATGGTCATTTATGTAATCTGGTCCCAGCAAACCAGGCACAAATCTGCTGTTTTATTTGCATACGCATCAAGTGGCGGGCAGGTTGGCTGGCACGACGGTTGTTGGCGCAAACTAACCACAGTATACCGCTAATCAACTTACAACTACATACTCTATATAGTATATGTATAACTGCTCTCAATGATGACGTAAGTAATACAACATTATGTTTCTGGGATGTATAAAAGTAACGATAGTGTCAAAAAGTTAACCATAAAGCTTAACGTTAGTGTAGTGTGCAAAAATTAAGTATATATCTAAGTGTATATGCAAAAACTAAGTTAAAGTTTTATTCTAGAAAGAGAAGATATATACTTTCAGAGGGGACCACTGACCTAAAGAACTGGCCTAAAGAACCACTGACAGGAACCAGTCCACTGATCTAAAAGTCCTTTTGAGCAGGTCAGACCTGTAAGATCTTACCCAGGATTAGACTATCATCCAGTGCATACTTTCACATTTTAACAAATGTGAAAGTATTATTACAAAAATTGAAGTTAGAGACACATATTACTCTGATCATGATTTAGTATTAATATCACTATAGTCCAAGATGAAATACATTTAAAACAATTGACAATTTACAATAAATAATAACATAATTATACTGTATAACATATTTAATTCAGTTTATATACCTTTTTTCATCACATATCAATGATTTATTTTTCTTTGAAAAACTAAAAAGTGATCTAGAATATTTCTAAATTGATAAAAGTGTATTTCTTATATAGATAGAAACTTAATAATACTAGGTGTTTACATGCATAAAGTAGATAGGTAGCAAATAGTTACACCTAATAATTAGACATTTCAAACGTTCCTTCACAGAGATACTGAGATTCCACAGTTTACAGCAGTCGAAAGTACTTGCGCGTTCTGCTTGCGCACTAGTTGGCCATTTATGGCCTACTAGTGTGCAACAAGCAAGTATGCACTCGACAGAGTGCAGTTCTAGTTATTATTATTATTATCATTTATTAATTTTTTGCATAAACGTGCGTGTGCGTGTGTGCTGAGGTCTGTCCGCGCTCAGACACAGAGACACGCATATGGAGTGGCTGCACCACTCAAAAATATTGAACCAATGGAAAGCATTAAGTGCTTCCAGACAAAACCACCTAACTTCATTGGACCCTCGAACTGTCTTCTAAAACAGCTAACTCCACCACCTCTACCCCTCTCATCATCATCATCATCATCATACTATAATTCTGACAATGTTTGAATGTCTGAATGTGTGTCTGTCTGTGTGTCACTGTGACTGCCGTAGCTCCTCACTGCCTGCACCAATCACTCCCATTTTTTTTTTTTTTTAAGATATTTTTTTTGCGGCTTACGCCTTTTATTGATTTTTGAAGGGACAGACAGTAGGCTGACAGGAAACGGGAGAGAGATGGGGGGATGACATGCAGTAAAGGCCGTGTCGGGTCCGGGAGTCGAACCCGCGGCACACTGCGACTGGATCACCAGTCCGGTGCCCAGACCGTTACGCTACGGCCTGGGCCCACTCCCACTCCCACTTTTCACACAGGCATTGACCATAATAATAATATGGAGGTCTTAACGAAGCCCTTTTTTCAATTTAACAAATGATGAATTAATAATGAATTTATTAGTGAATTAAAAATGTGAAAACGCACCCAGGGCGCAGTACCCCCCGCGGCAAGTATTTCGCTACGGGTAAGGGCTAGTGCAAGTAATTGACAATACTATATAAAGTCACAACACCAACTTTGATGAGTCAGTATTGCTTTATATTCAAAATATAAGATATACATTTTCTTCCTTTTCCTATAAAATGTATATTTTTCATTTTCAGAAAAATGAACATTTTGGAGTTAGGTGGTTTCTTCCCTACAGCAGAGACGTGCAAAGTATTCCACAAGGAAACTGCTTTGACATTATTGTCGAGCTGTGGACATTTCTCAAAGAAGCTTAATCCAAAGTTAAACTGCGGTCACTTGGGCTGTTTTGTCCTATAACCTGCTTTGTGCCGCAGGTTTTCGCCAGGACCGAAGACGATGTCTTCACCCTCCGGCAGACCCTTGAGCTCCCGGACAGCGTTGTCAGCGTGTCTGTGTTCTCCCGTTACCTGGCGGCGTGCACGGACCGACCGACCGACGGCTGCTTCCTGCTTCAGTGGACCGGCGGACGCTTCCAGGACCCCGCCCCCTTCATCGTCGGGGGCAGAGCCAGTCAGGTGGCGGCGATCCACACGGAGGCGGAGCTTACCCTCCTGCTGGCTGTCCTCGAAGGTGACCTCTCGTTTTCTCTTTTTGCTCGCTTTGCACAGCCTTCTTCCACTTGAAACCTCCGGAATCCATAATCGATGGTGGGTGGCATTAGCTAAGAATAGCACATCTACAAGCTACTGTATTCGTTGCGTCACTTTTCATTTTCCCAAATATATAGATATATTTCATATATTAATATTATAAAGAAACATGGGCACCTCACGTATTAGATAATTAGAAGGACACTATCAGTCACCAGAAGAAAGGAATCGTGTGTTTTCTTTTCTTTTTTATATACTTTATTAGTCAGAATGTAAACAGCACGTGGTACAGTAAGGCATTAAGGCTAAAAGAATAACACAAAAAAACTCACAGTACTTTGTGGTTAATTTTCTCAGCTGCTGTTTTTGCTGCAATTTTAAAAATATTTTTGTTTGGCTAATTTTATCTGTGGTTTAGTGTGGCATGCACTATAGCACCGCACACGAAAATTGGCGAGTTAAATTTGTCTGAAGGAAATTCACATCAGCCTGTTTTCCAACGGTGGAGCGAAGGCCATATTTAGAAATGGCCTCCCTGCTCCACTGTAGGAGATGGTTCTTGTAAGTGCACTGTGCCATATGGACAGCTTGTGAAAACCCTTCCAAATGGGACATTCTGCATAATGAATTATTTTACTTTCGGTACTTTTAGTATATGCCAATACTTTCACAAAACCAAACTTTTACATTGTAATGGAATATTTCTACTTTTTTACTTTTAACCACAGCATCCGTATTGCATCACAGTAACCACTTTGACCATACTTTGGTTATTCAACAATAGCAGATATACAAGCTCATAGGGCATCACTTCGTGCCACGATATGAGCTTGTAGATCTGCTATTTCTTTTTTTAACTCAAATCTTTGCTTCTGGGAGTCCCTGGAACAAAATATTTAACTCATTTTTATTGTCAGGCGTGTTATAGTATTATATAATATTAGTTATAAAAAAATATTTTGAACCCAAAACAAATTACAAACTGTGACATACAGTACTGCAACAAAGGTAAACAAAAAAAAAGAGAGCGAAATTTTCCACCTTTCTTCCACCGCTGTGCTGAGAGCTCTCTGCTGGGACCCGTTGCTCGTTTTACTGGAAAGGGCCCCCACACTGCAGGGCAGAGTGCGGGGGAACCAAGCCAACCGCAGATGGACGGGTCTGGGCTGTAATTTGTTCAGTGTTGGGTGTGTCAGGCACACCAGTCCTTAACTCAACGGACCCATAACATTCTATCTTGAAAGGGCAGCATGCCGGCATAAATCTATCTTTGTTTATCGGTGTGTCTGTGCTTTTCTGCGTGTGTGTGTATGTGTGACTAGTGACTACTAGTGATAGCCAAATGTCCCCAAACGTATAGTTGAAACTGAGAACGTTTGAGGACTGTTTTCCTGGTCCTCACAAGAGAGGACTTACATTAGGAAAACAAGGTTAGGTTTAGGGAGTTATGCCCGATTTATAGTTTATCTGCTATTTTAGGTGCACAACTAGTGCACCTAAAATAGCAGATCTACAAGCTCCTAACACATTGCAGCATGATGCGCTGTGAGAGCTTGTGGATCGGCAACTTTCTGCGCATGACAAAAGCAGGCAACTAAGTATAACTTTAGGCTTCATGGTTAGGGATAAAACGTGTATAAATTCGTCCTCCTAAAATGTTGGTGTTGCGTGCATGCTTACACGTCCATGTCTCCTCAGGTGACTCTCCGTCTTGCGAAGTTTTCGTGTGGAGTGTGGATCAACCTTCACCCAAACGGATCCAGTCCATTCCACTCCCAGGTCTTATCTCCATCCATCCGTTCACCACGGCTTCAGGCATCAGTGAGTACCATTGACACTTCTTCAGTTTTCCTTTATAACAGAAGTGCCTGCATGGCAAAACATCACATTCTAACCACAGTGCCAACACAATTGGCCCCGTGTTCGGGGGAAGGAGAACCGGGTCGGGAGGGTGATAACAGTCAGGAATGGAACCTGTCTAGCAGGGAGTGTTGGGCGGCAGTGAGCGGATAAATCAACGGGCTCTAAGCACACGCCATTTTGGAAAGAACTTGGTGGCCCTTCCTTCCTTCCCTACAGGTGTTACCGATGATACTAATGAAGGCCCATTTGTCCGGGTCCATTTGGTTCCATTTGTACACTCTCAGGCCCCTTTTCCACCGGTTGGTTCCCAGTGGGAACCGGTTCAGTTCTTTTTGGTTTTTAGTCCATGAGCTTCAAAATTGAAACGTTAATTATGAATTCAGTGGGCAAAACCATACCTATATTAGATTGTTATCACCATTATACTTTCCCAATTGAGTACTTGCACGAAGACAATGATTTATTGTATTACAAATTTTACATTTTTTAATATGCAAATGAGGCATTATGTAGGAAAATATGCAAAATAATCGAAAATATGATAAAGCTACTACTGTGGAAGGGTTATCATGTATTAATTTACTTGTATTGATCCTATAAACAAATTAATATAGGGTATAGTTTGCCCACCAATTATGGAGCTCTGGCTCATGGACTAAAAACCAAAAAGAACTGAACCGGTTCCCACTGGGAACCAACCGGTGGAAAAGGGGTCTCAGAGTTGCAGGGGTCCTTGAGATAAAAAATAAAAAAGTTTGAAAACCACTGTACACTAAATGGAAAAGAGCCTTAACCATGTAAGACCCACTGTTGCTTTTCGGTAACATTTTTATTTTAATTAATTACTTATTATTATTATTCTTTTTTCTGTTCTTTTTTCACCTAAACGTCATCATTGATGTTCATTGCAATGCCATTGGTCATGATATTTGCATATAAATACCCCCCACAGAGGCTGAAATTCACACAAATTAAAAAATCCTGGACAATTTTTAACCTATGACATTTGACCTTTAACCCTAATAAAAGTAAGTAAAATAATTGTAATGTATGTTTTTTTTTGTTATCATTAGAATGTCTAGAGACTCTAGAACATGTTTTATTATCATTCATCATTATTGTGAAAGATATCCCCCAAATGTATTAATGTATTATATTATTATATAATTATTATATAAATGTGCATAAGATTTTCATCAAACTTTATTTTTTTAACATAATTCCTAGTAGCACAAAGGTTGAAATCTCTTTTTTGCAAGTAGAAATATATCCGGGTCTTAACAGGGTTAATCAGTATCATCGGTAACACCTGTGAAGGCACTATAGGGAAGCGGCCCCGGAAGTATGAAGAGTTATTCTGTGTGCATGCATAGCGACACAAATTGAGGAGAAATGGGGGTTAAATTGGCAAAATGTACAAACAAACCCCATCACATTTCTGTCTCATTATCTGAATTTTTCCAGCGTACGTGGCGCTGGCCGGCAGCAACGGCTCCTCCATCTTCTCCTGGAGGCCTGACGAGTCTCTGTTCTCCATGGAGCTGCAGGCTCCGGCGGCCTCGGGCTTCTCCTCTCTGCCCAGACCCTCGCTCCTCCGCACCGCCAACGCCCTCTTGGCGTCCGCCGGGGAGAACGGCTCCACTGTCTACGAGTTCACCTCCGTGTCCAACCAGTCCGATTTCATATACAGGTACAATTATGTTATGGCAAAGCCATACATGTATAAATGAACCATACATGTGTGCTTTTAAAAATAAAAATAAAATCTCACTTGTCCGGGATAGGCTGTTTTTTTTGCTCATGCAAAGATTCACATTCAGTCAATTTGTCTGCGTGTTCCCGAAGGGGCAAGCCGTACATGTCCACCATTTAGATTTGAATGAATGCATGTCTATTATGTCATGAAAGGTTCATGTCATGAAAGGTGCTATACAAATAAAGTTTTATTATTATTATTATTATTATTATGAGACCTCAAGGGGAGGTAAAATGCAAATTCCCATCAATCCATCCATCCCGTCAATTCGATTGACCACAATGGAAACGAGTCCCCAGGACGTTTTTTTGTTGTCATCCTAAAAGTGTGACTCTACCCCGTGCTGTTTACATTTCTGACTGATAAGGGTATTAACCCATTTTGGGGCGGGAACCCCTTTTGGTGTTTTAAACATTGTTATAATTTAGCCATTGAAAAATAGCAGATCTACAAGCTCGTAGCGCGCCACCGAGTGGTGCGCTACGAGCTTGTAGGTCTGCTATTTTTGAAAAAAATCGTGAAAATGTCTAAAATCCTGACGGAAAACTGTCAGGATTTTAGAAGACATTTTATAAATTTCGACGTCAGGCCCCTATATGGGTTTTAACCCATTCTGGGCGGGAACCCATTTTGGTGTTAGCACTATGTTATGCTTTAGCTATTGAAAAATAGCAAATCTACAAGCTCATAGCGCGCCACGAGCTTGTAGGTCTGCTATTTTTTTGAAAAATCGAAGAGCGACTGACATAGAAGACATTTTTTAGAATCTGATCTCAGGTCAGAATGAAAAACTGTCAGGATGTAGAAAACATTTTTAGAATCTGATCCCAGGTCAGAATGGGTTTTAAACCAATTTGTGTCTTGTCTCCGTCCAGCTCTGGCGAGCTGCAGTTTGCTCCCGGCGACAGCGAGCTGGAGATCGCCGTGAACCTCGTGGACGACGACATCCCCGAGGTGGAGGAGCACTTCCGGGTCATCCTCAAGAACCCCAAGGGCGGGGCGGAGATCGGGTTCGGCGGTCAGGTGACCGTCTTCATCCCCACCAACGACCACGCCCACGGAGTCATAGGCTTCGCCCCGGTAATACACTGATCGCATCCGTTGAGAGTTTACATTTTGTTTCATCGTCATGCTGGGGTCAGGGTTCTTCCTTAAAACAAGTGTTAAGTTCCTTTACTCCTACTTTACTCCAGGTAATACACTGAGCCTCCGTTGAGAGTTTACATTTTGTTTCATCGTCATGCTGGGGTCAGGGTTCTTCCTTAACCCAGTTAGGCCTGACCTCGAAATTAAAAAAAAAGATCTTCGAAATCCTCCAGTTTTCTGAAATATTTTCACGATAAAAAATAATAATAGCAGACCTACAAGCTCGTAGCGCGCCACTCGGTGGTGCGCTATGAGCTTGTAGATCTGCTATTTTTCAATAGCTAAATTATAACATAATGTTTAAAACACCAAAAGGGGTTCCCGGCTTCCCGCCCCAAAATGGGTTAAAACAAGTGTTAAGTTCCTTTACTTCTCCTACTTTACTCCAGGTAATACACTGAGCCTCTGTTGAGAGTTTACATTTGTTTCATCGTCATGCTGGGGTCAGGGTTTTTCCTTAAAACAAGTGTTAAAGGACAACTTTTGTTTTTTTCAACCAAGGTTCATGTTTTAGGTTATTAGAGAAATTAAAAGATGAGTTTTTTTATTTTTTTCATTTGCTGCTTTCTTTAATTTTAGGGATTTTAGCTGCTTTTGATAGGGGGGCGGGGGCATTCGAGCATGGGACTAAATAGGTATTATTTTACAAAATATTATGGCCATTTACTTTTTTATTATTTACTATAGTCCTAATAAACCCCAGGAAATTACATCTGGCCACAAAAAAAGAACAGTATCTGCTGAATGTGAAGGTAGCCTACTGGGGGAAGGCTTATACTGTGTGTCATAGGCTCAATATGTCAGTTTGACACATTCAGTAGAACTCGTGATCTTTTGTGGCCAAATTAAATTTCCTGGGGTTTAATAGGAACTATATTAAATAATTAAATAAATCGCTATAAAATGTTGTAAAAAAATACATATTTTGCCCCATGCTCGAATGCCCCCGCCCCCTGTCAAAAACAGCTAAAATCCCTAAAACGAAAGAAAGCAGCAAATGGAGAAAAAAAATATAACACTCATCTTTTACTTTCTCTAATAACAACCTAAAACATGAACCTTGGTTGAAAAAACCTAAAGTTGTCCTTTAAGCTACTTTACTCCTCTTGATTAAACGGAAAATACATAGCATGCTCAGGTCGGGATACCAATTTTATCCAATCCACAGAGAGAACTCACACGAGGCACAGGACCACCAAGTGAAATTGGCAGTGATGACACAAATAAATGAGCAGACAACGTTGCAACTGAAACACAATTAAATTGAAGCTTGATAAATGAGTACTTTCTCCTGATTGGCTGCAGAGTTGCCACCTACCTGAAAATGTATTTTCTGTTCTGAAGAGAGGCATACGAGACCCCCTGTTTATGAACAAACACAAACACTCCTCTAACACGTCTTTGTGCCAAAAAACTATAGCAAATAAGCTACATTAACATCCATATGTTTTGAAAGATGTGTAAAGGTTTACATGCGTCTCATTCATTTCCCATTGCTTGCACTGTATGTAGAAGTCTTTGTCCATGGAGGTGGAGGAACTGCTCCAGGACAACATGGTCTCTCTGATCGTGGAGAGGAGAAGAGGAACGTTTGGCAGACTGACGGTCCACTGGGCCGCCAACGGCAGTCTGGACGACATCTTCCCCCCCTCTGGAGTGGTGAGTCTGCTCTGACTGGAACACACCCCCCCCCCCCCCTCTGGAGTGGTGAGTCTGCTCTGACTGCAACACCCCCCCCCCTCTGGAGTGGTGAGTCTGCTCTGACTGCAACAGCCCCCCCCCCCCCCTCTGGAGTGGTGAGTCTGCTCTGACTGCAACACCACGTCCCCCCCCTCTGGAGTGGTGAGTCTGCTCTGACTGCAACACCCCCCCTCCCCTCTGGAGTGGTGAGTCTGCTCTGACTGCAACAGCCCCCCCCCCCCCCTCTGGAGTGGTGAGTCTGCTCTGACTGCAACACCACGTCCCCCCCCTCTGGAGTGGTGAGTCTGCTCTGACTGGAACACCCCCCCCCCCCCTCTGGAGTGGTGAGTCTGCTCTGACTGCAACACCCCCCCCCCTCTGGAGTGGTGAGTCTGCTCTGACTGCAACACCCCCCCCCCTCTGGAGTGGTGAGTCTGCTCTGACTGCAACACCCCCCCCCCTCTGGAGTGGTGAGTCTGCTCTGACTGCAACAGCCCCCCCCCCCCCCCCTCTGGAGTGGTGAGTCTGCTCTGACTGCAACACCCCCCCCCCCCCCCCCCCCCTCTGGAGTGGTGAGTCTGCTCTGACTGCAACACCCCCCCCCCCCCCCCCTCTGGAGTGGTGAGTCTGCTCTGACTGGAACACCCCCCCCCCCCCCTCTGGAGTGGTGAGTCTGCTCTGACTGCAACACCCCCCCCCCCCCTCTGGAGTGGTGAGTCTGCTCTGACTGCAACACCCCCCCCCCCCCCTCTGGAGTGGTGAGTCTGCTCTGACTGCAACACCCCCCCCCCCCCCCCCCCTCTGGAGTGGTGAGTCTGCTCTGACTGGAACACCCCCCCCCCCCCCCTCTGGAGTGGTGAGTCTGCTCTGACTGCAACACCCCCCCCCCCCTCTGGAGTGGTGAGTCTGCTCTGACTGCAACACCCCCCCCCCCCCTCTGGAGTGGTGAGTCTGCTCTGACTGCAACACCCCCCCCCCTCTGGAGTGGTGAGTCTGCTCTGACTGCAACACCCCCCCCCCCCCCCCTCTGGAGTGGTGAGTCTGCTCTGACTGGAACACCCCCCCCCCCCCCTCTGGAGTGGTGAGTCTGCTCTGACTGCAACACCCCCCCCCCCCCTCTGGAGTGGTGAGTCTGCTCTGACTGCAACACCCCCCCCCCCCCCTCTGGAGTGGTGAGTCTGCTCTGACTGCAACACCCCCCCCCCCCCCCCCCCTCTGGAGTGGTGAGTCTGCTCTGACTGGAACACCCCCCCCCCCCCCCTCTGGAGTGGTGAGTCTGCTCTGACTGCAACACCCCCCCCCCCCTCTGGAGTGGTGAGTCTGCTCTGACTGCAACACCCCCCCCCCCCCCTCTGGAGTGGTGAGTCTGCTCTGACTGCAACACCCCCCCCCCTCTGGAGTGGTGAGTCTGCTCTGACTGCAACACCCCCCCCCCCCCCCTCTGGAGTGGTGAGTCTGCTCTGACTGGAACACCCCCCCCCCCCCCTCTGGAGTGGTGAGTCTGCTCTGACTGCAACACCCCCCCCCCCCCTCTGGAGTGGTGAGTCTGCTCTGACTGCAACACCCCCCCCCCCCCCTCTGGAGTGGTGAGTCTGCTCTGACTGCAACACCCCCCCCCCCTCTGGAGTGGTGAGTCTGCTCTGACTGCAACACCCCCCCCCCCCCCTCTGGAGTGGTGAGTCTGCTCTGACTGCATCCATGTCCAGCGTTCAGCATCATTTGAAGAAAAGATAACGCACATATTCTCCTTTTGCAGTGCCGAGCCAAACTGCAAAAACGGAAGCATGAAAAAAAGGGGGGGGGGGCTCGCAATTATCTTTTAAATGATTTCAAATGAATGAATTAAATGAAAGAATGCCAAGGTTGAAAAGTAATTTATTATCACTGCTGTGAACACACCTGTGAATACAGTGAGTTGAGAGCCCCTTGTTTTTCAGCATCACACATGATGTCTGTTACTCTGTTCTGAAGTCATACTTGACATAAATGAGATGAGATTAAATGGGTTGCAAGGGATATTGTTGTTGATGGTCTTGTTCAAACCAAAGTGTTAGGCTCTAGTGAGTGGATAATGTGCATGCTTTTTTATTAGTTTCTATGTAATCTTGTATAGCCATACAACTATTCCACAACCTCCGAATGCTATATACTGTAGTCTGGAACTAGGAAGCTGTCAAGATTCAAGACTTGCTTTATTTGTCATTCTTTCCAACTGCAGCAGCAGCAGAAAAAAAAAAAAAAAAATCATGTTTCTCCTATAGTTAAAAGACAACACAGGCTCATACAAGAATAAATATATTGAGTGCAAGACAATACTCTGAATATAAATAAAGTTCTAAAAACTACAGTAATCCATAAAAAAAAGCACAACAATGTAAAAACTGAACATAGAGTTCAGTTCATGTCATCGGTTCATGTCCTATCTGCCAGGGAGACTAGAGAGTTCAGGAGTCTGATCGACCTGGGGGGAAGAAACTGCTCCGCATCCTTTCCGTTTCCCAGATGGCATAATAATAATAATAATAATAATAAGGGAGATCAGGCTGTGAGAGGGGTGGCTGGCATCCTAAATGATCATGCCAGTTGCTCTCCTCCTCGTGCACCTCTGCTGGTGTATGTCTTGACAGGGGAGGGCAGCGAGGTATACCGATGGTCTCGCTGGCATGTTCTCACCGGTCCTGTCCAGCTGTTTTTTTTCTTTCTCCTCCAGCTGTGTGCTGTTTCCATACCAGGAGGTAAAGCAGTATAGGTGAGGGGGCGGGAACCCCCTTTTTGGTGTTAGCATTATGCTATGCTTTAGCTATTGAAAAATAGCAGACCTACAAGCTCATAGCGCGCCACCGAGTGGCGCGCTATGAGCTTGTAGGTCTGCTATTTTTTTGAAAAGAATCGACCGAACGACCGACACAAACATAGCTTTTTCAGAAAACTGTCAGGATGTAGAAGACATTATTTTTTTTAGAATCTGATCTCAGGTCAGAATGGGTTCACGATGGCCGTGGTGTTGCTGCTCGGGGCCAGCTGGTTGGCTGGTTGAGGCCATCGTACTCGCGGTGACGTCCTTAAGGATTGACCCCGCCTCCCTGTGGTTTACCCAACGTCTAGACCAATCAGTGAACGGGGGTGATAGCTCCAGAGTGAAAAGACTTGTCTGATAGTAAAAACACAGAGAGATGGGTCTGTGTCCGCGGTGATCGCTGATCATCACCACGACTGACGTAATGGTGTCGTTTTCCAACCCTTTAAAAACTACACCGCGGTGATATGCTATCACCAAAAACTGGAGTATGTATGAGCCTTTACCCCCTCTACGGCTGAGCCCATCGATGACCACAGGACGGTGTCGTGGCCTTGGTTCTCGTCCTGAAGTCCACAATCATCTCCTTGGGTCTTTTTGGTGTCGAGGGAAGGATCGTGCGCCTCGCACCAAGCTGCTCAACTGTTCGACCTCCTCTCTGTATAGGCAGCTTCATCCCCCCTTATTGGGTTATGAGGCCGACCACCGCAGTGGTGGTCATTTAAAAAATATATTTAAAAATGTCTTTACAGTTTTTTCCCCTTTTATTTCTATATATTATGCTTAGATGATTTCTATTTATATTAGGATATTCTGTAAAGATGAAACTGAAGTGTGGAGGCGGCTCCACTTCCGCTTTATCGCTTAACTCGCGATCTCGAGCTTCCGTTTGCTCCAGACAGTATGGCGGAAGCCTTTGGAAATGTCCGAGAGGCAAACAGTCCGGTCCACCTCTGAGACTATATAGTTTCCATGGAATTGTCTCAGTGTCGTCCTGTCTGCCCCCCCACACACACAGGTGATCTTCTCCGAGGGCCAGTCCCACGCCGCCATCTCCCTGACGGTGATCGCGGACGGCGTGGCGGAGCTCCGGGAGAGCGTCACCGTGTCCCTGGTGGGCGTGGCCACCGTGGGCCTGGAGGACCCGCGGGGGGCGGCGGCGGTGGGCGCCGTCATCGACCGGCGGCGGGACAGCGCCCAGCTCGCCATCCTGCCCAACGGCTCGCCCTACGGGGTGATAGGGTGGCACCTGGACTCCCAGTTCACGCTGGCTCAAGAACCACAGAGTAAGATGGCGCCGTTTCTTAAACCCATTCTGACCTGAGATCAGATTTAAAAAAAAATGTCTATTACATCCTGACAGTTTCATCATTAACCCATTCTGACCTGAGATCAGATTCTAAAAATGTCTTCGGTTTTTCAAGAAAAAAAATAGCAGATCTACAAGCTCATAGCGCGCCACCGAGTGGCGCGCTACGAGCTTGTACGTCTGCTATTTTTCAATAGCTAAAGCATAACATAGTGCTAACACGAAAATGGGTTCCCGCCCAGAATGGGTTAAAGCCAAGGAACACTATTTTGAGTGGGATCAATAAAGGAATTGGATTGATAAGCAGGATCGATAAGCTGATGAAAGTTCCATGAAACTTTCATTGTCAGAAGACTCGGAACATTCTGTTTTGAAAATAGACACCGATTGCCGGCTTACATAATGATTGTTGGATTATTTTATAGGCTAGCTCCAAAAACAAGGTTTCGACGTGATTTACATAATACCAAAGAAATGTAATAAACAAAGAACTGACGCGATAACAAAAATATACAGTGCAGCGAGAAATGTACAGACATTTTAAATGGGCGTTTCATGATCCTCAGCTTTTGCTTTAATGGTGTAACTGATTATGTTTTATTGCCATTTGCGCAACAAATATATAAATAATAACCCCTTCGTCGATGTTAAGGTTCTCCACACACCGGGCGCGAATTCGGATTTTTAAGCGGCGTTTCTCCATCGGTTTTCCGAAAAACGCGGCCGGTGTGCTAACCAGGGATGAATAATAATACATCAGCAGGAACTGTTGCCCCCCGCAGACCAATTCTCTTGACTAGTGTTGATTTTGACAACATTTTTATTTAGTTTGTCACATTTTAGTCATATGAAATGTTTTAGTGTTAGTCTAGTTTTAGCTGACTAAATATGATACGATTTTAGTCAACTTGTACAGTTGAATTGGTCGACTAAAATTAATTTTGGCAGGCCTTGATGGTGTCAAGATGGCTGATTTTTAGACTTGGTTCTGAAAATAGCCGATCTACAAGCTTGCAGGTCTGCTATTTTCAGCATGCAACCAAACATAAAATGACTTGTCTTTCACTTCTACTGGATCTCCCATTTTAGTCTATAGTTTTTTTATTTCTTGACAAAATTGTCAATATATTTAGCCTTTGTTTTTGTCGTCGTAGCTTGGTTTCCATCTCGTTTCCATTTAGTTTTCGTCTGTGAAAAGAGGTAGTCGGTGGACATCTTCCGTCATGGTCTCGGTCGACCAACTCAACACTGCTCGCCTTGACCTCTCTGACCCTTGACCTCCAGGGACCCCGGCCAACGTGACCCTGTCCATAGTGCGTGAGCAGGGCTCCAGCGGGGAGGTGTGGATCCGCTACCGCAGCGTGGCCGCCCTGTCCCAGCCGCCCTCCAACCAGGCCACGGCGGGACGCGACTACGTCTCCAGGGACGACTCTGTCCTCATGGTGGACGGCGCCACGGTGGTGCTGGTCAGCTTCACCATCCTACCGGTGAGAGAGACGCACGCACACACACGCACGCACGCACGCACGCACGCACGCACACGCACACGCACAGAGACACACACTTGACTCACTTTGAAATATTCCTACAAATGCCTTTTGACTTTTTCACGCCAAAGACCCTCAAAATGATGCGTTCAAACAGAACGGGGTGCATACGTTGGTTAGCAGTCCTACAGTCATTTGTCAGACGAACCTGTGTTGCGGGTTAAAAATCACCTGTGCTGCGGGTTAAAAATCACCCGTGCTGCGGGTTAAAAATCACCTGTGCTGCGGGTTAAAAATCACCTGTGCTGCGGGTTAAAAATCACCCGTGCTGCGGGTTAAAAATCACCCGTGCTGCGGGTAAAAAATCACCCGTGCTGCGGGTTAAAATCACCCGTGCTGCGGGTTAAAAATCACCCGTGCTGCGGGTTAAAATCACCCATGCTGCGGGTTAAAAATCACCCGTGCTGCGGGTTAAAAATCACCCGTGCTGCGGGTTAAAAATCACCCATGCTGCGGGTTAAAAATCACCCGTGCTGCGGGTTAAAAATCACCCGTGCTGCGGGTAAAAAATCACCCGTGCTGAGGGTTAAAATCACCCGTGCTGCGGGTTAAAAATCACCCGTGCTGCGGGTTAAAAATCACCCGTGCTGCGGGTTAAAAATCACCCGTGCTGAGGGTTAAAAATCACCCGTGCTGAGGGTTAAAAATCACTGTGGCTTCCTGTTAGGGCTTGGGGAGGTTCGTGCCGTGCTGCGAGCTTGTTGTATTAGATGCTATTTTTGAATAGCCAACATATAAAATCTAAAATGGCACAGATGCTTTCCTGTTAAAAAAAAAAAAAAGAGAGGACATTTCTAAATCGTTTAAATATTTTTTTCTTTTTTTTAACATAAAATAAAAGTTTCAGTTTGAATCTGATCTCAGGTCAGAAAGGGTTAAAGAGAAGTCCAGCACGCTTCAGCCAGTAGAAGGTAGAAGGGCTCGTCGGTGCTCAGCAGGGGAAACTTGCTTCAGAGAGAATAATACCTGGGCATTTTAGGAGAGACTACCCAGATTCAATATAGTGCAGCATTCAACTGCTCTGCACGCGTTTTATTGTTTTGCAGGGGTGAGTGGCGGCTGACGTTTGGACTTTCGTCCTCCTCAGAGTCAAAAGTGTGCCTCTAGTCTATTTTATTCTGGTAGTCTCTACTGGAGCTCCCAGGTGTTATATTCTCTGATGCTTCTTTACTTCTATGCCCTGCAGAGCCTCTGACACTTGTTCTCAGAACTGTTCCAACAGTCTGAACAAAAAGGCATGGAGATGCAGATTCAGATATTTTTTGGCATTGCTTTTTCCTTAGGTTTTTGCATTTAATTGCTTCTAAATACATTATGGTATTATGATTTGTTTATTTTAAATCCGCGTTGCACATCTGCTATTTTGCACATTTGAGTTGCAACTTTTTGCCGTATGAAATGTGCTACATAAAGTAAAGTTTTTATTTGATTTGGTCCATGCAGTGCACTCTAACCAGCTGAGACACCAGTCACCACACCACTGTGGAATTAACTTAACAGAACAGCAGAACGGCTTTGAATCGTAAACGGAACAGACTAGACTGGAACGAATCAAATTATTCTTATTTATTTATTTTTTACCTTATTTCGGGATGGAGAACAACAGACTCAACTTGCCCTGGACATTCCAGTCCAGTCCAGTGGTGGAAAGTAACTAAGTACATTTACTTAAGTTCTGTACTTAAGTACAATTTTGAGGTATATTTGTACTTTACTAGAGTATTTCCAATTTCTGTTACTTTTATTTCTACTCCACTACATCTCAGAGGCAAATATTGTACTTTTACTACATTTATTTGAAAACTAACTTTGTAGATTATTATTGCAAAGCAATGCATGTACTGTACTAACCACGTCAGCTCTAGGTTCAGGTTCAGGTTTATTTGTCATGTGTATAGATACAGAGTATAAATACAATGAAAATTATTTTGCTCAGAGCACTCTCAGTCTTACATACACAGGACATAAACAAACATCTATAGTGCAAGAAAAAGACAAAAAAACCTGAAAAAAAGTGCAAGTGAAGTGACAAAACAGTGCAATACAGTTCAAGGTCAGCTGTTCAGCAGCCTGACTGCCTGAGGGTATAGAAACTGTTACTGAGACGGGTGGTGCGAGATTTGATGCTCTGGTAGCGTTTTTTTGGAAGGGAGTGGTTTGAACAGGGTATTTGCGGGATGGCTGGTGTCTTCCATGATGCTGTGGGCTTTTTTTCATGCAACGAGTGGTGTAGATGTTATGGAGACTTGGTAATTCTGTGCTGCCGATGATTTTAGCTGCTGTTTTAACGGTCCTCCTTGAATTCCGGACTTTCTACTTCTTGAGTACTTTGTTTTTCCACCACTGTGTCTGCGCCCCACGGTCCAAACGGCACCCCGGAGTGGTTGAGCAGACACAGGACCCCACGGTCCAAACGGCACCCCGGAGTGGTTGAGCAGACACAGGACCCCACGGTCCAAACGGCACCCCGGAGTGGTTGAGCAGACACAGGACCCCACGGTCCAAACGGCACCCCGGAGTGGTTGAGCAGACACAGGACCCCACGGTCCAAACGGCACCCCGGAGTGGTTGAGCAGACACAGGACCCCACGGTCCAAACGGCACCCCGGAGTGGTTGAGAAGACACAGGACTGGCTTGCTGGCACCGAGCCTGTCCGCCGCCGCGACCTACTTACACAGTACTAACCCAGCTCCTAATCTGTCTTGTCAAAACTCGACTATTGTAACTCCCTCCTTACTGGCCTACCAGCATGTGCACTTAAGCCTCTCCAGCTGATCCAAAATGCAGCAGCTCGCTTGGTCTTCAACCAGCCAAAATTATCACATGTCTCCCCCCTGCTCCGCTCCCTCCACTGGCTCCCGGTCGCTGCCCGCACAGAATACAAAACTCTGATGCTGGCATTCAAAGCAACCAAAGGTATGGCTCCCCCATATCTTGCAAGTATGATTGAACCCTACAAACCCTCCCGCGCACTCAGATCAGCCAACGCAGGGAAGCTGGAAGTACCCTCACTAAAAACGCCAGGACAACGCTCCACACGTCCCAAACTCTTCTCCCTTCTGGCTCCAAAACTGTGGAATGCACTTCCCATTGCAGTCAGAACTGCAGCATCACTCCCAATCTTCCGCCGTAGTCTGAAAACCCACCTTTTCAGACTCCATCATGGCCCATAGCACTTATCCTACCCCCTTAGATAGCATTTCGGTAGACTTAATTAGCATTTGATGTTATGTAGACAGCACTATAATTGCATTGTATATAGTCATAGCACGCCATAGTACATATGTATAGCATAGTAGTATAGATATATAGTTTATATGTATAGTCTCATAATATAGATATTCCACTGTTACTTTCGTAGCTTACGCATGTTTCATGATAAATGCTTTTATGTGATGTATTCCCATGCTTTTTGTTCTTGCTTAATGTAAATCGCTCTGGATTAAGAGCGTCTGCTAAATGCCTAAATTGTAAATTGTAAATTGTGAATTGTAATAAAGCAGTACCATCCCTGCACCATCGGATCTGAACCCGTCCCCCGTCCCCCCGTTTAGGGTCTTCAGCGACGGGGGGACGGGGGGGGACGGGGGGGGGGAGAACAATCCAGAACCTTCATTCTCCATCCTTCCTCAAGGAATTTCCATTAACCTTCCCTTCCCCCCCCCCCCCCCCCCTGCCAGAGCCTTCCCTCCTGCCTCTGGGTCTTCTCTATAATGTGTCTGTCTCATTGTCTTCGCTGTGTTCCTCCTTTCCAGGCTTCACATTTTAAGGGGAAGAAAGGGCCATGAAGGCAAGCGGTGGTTGGTGGTGTCGTCTATTTTTACCTCTCCCCACTAATGGGACTGGTGATTATGTTGTGTGTTTAGGCTGAGAAGGGTGGGCGGCGGCGGAAGTATCCGCGAACATGAAGCCGGGGCTTTTTTTTCTCTTGTTTCTGTCGAAGCTGCCAGCTTTCATTAGGGTTGTTATGGCGAGACGTTGACATGGAGAAGAAGTGGCGGCCCTGGGAGAGGGTTTAATTTTAAGTTTCTGCGTTGACGGTTTGCAGCTCTTCCTATTATTTGGCTCGTGCGAGAGCACAGGCAGCCGCGCTGTCAGCACAACGCTGACCACCAAACTCAATTTAGAAACTATAAACTCCAGGCTTGTGAAAAGTGCGTGTGCGTCTGTGTCTGTGTGTGCGCGTGTGTGCGTGTGTGCGTGCGCGCAGCTCGTAGATCTGAGCTTGTAGATCTGCTATTTTTCAATAGCTAAATTATAACACAATGTTTAAAACACCAAAAGGGGTTCCCCCGCCCCCCAAAATGGGTTAATATCGTTGAGGTGCGTCCATATCCACGCATTGGTGCCGTTTGTCGTAACTCTGTGGGTGCGTGTGCGTGTGCGTGTGCGTGCAGGACGACATCCCGGAGCTGGCGGAGGTGTTCCTGGTGAACATCACGGGCCTGGAGCTGATTGGAGGAGCCGTGGGGCCGGGCCAGCCCACTCTGAAGAGGCCCGGCATGGAGGTGGCCGAGGTCAGCATCCAGGAGAACGACGACCCCAGAGGAGTGCTGCGGTTCAACGTGTCCCAGGTGAACTCCCACCTGAGATCAGATTCACACGAGGTTTCCACTGGACACACACTGGTCTGATTAACCCATTCTGACCTGAGATCAGATTCTAAAAAAATGTCAGTCGTTCTTCGATTTTTCAAAAAAATAGCAGACCTACAAGCTCGTAGCGCGCCACTCGGTGGCGCACTATGAGCTTGTAGATCTGCTATTTTTCAATAGCTAAAGCACGACGTAATGCTGACACCAAAATGGGTTCCCGCGCAAAATGGGCTAATAAAACTCATAGTGGTGGTCGTCCCGCACGCGGGGCAGGCCTGACGGCCAAGCTACACCAGGCAATTTTGCGCGCGTGCGTTTACTGCGCGCGTACAGTGCGTTCGGATAGGACCAATATATGTCAATGATACCAGCTACACCAGACGCACGGATACCGCGGGCCATCCTAAGCGTGCTCTAAAAATAGGATCGGTTCTAATTATTTTATGTGCGTACTATGCCCCCATGCGCGCGTATCTATATATCCTCCCGGAAGGTCCCGCACAAATCTGCCGCGCGCCACAGATCTGGTGTAGCCGGGACATTTCGCACGCATACTTTGTGCGCGCAGTGCGCTTACGTCAAACGCACACATGCCCGGTGTAGCTTGGCCGTAAGGCTCATACATACTCCAGTTTTTGGTGATCGCATATCACCGCGGTGTAGTTTTTAAAGGGTTGGAAAACTACATCATTACGTCAGTCGCGGTGATGGTCAGCTATCACCGCGGACACAGACCTATCTCTTTTTTTTCTTTTTTACTATCGGACAAGTCTTTTCACTCTGGAGCTATATCACCCTGTTCACTGATTGATCTAGAAGTTGGGTAAACCACAGGGAGGCGGGGTCAATCCTTAAGGACGTCACCGCGAGTATGATGGCCTCAACTCTTATCACCGTTTTAGGTGATAAGCTATCACCTAAAACTGGAGTATGTATGAGCCACTATTCATACTCCAGTTTTAGGTGATAGGGTGACCACTGGAAACGGTGGTTGGTAAAAACCAGAGAAATTACATAACTTGGAAAACAAATAAAAAAGTAGTGAAAATAGCTTATACAAGCTCATAATGCAGAGCAAAGCGACACGTTGTGAGCTTATAGATCTGTTATTTTCACCAGTTTGAGTCCCAGGCGAACGTACAATCTCTCTTTTGGGTGGCGTAGACAGGAGTAAGTAAGTAAATTGGCTAAGTCTAAGGTTTCTCTGTAATCATAATTATCATGTTACTTATACTGTGAACGTTTCTCCCAGGATGAGTCTGGAAGGGTCCTGGCCTATGAGATGCCCCCGCCGGACAACCTCGTCCGCCTCACAGTGGCACGATTGGCCGGGAGCACCGGCAGAGTGATACTCTACTGGGAGGCTCAGCCAATCACAGCAGGCCTCGATGACTTTAGCCCCGCCTCTGGAAATGTCACTTTACTAGAGGGACAGGTGAGGAAATGTGTTTCTGTTTGGCCCTGAAGTTCAGTCAGATGCAGACGCCCTACACACAGAGTGAGGACGTTAATAGCTTGAGCACATACATTTTAAATTACAAGTGTGAATATTGTAGCAGAGCTAAACCTCTCGTGTATATCTGCCTGAGCTATCTCACAGGATATATTTTGACCATATTTTGCCTATTTTCAATGTTAAGAAAATAGCATTAGGAGGGCGCTAGGAGGGCTTGAGCCCCTGGCCTTCCCGGGGGGCCAATCAGGGCTTATGTGGGGGGGAGAACGTATCGCTTATTTTTCTGTCCAATGACATGAAAGGGCACATGGTATGGACCACACAAAAAGACCCTCCCCAAAGATTGGCCTGCTCCATGCGGGCGCGTACATGTGCCCTTTTCTGGGGTTTGAGCCCCTCTGCCCCCTCAGTGCTCTCTGCACGGCCCTGCTTTTGTGTGATGCCGTAGTATGATCAAGTTATAGGGCCGTTCATTTGCTAAAAAAAACCCCACAAATAGTTAAAATATGGAGATAAGAGGTTTCTCCCCGACACTGATGATATGGGATAGTGGTTAATAAAACAATTATGCACACACAGAATGAGAGTATGTAGAGCAGAAAATAAGTCACACACTCACTCTGGTTTTTCCAGGACGAAGCAACGATCGAAATCACCATCGTGGACGACGAGGAGGTGGAGTCAGACGAGACCTTTGCCGTGACTCTGTCGCGCGTGATTGGTGGGGCGCGACTGGGGGCGCCGACCTCACTGACGGTCACCATACCGCCCAATGACTCGCCTCTTGGACGATTCGGATTTGAGGAGCTGGAAGTAAGTCTAAAAACCCACCGTTTGTCCTATGTATCAGGACACACACACACACACACACACCACTAGACTAACAGGCAACTAAGTATGTTTTTTGTGAGGGTACACGGGGACAACATGCAAACTCCACACATAAAGGCCCTTTCGCCAACCCCGCCTTCGGGTATGGGCACTGATGACGCGGAAGAGGAAACACGCCGCCAGCGCCCACAGCGTCCCGAGCAGGAATCGAACCCAGGACCTTCTAGCTGTGAGGCGACAGCACTACCAACTGTGCCACCGTGCCCCTACAATGTCTATTTCTAAAATTCTTCTATACTTTTGAGGAACAAATTGTCCACACAAGTATAGTAATACAAGTACACACAGACAGACAATCACTCACGCACGCGCGCGCGCGCACACACCCAAGGCTAACCTCTTGCAGCGCCATGGCGTGAAAAAAACGGACGACAACAAAATACAGTAAACTGTAAACTGCGCAAAGTAAAAAGTGTGTGTGTGTGTTATAACTCCTCCCCCTTCTAGTTTACTGTGAGCGAGCCAGAATCGTCCGATGACCCGGCTGCCACGGCGACGCTGGCGGTGGTTCGGAGCGCAGGAGGCAGCGGAGCGGTCAGCATGATCTGGAGACTGGATGACCAAGCTGTGCACGACCTGTCACCTCTCACTGGCACCCTGCACTTCACTGAGGTACGATAAGGATACCGTAATACGACCTGTCGCCTCTCACTGGCACCCTGCACTTCACTGAGGTACGATAAGGATACCGTAATACGACCTGTCGCCTCTCACTGGCACCCTGCACTTTACTGAGGTACAATAAGGATAATACGACCTGTCGCCTCTCACTGGCACACTGCACTTTACTGAGGTACAATAAGGATAATACGACCTGTCGCCTCTCACTGGCACACTGCACTTTACTGAGGTACAATAAGGATAATACGACCTGTCGCCTCTCACTGGCACCCTGCACTTTACTGAGGTACAATAAGGATAATACGACCTGTCGCCTCTCACTGGCACCCTGCACTTTACTGAGGTACAATAAGGATAATACGACCTGTCGCCTCTCACTGGCACCCTGCACTTTACTGAGGTACAATAAGGATAATACGACCTGTCGCCTCTCACTGGCACCCTGCACTTTACTGAGGTACAATAAGGATAATACGACCTGTCACCTCTCACTGGCACACTGCACTTTACTGAGATACAATAAGGATAATACGACCTGTCGCCTCTCACTGGCACCCTGCACTTTACTGAGGTACAATAAGGATAATACGACCTGTCGCCTCTCACTGGCACCCTGCACTTTACTGAGGTACAATAAGGATAATACGACCTGTCACCTCTCACTGGCACACTGCACTTTACTGAGGTACAATAAGGATAATACGACCTGTCGCCTCTCACTGGCACCCTGCACTTTACTGAGGTACAATAAGGATAATACGACCTGTCGCCTCTCACTGGCACACTGCACTTTACTGAGATACAATAAGGATAATACGACCTGTCACCTCTCACTGGCACCCTGCACTTTACTGAGGTACAATAAGGATAATACGACCTGTCGCCTCTCACTGGCACACTGCACTTTACTGAGGTACAATAAGGATAATACGACCTGTCGCCTCTCACTGGCACACTGCACTTTACTGAGATACAATAAGGATAATACGACCTGTCACCTCTCACTGGCACACTGCACTTTACTGAGATACAATAAGGATAATACGACCTGTCACCTCTCACTGGCACACTGCACTTTACTGAGGTACAATAAGGATAATACGACCTGTCGCCTCTCACTGGCACACTGCACTTTACTGAGATACAATAAGGATAATACGACCTGTCACCTCTCACTGGCACACTGCACTTTACTGAGGTACAATAAGGATAATACGACCTGTCACCTCTCACTGGCACACTGCACTTTACTGAGATACAATAAGGATAATACGACCTGTCGCCTCTCACTGGCACCCTGCACTTTACTGAGGTACAATAAGGATAATACGACCTGTCGCCTCTCACTGGCACACTGCACTTTACTGAGATACAATAAGGATAATACGACCTGTCGCCTCTCACTGGCACCCTGCACTTTACTGAGGTACAATAAGGATAATACGACCTGTCACCTCTCACTGGCACCCTGCACTTTACTGAGGTACAATAAGGATAATACGACCTGTCACCTCTCACTGGCACCCTGCACTTTACTGAGATACAAACAATAAGAACCCTGTACTTGGTTGACCGGAGTATTTGACGATATTTGATGTCTGGGCTGAAAACATTTGGGGTGAAAACTTGTATATTTTAACTAGAAGGGATTAAGTTTCATATCGATATTCAGCCATGTTTATTTTGGGCATATGTTTTTCATTTTGGAATCATCCCATGGTGTTTATTGCATTTTCCTTGTCGTCTCTGTCGGGTGGAAACCCATGTCCATGTCCAAAACTATGATCAAAACTATGATCAACAGTTAGAAGTAATGGCGTCATTTCAGCAAAAGCTATGTTATGGCAAGTTCACGAAGTGCAGCGCGTGTGCATGTGTCGTGCACGTGTTTACATGTGTTTATTTGCCTCTTTTTTTTTTTACCTATTTTCCTCTATTTTTGCGGTTATGTGTGGTTATTTGCCTCTTTTTTGGCATATTTTCCTACATTTCTCCATTGAAGCCAAGGCACTGTATATGGCAGTTGCCATAGCTTGCCTCAGCCAAATTGACTCCACTGGTTAGAATATGGAGATAAGAGGTTTCAGTTCTACAGTATGTTCTCCAAACGTCCACAGAGCGAGTCCAGGAAGACGTTTGACATCAGCGTGCTGGCGGACGCGGTCCTGGAGGGCGACGAGAGCTTCAGCGTCAGGCTGCTTCCAGACGCCAGCGGAGTCGCCGTCATTGACCCTTTAAACGGTTTGTACTGAATTATCTTTTATTTATATGTTTATTTAACAGGGACAATACAAAAAAACAATGTATCAAGTGGTAAAAACATGAAACCGTTGCAATGTATATGGGTTTGTAGCCAAGGCTAATTTGCAACCCCAGTCCCTGGTTAGGCCTTTTCTATAGTTCTATACCTCCACCTAAAACAATCCTTTACAACATACCTATACTAAAACAATCCTTTACATTAAAAATATACAATACATCCAATA
This sequence comes from Protomyctophum parallelum, assembly GCF_964188405.1. Taxonomy (NCBI): domain Eukaryota; kingdom Metazoa; phylum Chordata; class Actinopteri; order Myctophiformes; family Myctophidae; genus Protomyctophum; species Protomyctophum parallelum. The sequence continues at coordinate 26,232,137 of NC_139710.1, read as the reverse complement.
CATAAGTACAATAACAGTTTTACACATTAGTGTTCGCACCTCTGGCCCGATTTCAACCAGAGTTTGACTTCATCATTAAACCTTTTTAGATCAGTTTGTCGTTTTATTTCAGTTGGTAGGGCATTCCACAGGTGCATCCCTTGTACTGAGTAAGAAGACTGACCAAATGTGGTGTCACGCTTTGCTACCACCACATTTGGTCAGTCTTGGTCATGTCTATCGTAATGCGCCACTGAACATTTTAAACGGTGTACGTCTTATCGTAATGCGCCACTGAACATTCGGCAAAATAACAGATCTACAAACTGATGATTGTTTGAATGCTTCATTTATACGATTAACAGTACAGGTAGTACAAGATTATGCCAAAAACGTCCTCAGTAATACCTGTAATACAATAACATTTTTGGCCAAAAAGATTTGTTGTAGATCGAAATACCTGTGCACCAAGTGCAAGTTTGTTTTGACTTTTAGTTTTTTTCGATTTCAGTCCCGTTTTAATTGGTTAATTAAAGTGCGTTAGCTAGTTTCAGCGCCGGCCTTATTGAAAATGTTGCCCCAGGCATAATATTTCCAGATGCCCCCCCTCCCGTGACCAATGTAGAGTAATTTATATCACAAAGGCTATAATACACATGACACATTCACACTGGACGATTAGCTCCCTCCTGTGGCCATAAAAATGACCACAGGAGCAGCCTGCTCAACTGTTTAGGAGCGCTCCGTCCGTGCCTGCTTGAAAAAAAAAGCGAATGTTTCTGCGATTGGGCTGACGGCTCTGCTGCCCCTCACGCTCCTGTTGCCCCAGGCATTTGCCTGATCTGCCTGATCTGAAGGCCGGCCCTGGCTAGTTTAGTTTTTATTTTGTGAAAAGGCTTAGTTACAATTAGTTTTTTTATTAGTTTTAGTTTTCGGGGACGAGATTCGAATGTGCTCCGAAAAAAAAGAACAACTAAGGAAAGTATACAAACTCGTAACGTGTCACGACGTGTTTTGAGCTTGCAGATTGCCTATTTTTGGCGAAGAAATGTGGTGTAGATTGAGGAAAAAGAAACTAATAAAATAATACAATTGCAACCAGGGTCCGTTTAGCCAAGTATGGAGGGTCTGAGTGGTTAAAGGGTTTGTGTGTGTAGTAACGCTCCGCTGAACAGGAACACACACACACACACACACACACACACACACACGGCCGTGCAGCGGAAACATAAATCTGTATGATTTAAATGTGCTAATCACATCCAACACAAATGTTTCTTTTCATAAAGTCCAGCAATGAATCAGTGAAGCAATGAATCAGAGTATTTTGTATTGCCATGATGCCAAGCTATACAATAACTTATTTATTTTTGTATGGGGAAAAAATCTGGAAAACTCTGCACCTCCCAATTTAAAACAATTAAAGCTACAATCAGTAAGTTTCATGCCTGTTGTCCCGTGGAGAGAATGTCAACAATGTCCAAACATCTAGTGACTGCTTCTTTGTGTGGTGGAAAAAGTACTCAAATGTTTTACTTAAGTAAAAATATCAATACTGCAATATAGAAATACTCAACAAAAAAATGCGTAATTCAAAGTGCACTTGAGTAAAAGTACACAGGTATTGCCATCAAAATGTACTTAAAGTACCAACAAGTAAAAGTACTCATGAAGAATGTCCCAATTCAAGTTTTCAAATTGGGTTAATGTAATAATAGTTGTAGTAAAAGTACAATAGATCTAAGATGCGTAGAAGTGAAAGTATTGGAAAATGGAAATACTCAAGTAAATTACAAATGCCTCCAAATTGTACTTAAGTACCTGTCACCAGGACAGTTTGAAAACTGTTGGTTTGTATAGGTTTTAGCTTTATATATTTCTGCTAGTTAACACATCTTTGCAGACTTAAATACGGTCTGTGCAGTGCATCTCCTATGAGCAAAATATGAAGTCTTTCACTCCATTCATTGCACCTTCATGATGGATGTGAGATGGTGAATGAAACTGCTGATCGTCACTAGTTGACGTGAATTTTAACCGAAGATAGTCAACCTACAAGCTCACAATGCATTTTAAATATGAATGATCGGACGATCATGGTCAATTCAATGTGCAGTAGTGGTGTGGATGTCAGCGGGACCATCACCATCCACCCCTTAGATAGCATTTCTGTAGACTTCGATAGCATTTGATACAGACTTATAGCATGTTATGTAGACAGCACTAGAATTGCATTGTATGTAGTCATAGCACATCATAGTACATATGTATAGCATAGTAGTATATATGTATAGTTTCATTATATAGATATTCCACTGTTACTTTCTTAGCTTACGCATGTTTCATGATAAATGTTTTTATGTGATGTATTCCCATGCTTTTTTTTTCTTGCTTAATCTAAATCGCTCTGGATTAAGAGCGTCTGCTAAATGCCTAAATTGTAAATTGTAAATTGTCTCTCACAGCCTGATCTCCCTTAAACCACCTGGGAAACGATGCGGTACAGTTTCTTTCTCCCGGCGATCAGACTTTAGTAGATGACATAATTTATGACATGAAATCTGTATTCAGTTTTTATACTGTTATCTGGCTAAGCTTCTTTTCATGATATGAATTCCTCTAGTTTTTAGGATTTATTTAATTCAGAGTTTCTGTTTTTTTTTTTTGCACTAGCCATTTTATTCTTGTTTGGATTTAGGCCGATGCTGTCTTTTAACCCTTTTTGGGCGGGAACCCCCTTTGCTGTTTTGCTGAATTACGTTATGCTTTAGCTATTGAAAAATAGCAGATCTACAAGCTCATAGCGCGCCACCGCGCTACGAGCTAGTAGGTCTGCTATTTATTTTTTTATCGAAAGAACGACTGAGATAGAAACATAGCTTTTTCAATAAAACTGTCAGGATGTAGAAGACATTTTTTAGAATCTGATCTCGGTCCAAGATGGGTTTTAACGAGGAGAAACATAATTTATGAATGACTGGTTTTATGAGCGGCTGCTTGTCTGTGCTGCATGTGTTCCCGTTAGGCGTGGCCACTGTCACCATACAAGGGGACAAGGCTGCGTTGGGGACGGTCGGCATCGTGGAGGCCTCCAGAGACCTCGTCCTGGGAGAACCCCAGGGAGCCTACAATGGGACCGCTGTTATCAGGTGAGACGAACATCTGGGGGGAAAGGAAAGGAAAGGTACAAAGGAACTTGTTTACAGCCAGGCCCTGCTCATAGAACATTTCATGGTAGGGGTTCAATGCCTTATCCAAGGGCACTTCAGCGGTGGTCATTTTAACGTGCCGGTCCGGGGATACGAACTATAGCGACCTTCCGATATTGAGACCACTCCGCAAACCGTTCGGCAAACGCAACAGTTCCTCCAAAAACAGGGGTGGGCAACTGGCAGTCCGGGGGCCACATGCGGCCCCCACCTTCCCTTAGTGCGGCCCTCATGTTAATATCAGAATACTGATATCGTATTGATTTCAGCTGTTACAATTCCAAACCCGCTTTAATGACTAGTATTAAAATGTTATTGTCTTTGAGAGAAAGTTAACATAACTATAACTAAATGGATTTGAAATTCAATAAAAAAGGTTACTTTTCAGGATTCCAATTCAAAAATAGCAAAAACAGTATTCAGGTTTTCAATTCAAATATAGCAAAAATAGCCGGTCTACAAGCTCAAAATGCGTCGCATCGCGCCGCGTTTTGAGCTTGTAGATCGGCTATTTTTGCTATGACAGTAATATGCACTGTGGCCCTCTGGAGTGAATGTGGAAATATATTGGCCCTCGCCATCGTCAAAGTTTCCCTCCCCTGCGCCAAAACATGATCAAAATCAAAGAATTATTATCAAATTATCGGTTTTCAAAAAGCATCAATAGAATACTCGTTCAGGAAATAACAAAACACACTCACTGGCAACAGAAATTAGAAACGCAGGGTTTGTGTTGATTTTGTCGCTGCCAACTTGCTCATTTAGCATGTTTTTTAACACTCACATCTCCGTGGTCTGTGTCTAATGTCACCAGTGTGGTGCGAGGCCCGGGGATCTTCGGCGAGGTGCAGTTCAGTTGGAGCATCTCTCCCGCCGAGGCCTGGCAGTTTGAGGAGATCTCTGGCACGGTGACCATGAGAGACCGACAGTCAGCCGCTACCATCGTCCTCAAGGTATAGCCCCACACACCCACAGTCGTGGGAAAAGTACTCGGGTGTGTGTGTGTGTGTGTGTGTGTGTGTCTCAAATCTCACATTAGGAGTAGGACTTGGCCATACAAACCTTTTCAGTCATGATATTTTATTTCTCACTTTTTTTCCTACATATTTTTGGGGCTTTTATTTGATAGTGTACAATAAGCTGAACGGAAGTGTGGGGGAGAGAGAGATGGGGAGTGACACGCAGCAAAGGTCTTCGCAAATCCGGAGTCAAACCCGCGACACGCTGTCAGGCTGGATTAGCAGCAGCCTAGGTGCCCGGACCGCTAGGCAAGCCCGGGCCTGATTGTATTCATCTTTAATGACCGCTTGTGATGTTTGACATAGCACTACACTCTCTTTCCGTCGAGGTCCTGGACGACGAGGTCCCAGAGGAACGGCGTGTGTACCAGCTGACCCTGACCTCGGACACGCCGGGCCTGGGCGTCAGCCCCTCTGCCCAGCTCGCCACGCTCACCGTGGCGGCCAGCGACAACCCCCATGGCCTCTTCTCCTTCGCCCAGCGCCTCCTCACGGCCACAGAGGACCAGGGAACGGTGAGCTCAGCAGTTAGGGCAGTGGTTCCAGGGGGTCCGCCCCAGCTAAATAGTTTAGAACCAAATGGACCCTGTAACTCTGTAGCTCTGAGAGTTTATAGATGGAACCCTTTAGGGTCCATTTGGTTTCATGTGTACACTCGGAGTTAACGTAACATTGATTTTATCATATAAATTGGGGTCTCAGAGATAGGAATGCCATTAAATGGGGATCTGTAGACTATTATGCAAGCATGTCATATTGGGGTTCCTTGAAATTAAACGGGTTGAGAATCACTGCTAGCGCCGTGAAAACCTTCTCTTATGGGGGTCCCTGGCATATCTCTTCAAATGGGGGTCCGTGGGCTAATTAGTGTCAATTTGGGGGTCCTTGACATGAAATGTTTGGGAACAAACTGTGTGTGTGCACTGTGCAGCTGGGATGGCGGTATGGCAATTTCACTTCATGCTTATTGTGGCCAAATTAATTGTGAATAATGATATCGCGATAATCAAAATGACCACTAGCACCCCCGGCATCCTATGGGGAAGATTCTGCCAAAAATAGTAGATCTGCAATTTTTTGCAGTGTAGACGAAAAAGTACAGATCCAATTCAGTCCAGTGCATGACGGGACAATCTCCAGATTGAAAACTCTACGCTTGTAGGTTTACCTAGAGGCAGAGAGATTTTGAAAAAGAAAAAAAAAAATCACACCCGTGTGAAGTGAGGGGCACTCCTATCATCGTACATCATGACGTAACATTGTCTATTTGCTCAGACACATATGACGTAAATTCTCCATCCATTGTCAACGTACCCTCTGTAGTACCTCTGCGTACCTCTAGGGGTTGCACATACCCCCCTTTGAGAACTACTACTGAGTCTGCCTCCTACATCTCCACCACAAAGAGGTGGGTAGCCCTTTACAGGGCTTGTTGACCTATGTGCATAACCCATTCTGACCTGAGATCAGATTCATACGAGGTTTCCACTGGACACACACTGGTCTGATTAACCCATTCTGACCTGAGATCAGATTCTAAAAATGTCAGTCGTTCTTCGATTTTTCAAAAATAGCAGACCTACAAGCTCGTACGGTAGCTCGCCGCTCGTAGCACGCCACCTATGAGCTTGTAGATCTGCTTTTTTTCAATAGCTAAAGCATAACATGATGCTAACACCAAAATGGGTTTGATTCCCTCAGAACTGAACATCAAATGTACACGGATCACTGCTATATCTGTCTGTGAAGAGACAGTGGTACCTGTGCATAGCGTACCAGGGAGATTGGATTGACTTTCAAGGTGCTGCCTTCTCAAATACAAAAAAAGCTAAATAGGGTCCCCGAACGGGGCTAATATGAGAGCAAACTAAAGCGAGGAGGAGCCAGTTTACTTGATCATCACATTGATTGGAAATGGCCTATTAGCCTGACTGTACAGACCAAGCTTAAATTTGTTTTATCATGAATGTGAATTTATTATTACTAGACCTGGGCCCGTCGGCCACCGGCCTACACCCGTAGACCCGTTTGAACTATCTGTCTGTGTCCCTTTTGTGCCCATACTGTATATGGAGATCTCTGTATCTGCCTGTCTGCCTGTGTCTGAAGAGTGCAAACTGACTGTGAAAAGTGGACTGCAAGTAATCATATGGCAGGTGTGGGGTTGCCATGGCAATCAATTGGCTGAGGCAGAGGCTGGGAATTCTACATGTGAGGCTCATTAGCTGCACTGGCAGAGCCTGACCAGAGCCTTTTGTGGTGTTTCTGGACAACGGTGTATCCCACAGACTCAAGGCCGGGCACTGCACTCCTTGTGGTGGTGTGGAACGTGTGTGTGTCAAATTTGTTTACGTGGATTACAACCGTATACACACAGACAGAGACGTGGTGCAAATGTCAAGGGCCACAGGTGTTAAGAAGGCCATTAGGCCTACAAACAAAATACCCCCAAAACGCACTTTGGGCATCAGAGGCAAAGCCCAGTTTAACTTTGGAGACATGTTTTGAACAACAAAAAATAAGTTATTTTAATTTATTTTAATTTCGGGTTATAGTTTAATCAGAATCAGAATCACACACAGTACATTTAACTTGGATATAGCGATACAAGAATAGTATAATATTAAAGGGATATTTCACCTTTTATTAAAAGTAAATGATAAAAGCCTAATTAAAATAACACCAGAGTCACCAGAACCAAGGAGATGAATCTAACATGGTTAAAATGAAGGCTGAAGTTACAATGGGTTTGTAACGGAGGGGGGCGGGGCGGGGCAGCTGAAATGAATATCAAATATCTAAATACTGAACCGGAGGAACTTTAAAAAAAAAGAATATATATATATATATATATATATATATATATATATATATTTATTTATTTTTTAAAGTGAAATATCCCTTTAAACATAAGCAGAAAAAACATTAGGGGCTAAGATCTTGCGCCACCCTTATCCCTTATCCCTAAACTTATTTTTCATTTTTTACTATTTTGAAAAACATTTTAAAATAGAAATAGTTCAACTAACCGATCTACATCGAGAAGTTGTGAGCTTGTTGATCGGCTATTTGAACTATTTTTTAAAGCTTTTTTTAAATAGTGAAAAATGGCAAATAAGTTTAGGGATAAGGGTTAAGGGGTGGCGCAAGATATACTGTAGCCCTAGGCGTACAGTATGTAAAGACACATTATGAGGATAATATGCATTAACATTCACACACAGAATGATCTAAGGCTGTGTTGATTTTGTCGACTAATACTATGAGTAAATATATTGATCTTTTCAACAAAACTAGACTAAAATGTTAGGGAGGGACTAGTGAAGAAGAGATCGAATAGAAGTTATAGCTTGGTCTGCTATTTTCAGCACGCAACCAAGTTTAAAATCAGCCATTATGATGACACAAAGGCCTGCCAAAATACATTGTAGTCGACTAAATTAACTGTAGATTTAGACTAACACTCCAAAACTGTGGAATGCACTTCCCATTGCAGTCAGAACTGCAGCATCACTCCCAATCTTCCACCGTAGTCTGAAAACCCACCTTTTCAGACTCCTGAAAAGGTGTCTACTACTCCTGTAGACTTAGGCCTCTTTTAGACGGCGACCATCTCCATATAACACGTCAAAGTCCCGTTGCGTTCTCATTTTTTCTTACCCTTTACACGAGAACGCACACGTTATGATATGATGTGCTATTATGCTATACTGTCGCTAGGTGGCGATAACGGGCTGCCAAATAGACAGGTCACCCAGGTCTACAAGAAGAAGAAACCTTCACGCAAGCCTGCGCAACACGGCTCTGGGCGCGCCACGGGATGGTATATATTTTATAATACATTAGGCTACATAAACGCTGCTGCCGCGGCTGCCGTCTATCACAAGGCTTTTTATTTACATCATGGTTTTACATTCAACATCGCTGATGAGCAGCACTTTGTAGGCGAGGAGGGAGGCTTGTTCAGGAACTCCATTATATCATAATGATATGGCTCTGCATCAATGTAATAAACATAATGCGCTGTGAGCCAACATGAGCCATGATGTCATAAGTTTTGCGGATTCACCGTTTTGCCTGTTTATATGGAGACCATAGGAAACGGTGTTCTGAATGATTTCCACTCTGGAAGGCGGTTTCACTTCGATGCGTTTTCACCTCCTGAGAACACCGTTCTCGTCTAAATGACAGCGCTAAACGGTACTTTATTTTGCCGTTTTTTATGAACACCATCCTCGTGTAAATAGCACCTTAGATAGCATTTGATACAGACTTATAGCATGTTATGTAGACAGCACTATAATTGCATTGTATGTAGTCATAGCACGTCATAGTACATATGTATAGCATAGTATAGTATATATGTATAGTTTATATGTATAGTTTCATTATATGCATGTTTCATGATAAATGCTTTTTATGTGATGTATTCCCATGCTTTTTTGTTCTTGCTTAATGTAAGTCGCTCTGGATTAAGAGCGTTTGCTAAATGCCTAAATTGTAACACTAAGACTAAAATGTCACAAACTACATGAAAATGTATTTAAAAGACTGACTAAAACTTTAATAATCAACATTAATCTAATCTAAAACTATGTCATAGCACATTGTATAGGGCTGCAGCGGAACAAATCATAAGATACATACTGCAGAGCTACCAACCTGCAAACATTTTGTGTACCAACCATGCAATTCTAGGCGTATAGACACCTAGAATTGCGTGGTTGGTACACAAAATGTGTGCAGGTTGGTAGCTCTGATACTGTATTCATTTCGTAGCTGTTATTAAAAAAAAATACATGTTAATTCCGTATATACCATACACGTCTAAACACGGTTAATAAAACCCCTCACTTTAATGCCACTGCACGTGTTTGCACGTTTAAGCATGTTACTGTACCGTAGCCCCACGCCTATAACCGGCCTCCATCTTGGAACGGATGAGAACATTTTTAAATCAATAAAAAATGATTCTCCGTGCTCCATACACTCCTGTAATGGTCGCGATCTTTAGCTGCTTGTATCTGGGAATTGAACTTCAGATTTGGTGGCATGAGAAAAAGTATGATCTTAGGATGTTAATTAAAGCCTTGTGCGTCACTCCAGGTTATCATATTGGCGTGTTGCATGCTAGCTTAGGTCCGGATTGAGTGACGGATCACATGCGATTAATAGTTCCGGTTCAAGATGGCGCGTCACAAGACCCGCGATTTGTAGTTTTTGCGTGGTGCCCCAAAACAAGCCGGCATGGAATATATTAAAATAGTGAAAATAGCCAATCTACGTTGTGAGCTTCTAGATCTGCTATTTTCACTACTTTTCTGCAACACTCTTAAGTATAAGCAGGGCATCAATTTACGGAAAAATTAAAAAAACAAGTTGAAATATGGGAATATGAGCTTTCTGTCTGATATAATAATTAAGCAATATTACACGAGAGGGTGTGCGCTACTGTCATTAATGGCATGCCTACAATGCTGCGATACCAGCTCAGTGGCCTTGTGGTTAGAGTGTCCGCCCCGAGACTGGGAGGTCGGGGTTCGATCCCCGGCCGGGTCATACCAAAGACTCTAAAAAATGGGACCCAGTGCCTCCCTGCTTGACACTCAGCATCAAGGGTTGGATTGGGGGTAAGTCCCTGGGACATACTAGTGTCATGTCCAAGGGGTGTACTTGTACATCAAGCTGCCTCACGCTACAGAAACAGGAGATAGGCTCCTGCCCTATGGGCCTCATGGCTCGGCAAGGCTACTTACTACGATGCTGCAGGCACGAGCCGATACGTGAGTTGCTTAAGCAGCATAGAAGTGCAATGAAGCAAGTTACCTTTCTTCAAATGGTAATGTAAGATCATAACCAGGGTTATATTAGGGAAGCTCAATGTTTCTCCCTGTACCTTTTTGGGACATTGTTGGGATGCTGCTGCTGCAGCAGCAGCAGCATGAGAATCACTGGCAATTGGCCAAACGTATTACACTTTTATGTCCATGTGTCCAAAATCCGAAAATAATGAGCTGAACTGAACTGGACATAACTGCTGATGCCGACGTTGTTGATAAAAACCACACCCAGTGTGAAGTGAGTGGTGCCTTGATGCTGACCCACATGACGTCACAGCTGCGGGCGGAATGATAATGCATAGACACTCAAACACACAACATCTCATGTTGGAGCAGCTAGCACCGCTCAAAAAGTCAAATAACGGTCGATATGTTATCCAAACCGTCTTGCTCAGTGAACAGTAAACACGGAGGGACTTATTGCTGTTGAAGACGGTTTTCTTTTTTAAGAACACACACACCATTTACAATAGCTGGGCTTCTCTCCAGTTTACATTTTCTGGAGGTCCTTCAGAGTGCCAGATAAAACAAGTGTTTCTTCAAGGATCTGCAATGTCCTGAATTGAATTAGACCTCCTCTAGAGCTGAACCTTTGCTGAACCTTTGCTCACACTGGTTGCAGTGGTATGGCTTCTCTGGTGCTGTTTGAGATAACCTTTATGCGTGAACTTCTTCTCACACTGGTCACAGTGGTAGGGCCTCTCTCCTGTATGACTTCTCTGGTGGTGTTTGAGACTACTTCTCCACGTGAACTTCTTCTCACACTGGTCACAGTGGTAGGGCCTCTCTCCTGTATGACTTCTCTGGTGGTGTTTGAGAGTACTTCTCCACGTGAACTTCTTCTCACACTGGTCACAGTGGTAGGGCCTCTCTCCTGTATGACTTATCTGGTGCTCTTTGAGATGACTTATCTGCATAAACTTCTTCTCACACTGGTCACAGTGGTAGGGCCTCTCTCCTGTATGACTTATCTGGTGCCGTTTGAGATTATTTCTAGTCGTGAACTTCTTCTCACACTGATCACAGTGGTAGAGCCTCTCTCCTGTATGAATTATCTGGTGCTGTTTGAGATTACTTATCTTCGTAAACTTCTTCTCACACTGGTCACAGTGGTAGGGCCTCTCTCCTGTATGAATTATCTGGTGCTCTTTGAGATTACTTATCTTCGTAAAGTTCTTCTCACACTGGTCACAGTGGTAGGGCCTCTCTCCTGTATGACTTATCTGGTGCCGTTTGAGATGATCTCTAGTCGTGAACTTCTTCTCACACTGATCACAGTGGTAGAGCTTCTCTCCTGTATGAATTATCTGGTGCTGTTTGAGATGACTTATCTTCGTAAACTTCTTCTCACACTGGTCACAGTGGTAGGGCCTCTCTCCTGTATGACTTATCTGGTGCCGTTTGAGATAATCTCTAGTAGTGAACTTCTTCTCACACTGATCACAGTGGTAGAGCTTCTCTCCTGTATGAATTTTCTGGTGCTGTTTGAGATTACTTCTCCGCGTGAACTTCTTCTCACACTGTTCACAGTGGTAGAGCTTCTCTCCTGTATGACTTGTCTGGTGCTTTTTGAGACTCTCTCCACGGCTGAACTTCTTCTCACACTGGTCACAGTGGTAGAGCTTCTCTCCTGTATGACTTCTCTGGTGACGTTTGAAATCAAAGCTTCTCCTGAACTTCTCCCCACACAGGTCACAGCTGTGGATATGTTTCTTCACAATTGGTATTTGTGCGGGACAGACATCTAGATAGATAGAGAATGAGGGATAAAGAAACCATGAAATGATTATAGAAATATCATGCAAGCTGCGTTGTAATATATTAACTGATGATGTTCTCATTTTAAGTTAATACTGTGTGTGTGTGTGTGGGTGTGGGTGTGGGTGTGGGGGTGTGTGTGTGTGTGTGTGTGTGTGTGTGTGTGTGTGTGTGTGTGTGTGTGTGTGTGTGTGTGTGTGTGTGTGTGTGCGTGCAGCCTAGAGGCAGCCAATTATGAAAAGGGCCTACTACGGTCGTGACTATGGTCGTCCATACAATCCTTAGTAAAGCACCTGGCAAAAAACATCAAGACTATTTAAATGTAGCATGAGACGAGCACGGCTGCTTCTGCAGTAGTTTCATGGCGGCATGGTCTGCGTTTGTTTACCATATCTGCTTGTATTAAACCACCACGATATGCATACTGTAGTGAGCTAACCCTCCAGTGAACTAATAATTAGTTGTGCTTGGTCCCCCCCCCCCCCCCCCCCCCCACACCAAATCTCTTCTCCAGCAATAGCTATGTAAAGCCAAAGTTCACATACCGACAGACCCATTTATTGTCGCCTCACCTCCTACAGCCTACAGCACCACATCATAAAAATGAATACATATACTGTATATGTTTGGCTTGTTTGATTGGCTATTTTATAGTGAATATGAGATATTGTGACAGCTCTAAAACAACAGAACATGACAAATAGAGAGCACAATGAACTTACTGAGGTGTGGGTGGTCTTCAGGTTCTTGTTTAATAGAAACGTCTTCAGGTTCCTCCTGTTTAATAGAAACGTCTTCAGGTTCTTGTTTAATAGAAACGTCTTCAGATTCCTCCTGTTTAATAGAAACGTCTTCAGATTCCTCCTGTTTAATAGAAACGTCTTCAGGTTCTTGTTTAATAGAAACGTCTTCAGATTCCTCCTGTTTAATAGAAACGTCTTCAGATTCCTCCTGTTCAATAGAAACGTCTTCAGATTCCTCCTGTTTAATAGAAACGTCTTCAGATTCCTCCTGTTTAATAGAAACAATTTCAGGTTCTTGTTTAATAGAAACGTCTTCAGATTCCTCCTGTTTAATAGAAACGTCTTCAGGTTCTTGTTTAATAGAAACGTCTTCAGGTTCTTGTTTAATAGAAACGTCTTCAGGTTCCTCCTGTTTAATAGAAACGTCTTCAGGTTCTTGTTTAATAGAAACGTCTTCAGGTTCTTGTTTAATAGAAACGTCTTCAGGTTCCTCCTGTTTAATAGAAACGTCTTCAGGTTCTTGTTTAATAGAAACGTCTTCAGGTTCCTCCTGTTTAATAGAAACGTCTTCAGATTCCTCCTGTTCAATAGAAACGTCTTCAGGTTCTTGTTTAATAGAAACGTCTTCAGGTTCTTGTTTAATAGAAACGTCTTCAGGTTCCTCCTGTTTAATAGAAACGTCTTCAGGTTCTTGTTTAATAGAAACGTCTTCAGGTTCCTCCTGTTTAATAGAAACGTCTTCAGGTTCCTCCTGTTTAATAGAAACGTCTTCAGGTTCCTCCTGTTTAATAGAAACGTCTTCAGGTTCTTGTTTAATAGAAACGTCTTCAGGTGCCTCCTGTTCAATAGAAACGTCTTCAGATTCTTCCTGTCCAATAGAAACGTCTTCAGGTTCTTGTTTAATAGAAACGTCTTCAGATTCCTCCTGTTTAATAGAAACGTCTTCAGGTTCCTCCTGTTCAATAGAAACGTCTTCAGGTTCTTGTTCAATAGAAACGTCTTCAGGTTCCTCCTGTTTAATAGAAACGTCTTCAGGTTCCTCCTGTTTAATAGAAACGTCTTCAGGTTCCTCCTGTTTAATAGAAACGTCTTCAGGTTCCTCCTGTTTAATAGAAACGTCTTCAGGTTCTTGTTTAATAGAAACGTCTTCAGGTTCCTCCTGTTTAATAGAAACGTCTTCAGGTTCTTGTTTAATAGAAACGTCTTCAGATTCCTCCTGTTTAATAGAAACGTCTTCAGGTTCTTGTTTAATAGAAACGTCTTCAGATTCCTCCTGTTTAATAGAAACGTCTTCAGGTTCTTGTTTAATAGAAACGTCTTCAGGTTCTTGTTTAATAGAAACGTCTTCAGGTTCTTGTTTAATAGAAACGTCTTCAGATTCCTCCTGTTTAATAGAAACGTCTTCAGGTTCTTGTTTAATAGAAACGTCTTCAGATTCCTCCTGTTTAATAGAAACGTCTTCAGGTTCTTGTTTAATAGAAACGTCTTCAGATTCCTCCTGTTTAATAGAAACGTCTTCAGGTTCTTGTTTAATAGAAACGTCTTCAGATTCCTCCTGTTTAATAGAAACGTCTTCAGGTTCCTCCTGTTTAATAGAAACGTCTTCAGATTCCTCCTGTTTAATAGAAACGTCTTCAGGTTCCTCCTGTTTAATAGAAACGTCTTCAGGTTCTTGTTTAACAGTTTCCGTGCCCCGAATGGATTACTCCAGGTTAATGTCGCTGCCGTATCGGACATACCCGCCTTTTGTTTTATGTGTTTAATCCGCCGTAATGTAATGAATCAAAAGAAAATCCGTCTTCGTCGCGGAGTATGAGACTGGATTCCTTCGCTGTGATGACGAAACCGGAAATCGTCACATGCTGTGGGCTGCTAGGGCTTCTGGGAAATTGAGGCCAATGGAAATGCATTGGCTGCAACGCCTCATTGAAACCAATCTTGTGTGCGTCTTCCGGGTGCACCAAGATGGTGGAAGTAGTAGTAAGGGGTACTATTATTCCCCAGGGACCATAATGCCTCCCAGGGCGGTCCCTAGAGGGGTGGGCGTGGCATTTTAGCATTTTCCGATGACGTCATTATATTGATTGTGCTGATTGAAGTATCCCTTATCTGAGGATCTCATCAGAATGATCCTGTTTGGGTGGACTTTGCCAGTTTGGCAATCAATGATCATTAATTTAAACTATTTCGCAATTACAGTGGTACTGTGTACATGCCAGTGAAACTAATTTTAAACCGACTTCTGTGACAGTAGGTTCTGTACAGGCTGTGTGGCTGTGTGTGTGTGAGTATTGATTTTGCATGCTTGGATCAATAGTTCGTATATGGGTCGTGACAGGGACATGCTTTTGCTGGGTGTGTGTGTGTGTGTGTGTGTGTGTGTGTGTGTGTGTATTGCTCTTACTCCCATTTTTGGGAAAATGTATTGAATGAGTTATAAGCAGACAAATTATAGCGATGGTTTTTAACAGCTTAGATTATTTCCAGTTTGGTTATAAAAGTCAGAGAGGAACTGATTATGCAACTATCAGCCTGCTTATCCCCATCTTACTAGGCCAGCTTTTTATTGATTTTACGTTTCCTTTCAACCGCAAGCAGTGGTCTCAGTTGTCTTACTGAGGAAGGGGGGACAGTGGGGAGGAATCATACAGAGCATATCTATTATCTCTTCAGAACTGGTACGGGGAAGAAAAAAAAAACTCGTTAGGGATCAATGTGACAAAAACAAAAGAAGCTTGTCATTCATGAAGAGGAACCCGTGCAGGCCATTACAAATGGTGGACAAATAGTGGAGGTAGTAGACAGTTTTAAATACTTAGGCAGATATATTGACAGCAAACTCATTTTCAGTGAAAATACTGAACAGATTTTTAAAACTTGTAACCAACGTCTCCACCTACTACGCAAGCTCAACTCCTTTAGAGTGAGCAAGCATATCGTGGAAACAGTCTATAAAAACCTGATAGAGGGAGTCTTGTGTTTTAACATGGCAATGTGGTTTGGCAATCTAAAGGTCAAAGGAAGAAGCAAGCTGCAGCGAATAGTAAATCTAGCCTCAAAAATAATTGGGAAGAGACACCAGCAATTAGGCTGTACATACATATATATATATATATATATATATATATATATATATATATATCATAATATAGGCCATGATTATGAATTGATTACCCTGGACCGAATGGAAACAAGACAGCAAGGACTTTTATCAGTGATCCCTTTGGATATGTGGTTGACTGTATCCTGTACTGATTACACTTCTGCCAATAATGTATTCAGTCAGTGAATCAATAGCTATTCCTCAGTCCCCATTGTATTTCACTGTACTATGGCTCCCCCTAATGGCCGTTTTGTCCCCAGTATGGTGGAGCAGAGGTGATGCAATCTGCATCACAATTGTCAATGTGTGCCTCCGTGTTGACAGTCCACACTTAGTTACTACATATGGAATATACATTTGGATCTGGGTGTTTTTCAGCAACACTAACTCAAAGGTAGGAAGCAACTTTTCAATCTACTGCATCTGTGGGGTGAAAATATTTGTGTTAAGTGTTGTTGATGGAGTTGTGACCGTTTGTTTTTTACTGTTTGGTAAAGTTTTGCATGGTTCAGGTTGTCTTAAGGTTTTGTTTTAATGTATGACTTGGATTATTTTGGTACGTGGTGACGTATTTTGTGACAGTTGTATGGTTCATGATGTCTTATTGTTTTGTTTTAATGCATGACATGGGTTATTTTTGGTATGTGATGTGGTGTTTTGTGACATTTGCATGGTTCACGGTGTCTTAAGGTTTTGTTTTAATGTATGACATGGGTTATTTTTGGTATGTGGTGTGGTGTTTTGTGACAGTTGCATGGTTCATGATGTCTTAATGTTTTGGTTTAATGTATGACTTGGGTTATTTTTGGTATCTGATGTGGGGTTTTGTGACATTTGCATGTTTCAGGGTGTCTTAAGGTTTTGCTTAATGTATGACTGGGTTATTTTGGTATGTGATGTGGTGTATTTTGTGACATTTGTACGGTTCAGGGTGTCTTAAGGTCTTGGTTTAATGCATGAGTTGTATTATTTTGGTATGTGATGTGGTGTTTTGTGACATTTGCACGGTTCAGGTTGGGTTAAGGTTTTGGTTTAATGTATGACATGGGTTATTCTTGGTATGTGTTGTGGTGTTTTGTGACATTTGCATGGTTTAGGGTGTTTTAATGTTTTGTTTTAATGCATGACATGGATTATTTTTGGTACGTGATGTGGTGTTTTGTGAGTTATGCATGGTTCAGGGTGTCTTAAGGTTTTGGTTTAATGCATGAGTTGTATTATTTTGGTAAGTGGTGGTGTATTTTGTGACATTTGCACGGTTCAGGTTGGGCTAAGGTTTTGGTTTAATGTATGACATGGGTTATTTTTGGTATGGGGTGTGGTGTTTTGTGACATTTGCATGGTTCAGGGGGTCTTAATGTTTTGTTTTATTGCATGACATGGGTTATTTTTGGTACGTGATGGGGTGTTTTGTGAGTTATGCATGGTTCATGGTGTCTTAAGGTTTTGTTTTAATGCATGACATGGGTTATTTTTGGTACGTGATGGGGTGTTTTGTGAGTTATGCATGGTTCATGGTGTCTTAAGGTTTTGTTTTAATGCATGACTTGGGTTATTTTTGGTATGTGGTGTGGTGTTTTGTGACAGTTGCATGGTTCAGGTTGGGCTAAGGTTTTGGTTTAATGTATGACATGGGTTATTTTTGGTATGGGGTGTGGTGTTTTGTGACATTTGCACGGTTCATGGTGTCTTAATGTTTTGTTTTATTGCATGACATGGGTTATTTTTTTTTTTGGTAGATGGTGGTGTATTTTGTGACATTTGCATGGGTCAGGGTGTCTTAATGTTTTGTTTTAATGCATGACATGGGTTATTTTTGGTACGTGGTGATGTATTTTTGGTATGTGGGTATGTGGTTGGGGAATTTTTACATGGTTCATGATGTCTTAATGATTTGTTTAAGGTATGAGTTGTATTATTTTGGTAAGTGATTGTATGTTTTGTGGCATTTGCATGGTTCAGGTTGGCTTAATGGTTTATTTTAATGTATGACTTGGATTATTTTTGGTATATGGGAGTGTATTTTATGGCGTTTGCATGGTGCATGGTTCAGGCATCCCCCGGGCATGTCTGTGGCCGTTTGAGATGTGAGGTTGGGGTTAATACTGAGTAATGTACGGTTAGTTCATGGTAGTAGGGTACATGTTTAAAGTAATCATGTATATCATACTGGCGTAACTAAATTTGAAATGAGCTGACTGGACTATGTATTTTTTAGATGAACGCAGTATGTTGTTCACCTACAATTATATGGATCGATGACTAGAGTAGATTGACGGCATTTTACAATAGCTACTATTAGGTATTATTGACATTTAAAGTTAGATAGACTATAGTCTATACTACATGGTGGTATAGGCATCCATGGATTTCCAGGGAATTCAACTTGAATCTGTAGACGGGGCCTGTACACAAAACACAATGTTTTGTGTTGACAATAACTACGAGGCAATAACAGCCATCATACTAGTAAATATTATGTATACTAGTTAAATTATCTAAACTCGGTGATTTGGCATAGACATTTTTCACGACACATAGGAAGAGTCTAAACTACATGCATAATAATAAAATATGGTTGAATGTTTCAAATAGTGGATAGTTAGATTGGGTCATGCATGTTTTTAATACAAGCGCCTTAACATCACCATGTCTGATGGTGCAGTGTGTAAATGTATCAGGTTATCTACATGGTGTATACTAAAGCATGTAACACTGATGTACCGATGTTTTTCCAAGAGTTCAGAATGTATAGTTTAGAAAATTGTGTAAGTCTATACTATACGAGGTCTTTAGATCATGGTTAGCACCAAATATCATACCAAAAGTCTGTATCTTATGTTTATCAGGTTTTATTTTGATCAGAAAATAGACAATTATGCAGATGAACATACACTGTAGCACAACATGGAGCAAAATGTACAAGACAATGATTTCACCAGGACATCAAATATACTCAGTCATCAGCTATTTCTAATGTGTATATATATATATATATATATATATATATATATATATATATATAGCTATATATACAACGATGCAATCAGGTCAATCATAGTGGCAATAGTTATGTCCTTGATTATTATTTTTTGGATCATATCAGGGTAAATCCTTCCAGTAATGCAAATAAGATGTACATAGCCTATGGATTCTTGACATTGGCAGTGGTCCTATCTCAATACCGCTAGTTCTCAATATCTTAATAACCCCCGGTATAAAATCATCAGTCCACAACTTGTTCATTAAATCTTTAAAATGATTGTAGAAGTAATATCGGGGCGTAATATTCAAACACGTGTGCTCGGTTTGACTAGAATGGGCTATGCGGCAGCCGTTGCAATCATCCTTCATCTGTTCGGTTATAGCGTTTGCGAGTAGTTGACCAACATGTATTTTCAGAATATCTGTAAGATTTGTGGGGTTTGTCCCACCAAACTCATCCAAAGTCAGTGGCCAATTCAGGGGGTATGGCGGCGAAAGCAATGGTGTGTCGGAGGCTGGAGGGTCATGGGGAGCAGTTGAATTTGGGGCTGATAGGTCTACCGTCTCAAAATACTCTGTGTCCCCCGCACCATAGCCCCAAAATGCCCTCTCAAAATGTTCATCGTTCTCCGGATCATAGTTGCAAAATGCCCGGGCATCATCATATTCATCGCTGTCCGTATCTGCAGTACTGATGTTATGCCACCACGGGGGGTGTATACACGGTCCATTGCGGGTCCATCCACCATGAGAGGTCCCTTCATTCGAGTTTGATTCTCCCAATGAAGAAGTAGAATCCTCCATGGTGCGTGAATGGCGCAATATACCGGCAATAAGGATATTATCTACATCTATGCATCTACTCTATATAGCCTATGCCGTGGACTCTCCAACCTTAAATTATAAAGTATATTGATCAATATTGTCCAAAATCGTATGGCTAATAATTAACAAAAAAAATTGATGCATGTACATGTAGAAACATGTATTATTTTTTAGATACTGGTTTGAAACTGCTGACGACAACATAAGTTAATAGCCTAGATGAAATGTATCAGTGTAAATGTATTGTAGACACTACCATGAATAATCAGTGAGAGGGGTGGGTGTATAGCTAAGGAACAAACTAATTAAAAGGGAGGGCTCAGATCTAGATGTATGTATAGAGCAAAGAGAGTTAGGCTTATTCACACCAGAGGATAAGGCTTATTCACACCAGAGGATAAGGCTATAGGAGATAATTTCTAAGGAAACACCATTTGTCATCAACTATCTCCTCTCAGTATTAGTCATGGAGGCTATGGGTAAACCACGTAACCCCGTTGAACCTGTGGAGCACCAGTCATATAGCCCGTATATTACCCCTCTCAGACTAGAGGAATATAATTCAACATGGGGTAGATTTGTCTATACCCGTGATTTTGAATTATACAAAGAGAGGGCAGAGGACGAGATCATGGCCGCGGAGCTGCTAAGTAACCATATGTCGAGAAATGATGAGCAGGACTTCGAGTCGGACGGGTTAATAATCGATACGGATGAGGAATATTTTGCTAGCATCGAACCATTGGACATGACTACGAGCAAGAAAACTCCTGGACTGTCCGAAAATGCGGAATTTGTACACCTCTCCCTTACAACCCCGTCCTCCCGAGCACCGGACTCTGAACCAGAGAACTACTCCAATCCACCACCATCCCCTGCAGACTCTGGTGATGAGGACGTACCCTCCCCTCTGTCTGCACCCAAGGCATGTCGACGATCTCAGCGTCTGCTTCACCTAAAAACTAGATGGTTGAAACCCAACTCTACCTGGTTGAAACCCCAAAGCGAATGGGAATGAACTGAACATGTCTATTAAATGTAATGTGTAACATACTTGTGTAAATACGTGCTATGTTTCTCAGTAATTAAAAAAAAATCAACATATCTTCATTGTTGTTTTTATTTCATATATATATATATATATATATATATATTTACACTATTACCGGTGTTAGATTCTAGTTAGGTTCTTACGGTGGTAGTATACTAAACTTTGCGACTATTGTAACTAATCACGATTATGCATTGGTGATGATCCTTCCTTCTTTTGTTGGGGGTGTAACGTATCCGGTACTGTATACAAAACCCTGTTTGACCTCAAAGGTCGGCCATGATTAGTATGGCAGTTATTCTTTAGGCTCCACCTCTCCGGGGATGTTCTTAAATACGGAGAATAACCCTACATAACTGAGTAATCCTACAATAGAGACACTAGCTGCCAGCGAAGAAAGAAAGACAACATGTACTCTACCTGCTACCAAGATGGGAATAGGAAAGTTTGGACCTTATCTGACGGGCGGAAAATTCGTCTGTCGTTTTTTCCCTTCAAGAATCAGCGATTTATTGAACTCTATACATTGGAAACAGGCGACAGTATCTTTGAAGACCGGCTGCCTTACATACGCATCTATGCATCTGAATTTGAGCGATTGGTCCCTCCTATTCTTGAGTTCTGTAAGTATTTGCAATTGGATACAAAGATAAACCCTGGCTATATCAAGCCATCTCGATTTGTACGGGTGAGCTCTGAAATACCATCGCGTAGTGACACTGATGGCTTCATCGTTGACTGTTCTAGGTCAAACTTATGGTTGCTACTAAGATACAAATCTCAATGCGGTACCCCAGTTGAAAGACCTAAGAGTATCATGGAGAAAGAGAAATGCTTTCCAATCCAACTAGCCGTTGGTGTGGATGATTTAGGGATTCTAAAGCATGTGATGTGTGAAGCCTTGGATTTCTTCACAACTATAGAGAATCGATCTCTGGACCTACTGGAAGGCTACCTTAGAGGCGCCAAATATGTGGATTCACGATCAATGGACTACTTCAATGAAAAGAAACTGAGGCTTGTGGATTACCAGACAAGCCATTCCAGACCTACGGGGTTCTCGTTCGGTAATCCCAGACATAGTAGCTTCTCGCTCGGTGATCCCCCAAAGCCAGCTGGCGCTACATTATTCTCAATGGATAACCGTCGTGTAAATCATGATTCGTACAGCGCCCTAGAAAACGATGCACCCACGCCCCACTCTGATCTAGAAACCGATGGACCAACAATTGCAGCTACCAGCCCACCCCCTCCTACACTATAGGTAAAATGCTAACTCATTATTGCCGGTATATTGCGCCATTCACGCACCATGGAGGATTCTACTTCTTCATTGGGAGAATCAAACTCGAATGAAGGGACCTCTCATGGTGGATGGACCCGCAATGGACCGTGTATACACCCCCCCGTGGTGGCATAACATCAGTACTGCAGATACGGACAGCGATGAATATGATGATGCCCGGGCATTTTGCGACTATGATCCGGAGAACGATGAACATTTTGAGAGGGCATTTTGGGGCTATGGTGCGGGGGACACAGAGTATTTTGAGACGGTAGACCTATCAGCCCCAAATTCAACTGCTCCCCATGACCCTCCAGCCTCCGACACACCATTGCTTTCGCCGCCATACCCCCTGAATTGGCCACTGACTTTGGATGAGTTTGGTGGGACAAACCCCACAAATCTTACAGATATTCTGAAAATACATGTTGGTCAACTACTCGCAAACGCTATAACCGAACAGATGAAGGATGATTGCAACGGCTGCCGCATAGCCCATTCTAGTCAAACCGAGCACACATGTTTGAATATTACGCCCCGATATTACTTCTACAATCATTTTAAAGATTTAATGAACAAGTTGTGGACTGATGATTTTATACCGGGGGTTATTAAGATATTGAGAACTAGCGGTATTGAGATAGGACCACTGCCAATGTCAAGAATCCATAGGCTATGTACATCTTATTTGCATTACTGGAAGGATTTACCCTGATATGATCCAAAAAATAATAATCAAGGACATAACTATTGCCACTATGATTGACCTGATTGCATCGTTGTATATATAGCTATATATATATATATATATATATATATATATATATATATATATATATATACACATTAGAAATAGCTGATGACTGAGTATATTTGATGTCCTGGTGAAATCATTGTCTTGTACATTTTGCTCCATGTTGTGCTACAGTGTATGTTCATCTGCATAATTGTCTATTTTCTGATCAAAATAAAACCTGATAAACATAAGATACAGACTTTTGGTATGATATTTGGTGCTAACCATGATCTAAAGACCTCGTATAGTATAGACTTACACAATTTTCTAAACTATACATTCTGAACTCTTGGAAAAACATCGGTACATCAGTGTTACATGCTTTAGTATACACCATGTAGATAACCTGATACATTTACACACTGCACCATCAGACATGGTGATGTTAAGGCGCTTGTATTAAAAACATGCATGACCCAATCTAACTATCCACTATTTGAAACATTCAACCATATTTTATTATTATGCATGTAGTTTAGACTCTTCCTATGTGTCGTGAAAAATGTCTATGCCAAATCACCGAGTTTAGATAATTTAACTAGTATACATAATATTTACTAGTATGATGGCTGTTATTGCCTCGTAGTTATTGTCAACACAAAACATTGTGTTTTGTGTACAGGCCCCGTCTACAGATTCAAGTTGAATTCCCTGGAAATCCATGGATGCCTATACCACCATGTAGTATAGACTATAGTCTATCTAACTTTAAATGTCAATAATACCTAATAGTAGCTATTGTAAAATGCCGTCAATCTACTCTAGTCATCGATCCATATAATTGTAGGTGAACAACATACTGCGTTCATCTAAAAAATACATAGTCCAGTCAGCTCATTTCAAATTTAGTTACGCCAGTATGATATACATGATTACTTTAAACATGTACCCTACTACCATGAACTAACCGTACATTACTCAGTATTAACCCCAACCTCACATCTCAAACGGCCACAGACATGCCCGGGGGATGCCTGAACCATGCACCATGCAAACGCCATAAAATACACTCCCATATACCAAAAATAATCCAAGTCATACATTAAAATAAACCATTAAGCCAACCTGAATCATGCAAATGCCACAAAACATACAATCACTTACCAAAATAATACAACTCATACCTTAAACAAATCATTAAGACATCATGAACCATGTAAAAATTCCCCAACCACATACCCACATACCAAAAATACATCACCACGTACCAAAAATAACCCATGTCATGCATTAAAACAAAACATTAAGACACCCTGACCCATGCAAATGTCACAAAATACACCACCATCTACCAAAAAAAAAAATAACCCATGTCATGCAATAAAACAAAACATTAAGACACCATGAACCGTGCAAATGTCACAAAACACCACACCCCATACCAAAAATAACCCATGTCATACATTAAACCAAAACCTTAGCCCAACCTGAACCATGCAACTGTCACAAAACACCACACCACATACCAAAAATAACCCAAGTCATGCATTAAAACAAAACCTTAAGACACCATGAACCATGCATAACTCACAAAACACCCCATCACGTACCAAAAATAACCCATGTCATGCATTAAAACAAAACCTTAAGACACCATGAACCATGCATAACTCACAAAACACCCCATCACGTACCAAAAATAACCCATGTCATGCAATAAAACAAAACATTAAGACCCCCTGAACCATGCAAATGTCACAAAACACCACACCCCATACCAAAAATAACCCATGTCATACATTAAACCAAAACCTTAGCCCAACCTGAACCGTGCAAATGTCACAAAATACACCACCACTTACCAAAATAATACAACTCATGCATTAAAACAAAACCTTAAGACACCCTGAACCATGCATAACTCACAAAACACCACATCACGTACCAAAAATAACCCATGTCATGCAATAAAACAAAACATTAAGACCCCCTGAACCATGCAAATGTCACAAAACACCACACCCCATACCAAAAATAACCCATGTCATACATTAAACCAAAACCTTAGCCCAACCTGAACCGTGCAAATGTCACAAAATACACCACCACTTACCAAAATAATACAACTCATGCATTAAACCAAAACCTTAAGACACCCTGAACCATGCATAACTCACAAAACACCACATCACGTACCAAAAATAATCCATGTCATGCATTAAAACAAAACATTAAAACACCCTAAACCATGCAAATGTCACAAAACACCACAACACATACCAAGAATAACCCATGTCATACATTAAACCAAAACCTTAACCCAACCTGAACCGTGCAAATGTCACAAAACACCACATCACATACCAAAATAATACAACTCATGCATTAAACCAAGACCTTAAGACACCCTGAACCGTACAAATGTCACAAAATACACCACATCACATACCAAAATAACCCAGTCATACATTAAGCAAAACCTTAAGACACCCTGAAACATGCAAATGTCACAAAACCCCACATCAGATACCAAAAATAACCCAAGTCATACATTAAACCAAAACATTAAGACATCATGAACCATGCAACTGTCACAAAACACCACACCACATACCAAAAATAACCCATGTCATACATTAAAACAAAACCTTAAGACACCGTGAACCATGCAAATGTCACAAAACACCACATCACATACCAAAAATAACCCATGTCATGCATTAAAACAAAACAATAAGACATCATGAACCATACAACTGTCACAAAATACGTCACCACGTACCAAAATAATCCAAGTCATACATTAAAACAAAACCTTAAGACAACCTGAACCATGCAAAACTTTACCAAACAGTAAAAAACAAACGGTCACAACTCCATCAACAACACTTAACACAAATATTTTCACCCCACAGATGCAGTAGATTGAAAAGTTGCTTCCTACCTTTGAGTTAGTGTTGCTGAAAAACACCCAGATCCAAATGTATATTCCATATGTAGTAACTAAGTGTGGACTGTCAACACGGAGGCACACATTGACAATTGTGATGCAGATTGCATCACCTCTGCTCCACCATACTGGGGACAAAACGGCCATTAGGGGGAGCCATAGTACAGTGAAATACAATGGGGACTGAGGAATAGCTATTGATTCACTGACTGAATACATTATTGGCAGAAGTGTAATCAGTACAGGATACAGTCAACCACATATCCAAAGGGATCACTGATAAAAGTCCTTGCTGTCTTGTTTCCATTCGGTCCAGGGTAATCAATTCATAATCATGGCCTATATTATGATATATATATATATATATATATATATATATATATATATATATATATATATGTATGTACAGCCTAATTGCTGGTGTCTCTTCCCAATTATTTTTGAGGCTAGATTTACTATTCGCTGCAGCTTGCTTCTTCCTTTGACCTTTAGATTGCCAAACCACATTGCCATGTTAAAACACAAGACTCCCTCTATCAGGTTTTTATAGACTGTTTCCACGATATGCTTGCTCACTCTAAAGGAGTTGAGCTTGCGTAGTAGGTGGAGACGTTGGTTACAAGTTTTAAAAATCTGTTCAGTATTTTCACTGAAAATGAGTTTGCTGTCAATATATCTGCCTAAGTATTTAAAACTGTCTACTACCTCCACTATTTGTCCACCATTTGTAATGGCCTGCACGGGTTCCTCTTCATGAATGACAAGCTTCTTTTGTTTTTGTCACATTGATCCCTAACGAGTTTTTTTTTTCTTCCCCGTACCAGTTCTGAAGAGATAATAGATATGCTCTGTATGATTCCTCCCCACTGTCCCCCCTTCCTCAGTAAGACAACTGAGACCACTGCTTGCGGTTGAAAGGAAACGTAAAATCAATAAAAAGCTGGCCTAGTAAGATGGGGATAAGCAGGCTGATAGTTGCATAATCAGTTCCTCTCTGACTTTTATAACCAAACTGGAAATAATCTAAGCTGTTAAAAACCATCGCTATAATTTGTCTGCTTATAACTCATTCAATACATTTTCCCAAAAATGGGAGTAAGAGCAATACACACACACACACACACACACACACACACACACACACCCAGCAAAAGCATGTCCCTGTCACGACCCATATACGAACTATTGATCCAAGCATGCAAAATCAATACTCACACACACACACAGCCACACAGCCTGTACAGAACCTACTGTCACAGAAGTCGGTTTAAAATTAGTTTCACTGGCATGTACACAGTACCACTGTAATTGCGAAATAGTTTAAATTAATGATCATTGATTGCCAAACTGGCAAAGTCCACCCAAACAGGATCATTCTGATGAGATCCTCAGATAAGGGATACTTCAATCAGCACAATCAATATAATGACGTCATCGGAAAATGCTAAAATGCCACGCCCACCCCTCTAGGGACCGCCCTGGGAGGCATTATGGTCCCTGGGGAATAATAGTACCCCTTACTACTACTGGTGGATGCTACACACAGATCATAACAAACCACGGGAGCTTTTTTTGATGGATTTTCGCGGATTAAAAGCCCAAATAATTCAGCGTATGCTCTAAAGGTAATACAACAATCTCGGCAGTGAAGGGGGGTTGATTAAAATGCGGGTTAATCGTAAAAAACAGTCAAACTGTTAATAGAAACGTCTTCAGGTTCCTCCTGTTTAATAGAAACGTCTTCAGGTTCTTGTTTAATAGAAACGTCTTCAGATTCCTCCTGTTTAATAGAAACGTCTTCAGATTCCTCCTGTTTAATAGAAACGTCTTCAGATTCCTCCTGTTTAATAGAAACGTCTTCAGATTCCTCCTGTTTAATAGAAACGTCTTCAGATTCCTCCTGTTCAATAGAAACGTCTTCAGATTCCTCCTGTTTAATAGAAACGTCTTCAGATTCCTCCTGTTTAATAGAAACGTCTTCAGATTCCTCCTGTTTAATAGAAACGTCTTCAGATTCCTCCTGTTTAATAGAAACGTCTTCAGATTCCTCCTGTTTAATAGAAATGTCTTCAGATTCCTCCTGTTTAATAGAAATGTCCCTGGCTGAGTCTGGAGAGTTCATCTTCACCTGCAGTCTGGACTCCACACAGGTCTGAAATGAATTAATTTGAGTTGATTCTTTTTTTCAGACGTTTAAACCTTCAACATTTAGTCAACTTCACCGTTGGCTTGGTCTGATCTTTTCCCCCTACACCGACTCTCCGAAAATAGCCGATCTACCAGCTCAGGGTCATCCCTATGTTCCCCAGGTTCTATGTTCCCCACTCAACCAAAAAGAGGTTATATGTTCCCCACTCAACCAAAAAGAGGTTATATGTTCCCCACTCAAAAAAGAATAGACAAATCAAATTCTTATTATGACTACATTTGCCTCCTGTGTGATATAGCTGAATATGGGTAGGCCGGAAGTCTGCTCTACTGTATTTTAACATTAAGTTATAATGGTAGTACCTGGAGAGACTTTTTTTTTTCTCAGGTGGTACTTTGTTTACAAGTGGCTCGGGAGCCACATGCGCCCTGCAGGTTAATATCGGAATACTGATAGTGGCCATTATTGATTTCAGCTGTTACAATTGCAAAAATGACCCACTTTAATTTCTGTCTAAATTAGTACATGGGAATTAAGGATTATATGAATATAGCCGAGAACACTGAGTCTATTATCACTGATATCATACAGATATGATAAGAGCGTTGCCAAAAGTAGGCATATGTGTGTGTTCCGGTCCCCAAAAGTAGGTGTGTGTGTGTGTGTTAAGGCTGTCCCCGAACATTCAGGGTTCACATGTTCCCTCGTTAAGGTTGGCACTCGAATCTTAATTTATGGCCTTGGACCATTAGTTTTTTTATTTATTATATTTTTTTATTATAATCTTTTTTTTTTTTTTACTCAGAAATATATCTCGGCGAGAATGCGATATGCATAATAAGAGTAGCCTACTATGTTCATGTTGTGTTTACAATAATTTGAAAGTCCTGCAGACGGCAGAAGAGACAAACACAGTGACACACACACACACACACACAATGCGCTTCTGAGAGCCTACACAGGTGGAACAAATTAATGAAAGGGAGACAGCTAACGAGCAAGCTACACTCTCGTTTTAGCTGCCTGCCAGCAACTCATTCAACTCATGGCTCATTTTTATGGAATGATGAGCTCGCATCAGGGACGTAGCTGACCATTTGGTTGCCCTACTCGTAGGATATTTGTGCTGCCCCCCTCCCGACGAGAGTGCTGCTAGCCTATTCCTCATGCAGATCGGCTATTTTCGCTGTTTGCGAGGACGCACACACGGCTATGGGAAGCCGTTTAGGCCATAAATGCATAGTCAACTCGCACATACATGTATACTTAGTTCTCTTGCACATACATATATAGTGGTACTTCACTTGCACATACATGCATATCTCACATACACATACATGCATACTTCACTTGCACATACATACATACTTCATTCGCACATATATAAATACTTCACTTGCACATACATACATACTTCACTTGTACATACATACATACTCCATTCACACATATATAAATACTTCATTTGCACATAATTACTTCACTTCAAATAACAGGAAGCTCGCAAGATGGTCACACCATTTTTGCCATAACAAATGAATTTATGTATGTGCGAATGAAGTATGTATGCATGTGTGTGAGATATGCATGTATGTGCAAGTGAAGTACCAATATACATATGTATGTGCAAGAGAAGTATACATGTATGTGCGAGTTGACTATGCATTTATGGCCTAAACAGCTTCCCATACACGGCCGCTCGTCATTAGCCGCAGCAGCGGAGCACATGTCAGAGCCACTAGACGCTGTGTGTGTGTGTGTGTGTGCGTGCGTCACCCAATTATGTTCCGTTATGTGTGTTTAGAGATGATATTAATAATTTGAAATTCAAAATGATTATTTCCTGCATTTTTGGGTGAGCGGGGAACATAGAACCTTTTTTTTAGAGGTACATGGGGAACATAGAACCTTTTTTAGAGGAACATGGGGAACATGGAACCTTTTTTAGAGGAACATGGGGAACATACGTAGAACCATTATAGCTAAATGGGGAACATAGAACCTTTTTTTAGAGGAACATGGGGAACATACGTAGAACCATTATAGCTAAATGGGGAACATAGAACCTTTTTTAGAGGAACATGGGGAACATACGTAGAACCATTATAGCATAATGGGGAACATAGAACCTTTTTTTATTTGAGTGGGGAACATAGAACCCTGGGAACATAGAATTATTTTTGGGTAAGCGGGGAACATAGAACCTTTTTTGCGGGGGTAAGTGGGGAACATATAGGTACGCTCCCACAAGCTCACATCGGCTCGCGATGCAAGCCGTTGTGAGCTTGTAGATCGTCTGATGTTCCCCATCACACAATGATTTGTCGGACCACCTGAAGTTACTCTGAGCATGGGTGCAGCGCGGACACCCTCAGTTTCATGAGGAGGGGGGACGTCCCCTCCCCTTTTGAGAGGAAGACATTTTTTAAATGTACCATGAGAAAGCCTTAGCACTGTGTAGAGCTGCAGAGGCCGTGCAATAACAGGTGCAAGTGATACTAGTTGCAACGTGGATGCAGTAAAATGTATTTCTTTTTTCATATAAAAGATCCATCTGTACACTTTTGTATTTAATGTACTAGGCCTGTGGGGTGGGCGCGTTAGAGTGACTCAAACCCTGTTTGTTGGCTCACTAGACAGACCAATAACAGCTCAGTGACAGGTACAGTATATTTACAAACACCCTCTCTCTCTCTCTCTCCCCCCTCCCTCTCTCTTGCACGCATATGCATGCATGCATGCATGCATGCATGCACGCACGCAGGGGTTGAGTGACTCAACCCCTATTTGTTAACTCTCTAGACTAACCAATTACAGCTCAGTGACACACACCCACACACACACAGCTCAGTCATTTCACATTCCTTCTCTACTGTATGAATTATTTTATTCATTCATTTCAGCTCTTATCTACAGTTCAAAGCACACTCCTCTATTCTCCCCCGTGTTAAGATAACATTTCCAGACTGTGGCGACGTTCGGGTGTTACCTGCTCACCGCAGTGCTTCTGGCTTTTGCCGAGTGTTGTCTATAGCAAGGTTGTAATAGTTAACTAAAACTAACTAAAAAACTAAAACTAGAATTAAAAAAACATTTAATTATAACTGAAACTAATTCAAACTAAAAAATACATTAAAAAACTAAAACTAAGCATTTTCACCAAAATAAAAAAAACTAAATAAAAACTAGCAAGCCCGCTCTAAAAACTAACTAAAACTAACTGAATTAGAAAACAAATATTTCAAAACTAACTAAAACTATAATGAAAAAAACTAAACCATTATAATCTTGGTCTATAGCAACACAGAACGGCCTGTGTTCTTTGTGGAGGGAAGTCGGACGAGGGGGGATATTTATCACTACACATACTCCTAGTAACCACAAGGCCAGCGTGTCCGTGAGACTGGGAGGACGCGGTTCGATTGGCACTCGGCATCAAGGGTTGGATTGGGGGAAGCCCCCGCGACATACGGGGGGGGGGGGGGGGGGTCACCACAGCCGACAGTTTGGAAATGGCTTTTGTAGCCTACTGAAGAAGATGAAAGACAAGTTGAGAGCGACAAAAACAATACATACCTGTTCTGTTCTGTGTGCGTTTATTTGGGCTTCATCAGCGTGCGTCCCTGCCTCCTGGTAGAGCCGTTGTTCTCCTGACACCACCCACCCGAAAGGCCTTTGGAGACGCACTCCTTTTCAAATCTACCAGCTGTCCAGCTGGGATCGGAATCTACTTGACGTGAACATTTTTATTTCCGGTCCAGTATGGTAATAAACGATCTTGACATTGTTCGTACTAGACTATAGACTCCCACTTAAACTTAGACGCCAACAGACTGTCACCTACTCTAGCTGTCTCCTGACTCCCCTCTGTACCACCGGCCACATGCAACCACGTGATTGGCGGATGAGACAGATTGACAGGCTTATCCACAAACCAGAGCTCACAACAGGCTCGCTACCCCCCCTCCAGCCCCCCCCCCCTCCCCATAGATGAACTACCTTTCATCACATGAGCGAAAGTTTCAACAGTTTGATTCATTTCAAGGATAAACACAGCCTGATGTAGCGGCACGAAGAAAGCACCATTCTGCATCGTTTCCACAGTATTCAATAGTTTTATTTAAGTAGAAGTAGCAATACTGCAATGTAGAAATACTCCCTTACAAGTACAATTCTGGATTTCAAAATACACTTGAGTTTTTACTAAAAACAGATATGTTGGGAGTGAGCGGTGACACTGTGGCGGCACCGCTCAAAAACAAGTCATTTCCTGAATGAACTATACTCCTGAACCGTGTAATATTCCTCATTGGCCACCAGGTGAACGTGACGGTGAGCCGCTCCCTGGGCACCCTGGGCAGTGTGTGGGTGAGCTACCAGACACAGACTGCAGGGGGCAGCGGCGCGGCGCTCAGTGGACAGGACTTCGCCCCGGCCTCCGGACGCCTCCTGTTCGCCCCGGGTCAGACCGCAGGACTGGTCACCCTTCGTATCCACGACGACGGCCTCCCCGAGGGACCCGAGGAGTTCCAGCTCCACATCACCGACGTGGAGCTGCTCAATGTCAGGTACTGGAGTCGTTTAGCCTAATGAGCTCATTAAGAGTAAGACCTGAGACCCATTCTTACAAATGCCTTTTAATGAGCAGTTCTCAAACTTTTTTTTTGTCAAAAATGATACGTATGGACTTCTGTTGCCACTTGCTCCGTCCGTCCGTCACAGGTGTTAACCCCTTACACAACAGCAGCCAATACAGCGTCACGTGCGGCGTTCAGAGTATGGGTTTTTATGCCGTTCAAACTGTGGGTTTAATGGGTCTCCCTTTGGCTTAGACTACAGGCAGCCAATCATGAAAAAGTGTCTACTAAGGTCATCACTAGAGAAGTGGCAAATGCAGCTTTTCAAGCACCTGGCAGAACACACTCTTGAGTCTTGACATTGGCCATTATACTACTAGAGTGGGTTTTTTACTTACTTCATACTGCCCTCGCGGTTACCTTTTTCATTTATTGTATTATTGTACAAATATCTAAATACTGAATCAAGCAACTTAAAAACTGACCGGGGTGCTCCCAAAAGCCTGAGTAGACAATAAAATCACCAATTTGGGGGGGGGGGGAAGTGAAATATCCCTTTAAGTAAAAGTATTAATACCACAATGTAGAAATGCTCTGCTACAAGTAAAAGGCCTGTAAAAAAAACAGTTTGATCCTGGGCTCCCCCAGAGTTGGTGTCTAACTGTCCTTGAGCAAGACACTGAACCCCTAAATGCTCCGCATGTGCAGGTTGGTGCCTGCATATTTATCACCTACAGAGGCTGAGAAGAAAATATTTTAGCAAAGTTGTCTTATTTATTTTTATTATTTATATATATATATTTAAAGTCTCTGATTCAGAGGTTGTTCTTTAGAACCGGCCCTCAGGTCTAAAAATGTATAGTACTTATTAGTAAAATGTATAGTACTTAGTAGTAAAATTTAGGTAATGTACAGGCCTGACGTCGAAAAAAAAAAAAAGGTTTTCTAAATCATGACAATTTTCGGAAAGATTTGAGGCACATTTGAACGATTTTTCAAAAATAGCAGACCTACAAGTTCATAGCGTGCCACTCGGTGGCACGCTATGAGCTTGTAGATCTGCTATTTTTAAATGGCTAAATTACAACGTAATGTTTAAAACACCAAAAGGGGTTCCCGCCCCCAAAATGGGTTAATAACAGTAGTTGCTTTCCAGCACCTGCCAGTGACTTATAGTGCTTTGTCTCCCCCTGCTGGTCAGTGCTGTGGACTACACGGTGAGAGAGTCCGGGCTGCAGTTGGACCTGCCTCCAGCCGCGGGTGATCAGTCCTCCATCACCGTGGTCATCCTGCAGAATGACAACGTGGAGGGCATTCTGGAGTTCACACAGGAGCACTTCACTGGTAACTTAAGACACTAAACTAAACCATTCTGGAGTTCACACAGGAACACAACACTCACAAGAATGTGAATTGATTGACTTGTTGATGTTAAATTCCTCCCACACCCACAGTTGAGGAGGAGGCGGGCTCTGTGTCTCTGGTGGTGGCGAGGAGGGTGGGTACGTACGGCACGGTGTCGGCCGGCTTCCTGTCCAGAGGGCTGAGCGCCACCCCGGGCCTGGACTACGTCCTCTCCAACGGCTCGCTGACCTTCGCCCCCGGCCACGACAGCGCTCGCATCAACGTCACCGTCCTAGACGACCTTGACTAGTGAGATTCTTTCGCACAGCTTGCCTGATGTCATCCGAACCTGCGTCATTGTTATGTGTTTTTGAATGATTCCCCCCCCCCCCCCCCCCAAAAAAAAAGGAGCTGATCTACAAGGTCACAACGTGCTACGATGTGAGCCTGTAGATCTGCTATATAGGAATTACACGGGGGGGTACCCGGTACATAACAAACAAATCAAACAAAATTGTGACCCATACAAACTGGTCCACGACACAGAAATGGGTCCCGATCCACTGTTTGGGATGTATGTAGTAAGATGTCTATGAGTCATCATGTATTTCAACCATGTTGCAGATTTTTTTTATTTTTTGAGTGGTGCAAACCACTCCTACAACCAGCTTGCAATGTCCTTGTTTGTTTGTTTGTGTGTGTGTCTGTCTGTCTGTCTGTGTGAGCATGAGTATGTGACTTAATAATAGCAGTAGGGGGCGCCAGAAACAGTGAGAGGGGTAGTGACTCTAATGAGAGAGAGTGAGTGAGAGAGAGAGAGAGAGAGGGGGGGGGGGGGGGGGGGGGAATTGCACCACTCAGTTCACACGTGTGTGATTTTTTATTATGATTCAGTCTATATAATCACTTTGTTGGCTAATTGTTGTTTGCTAATCATGGTCTATTCATGTTTTTTATCCCATTTTTGAGGGGGAACCCCTTTTGGTGGTTGCATACATTATGTTATAATTTAGCTATTGAAAAATAGCAGACCTACAAGCTCGTAGCGCGCCACTCGGTGGCACGCTATGAGCTTGTGGATCTGCTATTTTTCAACAGCTAAAGCATAACATAGTGCCGACACCAAAATGGGTCCCCGCGAAGTCCATTCTCCGTTCTTGAAGTGTGCGTTGGTGTGTCTCTCGGTCTGCTCCCGTCCAGTGAACCCGCCGAGGCGTTTGAGGTGGAGCTGTTCGGGCCCACGGGCGGAGCCGTCCTGGGGCGCCGCCGCGTCGCCACGGTGACCATCGCCAAGAGCGACTCCCTGAGCGGCAGGGTGCGCTTCGTCAACGACACCCTGGTCACCCTGGGGAACCCCGACGGCACCCTGACCCTCACCCTGCTCCTGGAGAGGGTGGCCGGGGGGATCGGCGACGCCACGGTAAGGGAGTGGAAAAAGCCTTCTCTGGTTTGTCGAATAATGCCAAGGGTCCCCCGAACTCTGTCGTGAACCCCCCACAATAATCATATGTTGATCTTGGGGAACCCCCTATACCCCAGGGGTCTTCAAATGGCAGGCCAAATGCCCCCCCCCCCCCCCCCTAGTGGCCCTTGGAACAATTTCCAAAATATATATATATTATTTTTGTTGGGAGAGAGCTAATGAAAGTAACGGGTATGGTGTGTGCGATATGAAGTGTGAGATTATCATGAGGACTAATCTTTAATCATTTTCTATCATAATAATTCAAGGGCTTTTGGAGAGAAATGAGACGGACACCAGTCTCATACGTGTGTGTGTGTGTGTGTGTGTTTGTGTGTGTGTGTGTGTGTGTGTGTGTGTGTGGGTGGGTGTGTTCAGCTGGTGCTCGTTGACGCTCATTAATGTGAAGGCAATTATGTTTATGCACCGTCAAATAGGTCTGCATCTATTTTAACCCATTCTGAACGGGAACCCATTTTGGTGTCGGCATCATGTCGTGCTTTAGCTATTGAAAAATAGCAGATCTACAAGCTTGTAGGTCTGCTATTTTTGAAAAATCGAAAGAGCGACTGACATTTTTTAGAATCTGATCTCAGGTCAGAATGGGTTCATCAGACCAGTGTGTGTCCAGTGGAAACCTCGTATGAATCTGATCTCAGGTCAGAATGGGTTAAGGTACTGTAGCTTACCATACTTGTATAGAAATGCATCACCCTGTGCTCATACTGTGCACAAATGCATTACATCATTCTTTGCGTTTGAAGTTAGAACACAAAATGCATTTTGAGAACCCACACGTTTTCGCAAAACGGGTCGCCTGCACGATCTTACTCCAGGCTGCTATACTGCTGCTTTTTATATTCGACACAGGTCGCTTGGACGATCCTGGGCCCCAACAGCAGAGAGGTCCTTCCGGCGCTCAACACGGACATCAGGGCGCCCGTGAACGGCTCCTTCCACTTTGAGGACGGCGAGGAGGGCACCACGCGCTCCATCCGGCTGGAGATCCTCCCCCACGGGGAGGTGGAGGTGGAGGAGGAGTTCACGGTGGAGCTCAGCATCCTGTCGGGGGACATGGACGTGGACTCCAGCGCCGGCTCCGTCACGCTCAAGGTGACCTTTTTCAGCTAGAGTTGTTTTTCCGACGCCGATATATAACGGTATCGGGGAAAATCTTAAAATGTCGTTTTTGGTATCTGTCGAGTATGCCAATCTATGCCATTCTGATGCCACCTAATTTATCTCGTGATAGTTAATGTACGTACGTCTAAGTTATAAATACTTTTATTCTTCACCAAAGAAGGTTCCAGGCTTTAACCCTGTAGTGTAACACCCAGCGTTGCAATAATACAACATATTTCAATGAATGAATGAATGAATTAAAATGTATGTTCTTTTTTCACCTAAACGTCAATATTGATGTTCATTGCAATGCCATTGGTCATGATATTTGCATATAAATACCCCCCACAGAGGCTGAAATTCCGGGTGTTACATCTCCTCTCCTCTCCTCCTCTCCTCTCCTCTCCTCTCCTCTCCTCTCCTCTCCTCTCCTCTCCTCTCCTCTCCTCTCCTCTCGTCCCCATGCAGATTGAGAAGTTCGGTGACCCTAACGGCATAGTCCAGTTCACGGCAGCGTCTCTCACAGAGCACGTCTACAGTGAACCCACAGAGGAGGAGGGACCTCGTAACATCACCCTGGTCGTCATGCGCAGAGAGGGAGTCATGGGGAACGTCACTGTGAGATCAGCAAAACCTTACAACAATGTCCATGTTTGATCATCCATTATCGGCGTCCTGCAAAACCATTGGTTCTTAACCCATTTAGACCAGAGTTAAAAACATTCACTTTGAAAGAATGTATAATTTTATTCCAAGATTTGCTGCACATTTTTACGATTTTTTTGAGTGGTGCAACCACTCCAAGGAACAGCAATGTCCGTGTTCACCTATATGTGTCCGTGTGACGTTAATGAGCACGGGAATGAGTACCAGTAGGGGGCGCTGTTGTGACACTCAGGGGTAGTTTCTCCACTCAGTTCACACGGGTGTGATTTCCAAAGCTCTATGAGCTTGTAGATCTGCTTTTTTTTCAATAGCTAAATTATAACATCATCATACTACAATTCAGTCAATGTCTGTGTGTCAGTCTGTCTGTGTGTGTGTCAGAAACACTGTCATAGCTCCACACTGTCACTCCCACTTTTCACTCATTGACCATAATAATATGGAGGTCTTCACAAAGCCCTTTTTTCGATTTGACACATTAATGATTAATAATGAATTTATTTGTGAATTAAAAATGTGAAAACGCAAACGGGGGCAAATATCTCACAACGGGTAAGGGCTAGTAATGTTTAAAACACCAAAAGGGGTTCCCGCCCCGAAATGGGTTAACGTGCCGTCCGAGGACCCTCATGTCCAGCCCGTTTATAGTTTGGGACCAAATGGACCCTAATGGGGGCCATAACTAGCCCATAACCCGTAACACTTGGCCCTAGCCTTGGCCCTAGCCTTGGCAACATTTCAGGCTTATGCAAAGGTTAAAATGTCATTTAGATAGATGGCATGTTATTAAGACAGATTCCAGGTTCATTTGTTGACCTGGCATCTCTATATTGTTTTTTTTATATTATACTGTTTAGACTGATAATAGGTTTGTGGTTTACCCATGATCCTAGATTACTAACTCTATACATGTTATTTGATGTATTACCTTATGTTTACCGTGCGCACTGTAAATCACTCTGGATTAATTGTAAACGGTTAACCCATTCTGGGCGGAAACCCCTTTTGGTGTTGGCATTATGTTATGCTTTAGCTATTGAAAAAAAAAGCAGACCTACAAGCTCATAGCGCGCCACCGAGTGGCGCGCCACGAGCTTGTAGGTCCGCTATTTTTTGAAAAATCGAAGAACGACTGACACAGGAACATAGCTTTTTCAGAAAACTGTCAGGGTGTAGAAGACATTTTCAGAATCTGATCTCAGGTCAGAATGGGTCAGCCAGTATACCAATGGAACTCTCTCTCTCCCCCTCCCTCCCTCCCATCAGGTCCACTGGGAGGTGCAGAGTGAGTCGGAGGTGGCGGGTGACTTGGCGTTCCTGCGGGGCTCCGTGCTGATCGTGGAGGGCCAGCGGGATGCGGACGTGGTCCTGGTCCTGATGCCCGACGGCGTGCCCGAGCTGGAGGAGCTCTACACCGTGCTGCTCGCCTCCGTGGAGGGCGGCGCCACCCTGGACGCCGACCCCAACCGCACCGCCGCCCGCATCAGGTTTCACTGCATTCCCCATTTAGTTTGGCTTTTGTTTTATTTAACCACCCGAGGTACTTAAAGGTATATTCAGTGATTTCACTCAAAAAACCTTAGGTTTCGTTTTTGGCTAGGAGACAAAGCCTTTCATCCAATCAGGATAGAGAGCCAAAAACTAAACCTACGTTTTTTTGACCCCCAGGGGTTAACTGGGGACAGGGAGGAACTCCTTGTATGGTCAGCACACTCTATAGTAGAGACGATTATAAAAAAAAAAAAAAAAAAAATGATATTTGAATTAAGTGAAATCACTGAATATACCTTTAAACTAATGAATTAACGCAAAAGAAAAAGGAAAAAAAACACATTAAACACTTTAACTGAACTGAATAAAAACTATAATAAACAAAAACGATAACGAACTGAAACTGTATTGTTTGTTTACGAACCTAAGTAAAAACGAGCCAATGTTGGCTCGTAAAAAATGTGAAAAGCTGCCTCATGGTGGCGCTATAACATGGCGTTCTGGAAAGGTTTGGGCAGAGGTTCTTCGTTGGCATCCAGGGAGAGTGTGCAAAGTTTGGAAATTATATTATTTTTATTATTACCATTATTATAAAAAGAAATCACACCCGTGTGAACTGAGTGGTGCAACAGCGTGCATGCGCCGCTCAGATCCAACGAAACGATTTGTTTCTTTTTATATAACTCGACACATTGTTTGTTTTATTGTCCCTGTCAAAAGGAATCCGTTATAATAGATTAGACATTTTCCATTTCATTTACCGTTTAACTGAACTCTCCCCCCGTCCCGTCCCCGTCCCCGTCAGGGTGGGTGCCAACGACGAGCCCCACGGCGTGTTTGCCCTGGACCCCGCCCTCCAGTCCATAGAGCTGCTGTTTGGAGCCGCTCCCGACGACGACGACGTGAGCCGAGTTCTGCTGCTCAACGTGAGCCGCCGGGCCGGGCCGTTCGGCGCCGCCAGCGTGGGCTACCGGGTCAGCGGAGCGTGGGCGACGGAGGAGGAGGGGGAGGAGGGGGGGGGTCCTCTGGGGGGCCAGGCTGTAGGACGGCTGCTGGTCAGAGACGGAGAGACGTTCGCCGCCGTGACCCTTTACATCAGCAGCCAGGTGAGGTGCTGGGGAAATCCTCCAAAAATAGCAGACCTACAAGCTCGTGGCGCGCCACTCGGTGGCGCGCTATGAGCTTGTAGATCTGCAGTTTTTCAATAGCTCAAGCACATGGCATAATGCTAACACCGAAAGGGGTTCGCGTCCAACATGGGTTAAGTAAAAGTGTCGATACTGCAATGTAGTACTAATCCATTACAAGTACAAATCTGGAATCCAAAATGTACTTAAAGTACAAAAAGTAGAAGGTACTCATTTTGCAAGTTTTTCAAGTTTTCAAATATTTTGAAAATGGCAATTATACTACTCTCGACTACTACTTTTACTCAAGTACATTGAGTAGAATTCCGGACTTTTACTCGTGACAGAGTGTCTCCACAGTATGTTATTGCAGCATTGATACTTTTAAGTCGGTAAACACTTTGAGTATACTTTTCCCACACCACTGACTCGTGTGCTCTCCGTAGGTGTTTCTGTCGCTGGGTGAGAACTTCTCTGTGGAGCTGACCGACGTCACCCTGGTGGGTCCTCTCCTCGGCACGCCGCCTCGCCTGCAGGCCGACGCCAGCGCCGCTGTGGTCTCTGTGCCAGAGGAGGCTGCTAGTTCAGAGGTGAGTCTGACCGCTGTGGTCTCTGTGCCAGAGGAGGCTGCTAGTTCAGAGGTGAGTCTGACCGCTGTGGTCTCTGTGCCAGAGGAGGCTGCTAGTTCAGAGGTGAGTCTGACCGCTGTGGTCTCTGTGCCAGAGGAGGCTGCTAGTTCAGAGGTGAGTCTGACCGCTGTGGTCTCTGTGCCAGAGGAGGCTGCTATAGTTCAGAGGTGAGTCTGACCGCTGAGGAGGCTGCTATAGTTCAGATAATTCAGAGGATTCTGACTGCCGGAGACTCTTGAATGCTTGAGAGAATTGCAACGAGACAAAAACGTGCTAACGCATTATAGGACCGGAGACCAGATTCTACATTGTGTCAAGCACCCCAAAAATGATATGTTTCACCTCATTCACCGTTCGCTGTGAAAGAATATAAGACTTGAACATTTAAAATAATGGTTCCAGGTCTTAATGGGACAAAAACGAAAGCGATGTATTGCCGATTATCGGTAGATTGGCTAGTATTTTTTTTCACGGCTCTGTCACGCGATAGGGCATGAATTAAGCATGAGAACCCCTAGCTGCTGACGAGTCGAGGTATGAGATGAGACGAACACCGTTGACATGGAGCTTTAGAAGAGACCTGCCATTTTACACAGGATGAGAAGAGGAATATTTTGTGTCACGTCCACTGGGAAAATGTTAACCTCGCCTCACCAGGCTTTCCACCACCTCGGAGGAAAGCCTGGTCTCTGTTTCAAAAGTCTGTATGATCCTGTCGGGAGCGGATGATATCGTTACGTCATGTTGTAGTGTTGTTTTGCAGTCGACAGACAGGGACAACGGGCGGCGGCAACTTATTTTTCCCCCTCAATAAAAGCTCTCGTAGCCTGTAGCTTTTATTGAGAGGGAAAAGGAAGTTGCCGCCGCCTGTTGTCGCTGTCTGTCGACTACAAAACAATACTACAACATGACGTAACGATATCATCCGCTCCCGCACGGATCATATACCGAAATGAAATGGGTTGTGCCCAGGCTAGGAAAATGTAGGTCTTCTCTGCTGACTGCTGTACAGTAGTGTACAGCGAAAAAAATCTTCTAAATCCTCCAGTTTTCTGAAATAAATATTTTCACGTTTAAAAAAGAATAGCAGACCTACAAGCTCGTAGCGCACCACTCGGTGGCGCGCTATGAGCTTGTAGATCTGCTATTTTTCAATAGCTAAATTATAACAATGTTTAAAACACCAAAAGGGGTTCCCGCCCAAAATGGATTAAAGCATTTTAAAACCAAATAGCCAAAACTTGATTTGTATTTTTTAATGCAATACTTACAATGTCTCAAAAATGATTTACGTTATGGTACAATATTGTTTTAATGTGCAAATTACTGTCCTCCCCAGATAGTTTTGGATTTATCATTGCTAGTAAATTGCTGACTTATTTGATATTTTACAGTTCAACCACACAGTTTCTTAAACAGAGGATCCTGAAATATGTCAAACCTTACTGTCAACATAATAAAAACTAAAACAACGTTATATTCATAAAACATCATACAAAACCTTACATCAACCAGCAACACATCATCACACCATTGATTTATTTTATTGAATATTTTGGAAAAGCCATAATGTCACCAACATAATACACAAATTAACGTTTATTTTAACATTTTAGACTATGCCCCAAGTCTCCATTCAAAGATGGATGGTATCTTTTCTTGGCCACCAGATGGCAGACTTGGACCAACTACTCTGTATCTAATTCCTGCAGTTGGTTGCCGTTATTGACTTTAGTTTAATGTTAAACATTCAGCCTTCTGTCATAGTAACTGAGTTAGTGCTGGCTTTATCTCTGGGAACATTGAACTTGTTTTATGTCAGGCCCAATGTAACAAAACTGAGCTCTCACTTGATTACTGAAAGAGAAAATTATCCTATTTAACTCATTGTCATTGACTGGCAGAATTGATTTCAGTCTGTGTCCCTTCCCTGTCCCTTATTCCCCTATTTTGCAACTGCGACCAGTAACACTTTTGTTATGTACAGTACTGTAGGGTAGGGACTAGTCACACGTTTTGATGTAGAGTATTCCTCATTTTGGTGGAAACTCATATAGAGCCTTGAGGGACTTGTGGTCAACCAAGTACAGGGTATATAAGCGATAGTGTTCTCTATTGAAGTGTATCAATACTGAAATACTCGGATACAAGTAAGTCTTGAATTACAATTTGACTTGAATAAAAGTCTAAAAGTATTGGTATAAAAATGTACTTAAAGGGGAATACCACTCATTTTCAACATTTTACTGTCATTAATATACCTTTTGAGCTGTTCTGTGGAAATAATAAAAAAAGTCCCCCCATTCTGTGTTTCCTAGAACTGGAGTTATCATTAACATTGTGATTCACAATGTTAATGATAAACATGGATACGTACAAATCTATGAGTACAGTACTTGAGTAAATGTACTTAGTTACTTTACACCACTGCAACCAAGTTTCCCTGTGGATCAATGGAGGTTCTACATCTCTGCTGTCAGGGAGAAACCACCTAACTCCAAAATGTAAAACAAAGCAATACTGCCTCATCAAAGTTGGTGTTGTGACTTTATATATGTATATACTTGCATGAGAGGGGGGGAGAGTTTGTGGGTCCAATGGAGTTAGGTGTTTTTTGTCCAAAGCCCTTTTTAATACTTTTCATTGGTACCAAATTATTACGAAAGAAAAATCTAAAACAGTATTATATGCCTGTCTATATAGGTTGGATAACAGTATTATATGCCTGTCTATATAGGTTGGATAACAGTATTATATTATGCCTGTCTATATAGGTTGGATAACAGTATTATATTATGTCTGTCTATATAGGTTGGATAACAGTATTATATTATGTCTGTCTATATAGGTTGGATAACAGTATTATATTATGTCTGTCTATATAGGTTGGATAACAGTATTATATTATGTCTGTCTATATAGGTTGGATAACAGTATTATATTATGTCTATATAGGTTGGATAACAGTATTATATTATGTCTATATAGGTTGGATAACAGTATTATATTATGCCTGTCTATATAGGTTGGATAACAGTATTATATTATGCCTGTCTATATAGGTTGGATAACAGTATTATATTATGCCTGTCTATATAGGTTGGATAACAGTATTATATTATGCCTGTCTATATAGGTTGGATAACAGTATTATATTATGCCTGTCTATATAGGTTGGATAACAGTATTATATTATGCCTGTCTATATAGGTTGGATAACAGTATTATATTATGTCTGTCTATATAGGTTGGATAACAGTATTATATTATGTATGTCTATATAGGTTGGATAACAGTATTATATTATGCCTGTCTATATAGGTTGGTTAACAGTATTATATGCCTGTCTATATAGGTTGGATAACAGTATTATATTATGTCTATATAGGTTGGATAACAGTATTATATTATGCCTGTCTATATAGGTTGGATAACAGTATTATATTATGCCTGTCTATATAGGTTGGTTAACAGTATTATATTATGCCTGTCTATATAGGTTGGATAACAGTATTATATGCCTGTCTATATAGGTTGGATAACAGTATTATATTATGCCTGTCTATATAGGTTGGATAACAGTATTATATTATGCCTGTCTATATAGGTTGGATAACAGTATTATATTATGTCTATATAGGTTGGATAACAGTATTATATTATGTCTATATAGGTTGGATAACAGTATTATATTATGTCTATATAGGTTGGATAACAGTATTATATTATGCCTGTCTATATAGGTTGGATAACAGTATTATATTATGCCTGTCTATATAGGTTGGATAACAGTATTATATTATGCCTGTCTATATAGGTTGGATAACAGTATTATATTATGCCTGTCTATATAGGTTGGATAACAGTATTATATTATGCCTGTCTATATAGGTTGGATAACAGTATTATATTATGCCTGTCTATATAGGTTGGATAACAGTATTATATTATGCCTGTCTATATAGGTTGGATAACAGTATTATATTATGCCTGTCTATATAGGTTGGATAACAGTATTATATTATGCCTGTCTATATAGGTTGGATAACAGTATTATATTATGCCTGTCTATATAGGTTGGATAACAGTATTATATTATGCCTGTCTATATAGGTTGGATAACAGTATTATATTATGCCTGTCTATATAGGTTGGATAACAGTATTATATTATGCCTGTCTATATAGGTTGGATAACAGTATTATATTATGCCTGTCTATATAGGTTGGATAACAGTATTATATTATGCCTGTCTATATAGGTTGGATAACAGTATTATATTATGCCTGTCTATATAGGTTGGATAACAGTATTATATTATGCCTGTCTATATAGGTTGGATAACAGTATTATATTATGCCTGTCTATATAGGTTGGATAACAGTATTATATTATGCCTGTCTATATAGGTTGGATAACAGTATTATATTATGCCTGTCTATATAGGTTGGATAACAGTATTATATTATGCCTGTCTATATAGGTTGGATAACAGTATTATATTATGCCTGTCTATATAGGTTGGATAACAGTATTATATTATGCCTGTCTATATAGGTTGGATAACAGTATTATATTATGCCTGTCTATATAGGTTGGATAACAGTATTATATTATGCCTGTCTATATAGGTTGGATAACAGTATTATATTATGCCTGTCTATATAGGTTGGATAACAGTATTATATTATGCCTGTCTATATAGGTTGGATAACAGTATTATATTATGCCTGTCTATATAGGTTGGATAACAGTATTATATTATGCCTGTCTATATAG
Source organism: Protomyctophum parallelum (assembly GCF_964188405.1). Classification (NCBI taxonomy): domain Eukaryota; kingdom Metazoa; phylum Chordata; class Actinopteri; order Myctophiformes; family Myctophidae; genus Protomyctophum; species Protomyctophum parallelum. The sequence goes on along the minus strand of NC_139710.1, from coordinate 26,187,308 downwards.
GTTGGATAACAGTATTATATTATGCCTGTCTATATAGGTTGGATAACAGTATTATATTATGTCTGTCTATATAGGTTGGATAACAGTATTATATTATGTCTGTCTATATAGGTTGGCTTTGCTTACCTGGCTCTGCGGGTGTCCAACATGGAGACGGGCGATTGCCTGGCGGAGGTGACCCGAACGGGGCTGTTCGGCGGTGTCAGCGTGGAGTGGAGTGCGGGGTACCCACCTGGACAAGCCCCTCCAGGGGTCAGTCCTGGAGTGGTCACCCCCAGCTCAGGTCAGAAGACACGCCTGTCTGCTGTGTCTTTAAGACACGCCTGTCTGCTGTGTCTTTAAGACACGCCTGTCTGCTGTGTGTTTAAGACACGCCTGTCTGCTGTGTCTTTAGAAGACACGCCTGTCTGCTGTGTCTTTAAGACACGCCTGTCTGTCTGCTGTGTCTTTAGAAGAAGCGCCTGTCTGCTGTGTCTTTCTACTTCCATATCTAGAGATCTTGACCAGTAGCCTATACAGTAGTTCTCTACCTTTTCTGTGTATTATTTTATTTATTTTTTACCCCCAGAATTTTTGTTTTTGTTTTGTAAAAGATTTCAAAAACTATTCACACCTTAAAGATGTATTCAAAAATGTTGAAAAATAGCGGATGTACAAGCTTGTATATCTGCTATTTTTTTTAATAGCCACAGTATGTATGTGTATATATATATATATATATTAGGGCCGGGACTAATTGAGATTAATCGCGATTAACTACAGATAAATTAATCGCACCTTTTTTTTCACCGCGGAACGTTTCTCACTGGGCGCTTTTCTATAGTACTGAAAACTGGAAATAATAAAAAGTCACCCCAGCTTTGTGATGTCACTGAGATGTACTTGTTACTGTTACTAATTTTTTTTCAGACCTTCAGTTCTAGGCAACACAGAATGGGGTGACTTTTTATTATTATTTCCACAACAGGTATATTAATGACAGTAAAATGTTGAAAATGTGTGGTATCCTGTAGTCACTATTCGTTGATTCACTGGGATACCAAAAAACATTAAAAAAAAAGGTTTCTCGCTGTTCTCGGGTTGAATATTGATATGCGATTAAAATGTGATTAATCTAGATTAATTAATCACAAAGCCTCTGATTAATTAGATTCATTTTTTTAATCGAGTCCCAATATATATACACTGTAATATACACTGTATATATATATATTATTGCTAGGGACCCATGCTTATTAATGTGATGTTATGTAAGGGCTACCTAACATAAATTAATACATTGACCCAAAACACACAAAAAAAGTATTCCATAAGTAAGCGCTGTGCTGCGTCTGGCCAGCTGCAGGGCTGCACTGTAGGAAAACAAGGAAGTGAGTTGATCAAATGGAATCCATTTTTGCGTCCTGCTTCGTCTATTTCTCGCTCAAATCAATGTTTTCAAAAAAAATTGAGAGCAATGTTTAGCTGTAAATGACATTGTGTGTCACTAGTGTGTGTGTGTGTTTGTTTACACGGCTGTCATGTTGGAAACAGCAGTAAATCAAGCGGGGCGCAGCCGGTGCTCAGAGGGTTTGATTAGGCAGAGGTCTGTTATACAGCGGAGCGGTCATTATGATGACATAACTCACCACTGAATTAAGCGATTGACCAATCAGAATCAAGCATTCAACCAAGCCATGTAATATAGTATGATAACGTAGGGGCAATTTATTCACGAAGAAAGCAAACAAGTTAGAATATGGAAAATGAGAGGTTTCTGCTCCGACAGAGATGATATGCTTCCCGCGTTGTTTTGTTGTACGTCCTGCTCAGGCACCGTGACTCTGGCCCATGGAGAGAGGAGCAAGGCGCTGTCTCTCACAGCCGTGCCCGATATGAATCACATGTACGCCTTCGCCATACATCTGACCGCTGCCAACTCCACTGCTGCTGCTGGCTCCGTCAGACTTAGGTAATGGTCGCCTGGTTCACTTTCAAGGTCAATACATCAGATCCTACAAATATCAATCCAACTCATGACAGTTTTCTGATAAACCTGTTTCTGTGTCAGTGGTTTTCAAACTATTTCATGTCAAGGACCCCATTAAATTATGTAATTGGCCACCGACCCCCCCCCCCCCCATTTGAAAATACGTTGTTTCAGAGACCCCCAGAAGCAAAGATACTGTGTATGAGTTGCTGTGAAAGAATAATATATTCAAAGATTTGTGCCACATTTTCACAAATATCAGATCTACAAGCTTGTATATCTTGTATATCTGCTATTTTTCAATAGCTTAAAGGTTTTATGACATTCATTTTCATTTATTTTTCTTTTTCTTTTTTCTTTTAGGTTTTATGACCTCAATTACACCCAAAAAACCTGAACTTTGAACATTCAGTGGATTTTCTGTGGTCTGAAGTTTTCTTTGGGGTTTGGAAGCCTTTTGAGCTACAATGAAAACAGGCAAAACAGTGAAAACAGTGACATCTGCTGGCAAATCCCATTGACATATATGGGATTTGCAGGATCTTACATCACAAACAGCAGGAAAATCAGAGCACCTGTTTGAGCCAGAAAACCCCAGATCACAGAAAATCTACTGAATGTTAAAAGTTCATGTTTTTTGGGTGCAATTGAGATTAGAAAACCTAAAAAAAAATAAGAACAATTCCAAAACCTTTTTTTTAATGTCACAATCCCTTTAAGTATAAAATAAAGGTTAGTGGTAAAAGCTAAAGTGACAGTTAATGGGTTAACTCTGAGAGTGGCCGAATGGAACCAAATTATTTCAATGTTTCACTTTCAAAGATGTTTGGGTTCATTATATCATCTACTCTGGCTTCTTTGTGCACCCCAGTTTTTAGGTTGCTTGATTTCGGTATTTAGATTTGATATTCATTTTATTGAGACTGGACAATGAAGACATAACGTAATATATTTTATAATACATGATGCCGTGTTAGATTTTTATAGGAGTCTCACGCAGAAAATTTACCTCATACGTTTTAAAATTAACAAAAAGATAGACAAAAATCTATTGTAAAGACAATAAACAAACTGAGAAAATATAATTTGAATGGTTATGAGCGTAATAATTCAGGGCCCAAAAATGACCCAGTCCCTGATGTCCCATATCTGTGTGTAGACGAGGTCACACCGTGGCCGAAGTGGAGCCGTTGGGAGTGTACCAGTTCTCGGCGGACTCTCGCCGCGTGGTCATCGAAGAGGACGTCGGGACCATAACGCTGTACGTCCAGCGGCTCTATGGTGCGCGCAGCAACGGCACCACCCTGTGGTACGAGACCGTGGCGGGCAGCGCCACCGCGGGCGAGGACTTTGTTGGCGTGCGCGACCGGCTGGTCTTCGACGCGCCGCCGCACACCGCCGCCGCGCTCCGCCTGTCCATACTGGACGACGCGCTCCCGGAGCCCGACGAGCACTTCTACGTCAACCTGACGGACGTCCGCGACGGCCTCGCGCCACCGGCCGCCGACGACGCCGCCGCCTATCCCCGCCTCGAGCCCCGGCGAAGCGTCGCCACGGTCGCCGTCCGGGCCAGCGATGGCGGCCTGAACGTGACCGTCGGTCCTCCGACCGTTGGCCCGGAGGAGGGCGGGACGACGACCGCCGGTCCGGAGGAGGAGAGGACGACGACGACGACGACGACCGTCGGTCCAGAAGATGGGACGACGACGACGACGACCGTCGGTCCAGAAGATGGGACGACGACGACGACGACCGTCGGTCCAGAAGATGGGACGACGACGACGACGACCGTCGGTCCGGACGTGACTGTCGTCGGCCCGAACGGGACCGTCGGGGTGGTCACGCTGCTGGGCATCGGACCGGGCCTGGTCCGGACGGCCGAGGACCGGGACGAGGCCACCCAGCAGGAGAGGAGGGTGGTCCTGAGGGTCCGGAGGTCCGACGGCGGCGTGGCCGGGGCCGTGAGGGTTCGCGTCCAGGTTTACGGAGGTGTGTGTGTGTTCGTTTATTCTTTCCTTCTGCATGCCTTTGTTGTATTATATCTTGTTTTTTTGTTTTTTTTTGCCGCACTTCTGATTTCACAGCTGGACTTGATGCTATTACCCACTCTTAATTTACTATGGAATCGTGCATTTTCCCTTTGTTTTTTTTCGTTCATTCGTTGCATCACCCATGTCTCCATATATGGTCATTAAGCATGTAACGATGCACTCAACTCACGATGCGATACGTATCACGATATGAGGTTCACGATACGATGTTTCACTATATTTTCAACACAATTATTTTCCAGACAAATTAAACGAAAAATATTTTTGTTTTATGATGTACCTCCCCCCCCCCCCAAGCTTTTTTCACAATTTTTATTTAACTACATTACAAAAGTAGCATTACTTTTCATGTAAAATTACTTAATTTCTGTGCAACAACTGTAAACATGCTGTTTAAACCTAGCTCGAGTTAACATGTAAAAAAAAGTTTTCTTTGATGGCATCTTAGGATAGACCTATTTGACAGTGCAGAAACATAATTGCCTTCCTTGATGTATTAATGAGCATCAATAACGACCATCACCATGGGCACAGTCACAGACACATACAGCTCCCCTCTGCAGGCCTCTACTACTGAAAGTGACTGCATGGAGTCGGTCTCATTTCTCTCCAAAAGCACGTGGATATGATGGAATATGATTACAGCTCACATTTCATATCACACACTAGCCCTAGGAGTTTGCATGTTCTCCCCGTGTCCCCTAGGGTAGGTACCCTCACAAAAAAACATGCAGTAATCCTGGTCACTAAACTGCCTCCCAGCCAGCCGGGGCGCCTGATGTAGAGGAAAGGAACTGGTTGGAATAACGTTTTCCTTCCACACGCTACGTCCAACCAGGGAAACTCCCCCCTGTCAGGTGTAAAAGAGCAACCTGGACACTCATGCATGAAGGAAGCATGAGTTTAAGTCCGTTGCTCTCCCCAGGTTGGCGGAGGGTGTGTAGAGCCCAGGATCACAATAGATAATTGACACGGGTGAAAAATAGTGGGATAAAAATAATAATGACTTGCTATGGACCCGCTCTTTTTTGCATCGCGTTCCCCGATGTAGCTTAGCATGCCGTTTTTTTTTTAAACTTTTTCGGTTTTGTATGTCTCTGTAGTTAACATTACTCTAACAGACCCCCAGGTGTGGTTAGAATATCCAAATATGTCTTACATGTGTATTTTTGGTTTCTTCCTGAAAGCTGAAAGCCTTTGAGTCAAAAGGCCAAGTCGAAATACCATTTTTAGTGACATCATAACATAACATAACCGACACAGAAGACATTTTTTAGAATCTGATCTCAGGTCAGAATGAAAACTGTCAGGACGTAGAAGACATTTTTTTAAATCTGATCTCAGGTCAGAATGGGTTAAATCTACTTATGACGTTCCCGGTTGAATATGTGCCTCCTTATCGTGGCGGTGGTGTCCTCTAGGTGGAAGCACGGCCCCCTCCTCCCCTCTGCCCTTCAGCCTGGAGCCTGACGGGACGGTGACGCTGGCCCGGGAGGGGCAGGACTTCCGCCTGCTGTCCACCGCGGTGTCGCTGGAGGCCGGGCAGCGCCAGGCTGACGTCACCCTGGTCATCCTGGACGACGAGGAGCCCGAGGGCCAGGAGGTGTTCTTCGTCTACCTCAGCCACCCGCAGGGCGCGGGGGCGCAGATCGCCGCCGCCGGCGGTCCCAGCGATCCGCAGGGCTACGGGGCCTTTTCCAAAATCATAATCCACGGTAAAAAAAAAAAAACTCCCAAAGAAATGCAGATGGAAAAGATATGCGGCCATTTCCTTTAGGAAAGGTATAGCCTGTCGTCACAGTCAAATCCTCAGTGTTAAGATGTGTTATTTATTTCCTTTTTGAGGGCCGCTATAGCCCCTCCTATGCCCAGCTTTGTCTGTCTGTGTGAACACAAACACAATGTTCTGATTGGTTGATCGCCCCATATAGCGACGATTTGATTGGCTGAGCAAAGTATACATATTGAGGATACAAAGTGAGGGCAGAAGATCGCGCCTCTCAGAATGAATCAGTCTCCCCCTCTCACAATGTCTCCTCTCTCTCTCTCTCTCTCTCTCTCTCTCCCTCTGTCTGTCTGCCCCTCTCGCCCATGCCTGACTTCAGGGAGCGACTTCCATAACGGCATCCTGGGCTTCAGCCTGGTCTCTCTGGCGGGTCAGGTTCTGGACGAGGACTCTGAGGAGAACCGCACCACCCTGCTGTACCTGCAGAGGCAGGAGAACAGGTGACGCATCGAACTACAGTATAGCAATAAGAATTCATGTTTTTACAGTCATTTTACTGCCAGGGACAAACCTTTTTCCCAATGGACTGGAAACTTCACCACTTTTCAACCTATCTTCATATGATAGGTCCTCACTAATAATCATGATAAAATGGTGCAGTGTTTTTTCTACTCGGTCTGTGTCTCATAGGAGGGCTGTGGGCAGTTCAGAAACCGTCTTCCAGTGACATCATCGATGGGGAATACAAGCTAAAAAAAAAACTGCAGGCTTTCTAGTCCTGAAAAGTTGCAATGCGAAAATGGAAGCCATCGTTCTCACGATAATGAAAATCTAAAAAATTATGTTTAAAAAATAATCTGCCTAATGATGATGTCACTAGAAGACGGTTTCTAAACTGCCCACAGCCCTCCTATATGAGACACAGACAGAGTAGATTTGTTTTGTATCATGATTATTAGTGAGGACCTATTATATGAAGATAGGTTGAAAAGTGGTGAAGTGGTCCTTTAACAACATTTCATTTTAGTTTGAATTGATTCAGTGAGATCGCCGTCCAGACCACCGTTGCTAGGCAATCGATAAACAGCAACTGGTCCGTCGGTGAAAAGTTCCCCCCCCCCCCCCCTCTGTCCGCTTCAATGTTGACTGAAATTTGAAAACACTTTTATCTCAGATTATTTTCCCAGGGTTCCCAGAGTTTTTGATCAAGACGGCGATGTCACCGGCTCATAACCAAAGCGTGTCACAATTTACAATTTACAATTTAGGCATTTAGCAGACACTCTTAATCCAGAGCGACTGTTACGACTGTCGCTGTTGCATCATCCATGACGGATGTTTGTCGTGTCCCTGTCTGTGCGCACGCAGGGCCTTCGAGGACCTCCAGGTGTCCTGGAGAGCCACGTTCAGCGCGCTGACCCCGGCCCTGGTCAGCGGCGACGGGGTCGACCTGACCCGGGAGCTCCTCCAGACCTCCGGGTCCGTGCTGTGCAGAAGGGGAGAGGTCCTCTGTGTGCTCACCGTGGGGGTCCGACAAGACGAGGTGGGTTCAATCACCACAGTACACTTGTCAAGTTCTCAAACTTTGTTTTCTGCCAAGGACCACCCACATTTATATACAGTATGTATATGGCTGCAACCCCCCCCCCCCCCTCCCTCAATTTGAAGATGTGTGAAACTGTGTGCAAGGGAGGCCCCAGAAGAGAAGATTTATAATTATAAATCCACATTTTTCAAGCACTTTCAAGATGTATCCAAAAAAGATAAAAAAAATATCAGATGTACAGTAGACAGACATGCATGAGTGAGAAACAGAAAATGGGTGAGAAAAACTGACAGCAATTTTACTTTCCGTTCTGAAGGCCAATCCACACCAGTGCAACTTCTTGCAGCCACTTTCAAGTAATTGCTTGCAACCATTATCCCCAATGGCAGTTGCAAGGAGTCGCATTGGTGTGATCCTGATATTGAGTTTTGAATAGTTGTATTGGCCTTTAGCTCACGATTCGATTTTATTTCCGATCATTTTGACCCACATTTTGTGACGGCCCTATAGTTGACCCCCACATTCTAGATTCCTAGAGGACTACAGTTTCTAATCTTAAAACCTGAATGTAAGTTTGCATTTATTTTGTTTTACCACTGGTAAACACCAAAAGCCTTAGGGAAACATGTGTTTTGTGCTATATGACGTACTGTAACTCACCTGTGAATTATGGAGCTGTTGTCGGAATTTAAACATGTTTGAATTGCGGGAACTCGGCAATCTCTCTAAATGTGTGTGGGAATGAATTGGAATGACAACAAAATTTGGGAGAAAAGGGCGTAAAAAGCAACCTCAGTAGTACATTTTAGCCCACAAAAAAGACCTCATCCCTGTAGAACTCCATTCTGTCTTAAAGCACAATGGGATTATCTCCCTCTATTCCTTTGACAAGATCTGAGGGCCCTTCTTAAAGTACTGCGATACGCTCTCAATTCAACCTGAGGAGGATAGCGAAATGAGGATGCTTATATTTTCTCCTTTCTTCTATTTCCTTCACTTTTCTTTAATCTTGTCTTATGTATTAAGCTAATTGTCTCCACCAGGCCGAAGGCATGGGGAGAGAGTATGTTTTGCACTCCGTCCGTCTGTTACCAGCTAATCTCCGGCACCGTTAACCCGGTCTATGCTAAATTTTGCAAACACACTCCCTGGATGCCAACGATGAACCTCTGACCCAAATTTTCCAGAACGGCCTGTTATAGCGCCACCAGGAGGCCGACATTTTTTTATATTACTCCTCCAGATTCTGTCCAAAGATCCCGCAAATCGTTACACACTATCTCTATAGTCATGTGTTCAAGATGGATCTGTCTTAAGTTTGCAGGATTGGCCCGTTTTGAACAAAAAGCATCCGATCATGAACGCAGTGTGCAATTTACGTGAAATCTTTCACGGACTTTCCTACTAGGCTGAGGAATATATCCCACACTTTTCACATTGGGCTGTTATAGCGCCACCAAAAGGTGGATTTTAGCAAAACACATTTTTGGAACAAAATGCCTCAAATCATGAACGCAGCGTGCAATTTACGTGAAATCTTTGACAGACTTTCCTACTAGGCTGAGGAATATATCCCACCCTTTTCACATTGGCCTGTTACAGCGTCACCAACAGGTGGATTTTTGCAAAACACATTTTTGGAACAAAATGCCTCAAATTCATCCAATTGTCATCCAAGGTCGAAATGGCACCCTTTTCACATTGGCCTATTATAGCGCCACCAGGAGGCCACAACCTGACCTGCCCTGGTGGAGACCTATGCCCAGAGGGGCACTTTATTTAGTTGTCTTTTTTTTCTCCGTAAATTAACGCCCCTATACTTGACCATAGTACAGCGTCACACAAAACATAGCATCCAAAGTAGCAGGTCCTGTCCAGTGTTGTTTTTGGCAGCAAATTTCTATTTTAGTTTGTCTCTTGAATAGTTTTCATTTAGTTTTAGTCACATTTTAGTCACCCGCAATGTTTTATTGTTAGTCTAGTTTTAGACGACTAAATGTCATAAGATTTTAGTCGACTAAAATGTATTTTGGCAGGCCTTGATGCCGTCGTAATAGCCGATCTACAAGCTCACAACGCGTCACGCTGTGCCTGTGACCCAACCAAGTGTAAAATGACAGTGGAAAAAGGTAGTCGACGAATATTTTTCGTTTTAGCTTTAGTCGACAAAAACAACACTGCTCCTGTCCTCTGTACAGACTGTGGTGTGATTGTGATATGATAGAAAGACTACAGAGTCGAGGGGTGATGATTCACTAACACGACACAGACCTCCTTCAGAGGCTGGCCTCTTCCACGTGGGACCAGAGACAATGGCGTGATTTTGCAACGCCGGGCTGGACATGTGACGGACGATACACGAAAGAAGAGGAAAAGTAGCAGATCCACGGGCGTTTCCAGCTTGTGGATCTGCTACTTTTTGATGCTTTTGAATCTGTAATCCTGAAACGTAACGTAGGTTTTTGGACATAATGAGGTCTCCACCCGACGGAGACGATGACGTGGAGAATACAGGTACACTCATCCATCCTCTGTTGTGTTGTTGTCGGGGGGCACTCTAGGACCCAGAGGAGCAGACGTGGTTCCTGGTGGAGATCTACCAGGTGGGCGCGGGCGCCGCCATCAACCAGACGGCACGCTTCGCCAACGTCACCCTGGCGGAGAGCGACGCCGCGGGGGGCCTGGTGTTCTTCTCCGTGGGCTCCAGGCTGGTGGCGGCCACCCCGAAGACCACCAGACTCGGCCTCCAGGTGGCCAGGCAGGCCGGCGGTGGCGCCGCGGCCTCGGCCCTGACCGTACGCTACCGCACGCTGGTGAGTACGTCGTCGTCATCGCACAGGACCCGCAGCACTGGTTCTCGAACCTTTTCATGTCAAGGACGCCCCAAAATGATACTCCTTAGCCTGCGGAACCCCATTTGAAAATATATGCAGAGGACCCCCATAACCCATTTTGACCTGGGAACGATTCCATCTAAATCCTGACGGTTTTCTGAAAAAGCCATGTTTCTATGTCAGTCGTTCTTCGATTTTTCAAAAAATAGCAGACCTACCAGCTCGTAGCGCGCCACTCGGTGGCGCGCTATGAGCTTGTAGATAAGAGAAGATTTGTGTATACGGCTCTAGCAGTGATTTTCAACCAGTTTATTTTGAAGGGCCCCACGGTTTGATTTGAATTAGGCTACGGTCCCCTATTTAATGGCATTTCTATCTCTGGGACCGCAATGCATATTGTAAAAATCAAAGTTATAGTTTAACTCAGAGTGTACAAATGGAACCTTAATGTTAAGCTCAGTCCTTGGCCTGGAAAAACATTGAAGACCCCTTGCGGCTTAAAGGGTGTAAATGGTTAGCGGATAACCTGTATTATATTATGCCACACACGCAGTTTAATAAGCTTCCGAATAAGGGACGATTCTGTATTCTCAAGGCAACCCCTATAGTACGCGCACACACTGTGGTGGAAAATCTAATGTCATTCTCAATGTAGGTCAATTGTGTCTGTGTCTGACCGATGAGTCATCGTCATCACAATGGGATATGTTCTCTCTACACTCTTACCTAGAAGGTTACATTATATGACCAGTTTCACGGCTGAATAGTGAGGCCGTTATACTGTCTATGGAACGTTACGCTATACAATGGTTTCATAATCATCTTTATATCTGACCTGATTTCCTTGCGTGACCTACTGTCAATGACTCAACCCCTCCCCCTGTGGGTTCCCACCGGCGCACACTTCCTCACTGATCTGATCGGAGTCACCCCTGAAACCCTGTCTTGTCAACACACGGGTCACTTTACAAAAACCTCCCAAGACCGGAAACGTGCTGTGTTTGCTTTTGTTTTAATTTACGTTATGATCATGACGTCTAGCAGAGGGTTTGTGTGTGCATGTGCGACTTTGTAACATCTGCCATGTCTGTCTGTCTAAGGTTAATCTTGCGACAGCGCTGTGTTTAAAACGTGAAGATAATGCATTGATAACTGCTACACATATGCTACAAACCCTGTTACAACAATAAATAAATAAACATTGCATGGATGCACCTGGGACGTATCCTCAGTGATGTATCCTGAGGTCAACGGGGTTTCGGGTCTCTCAACATCATGCCCCTTACTCAGGCGACCCAGCCGGGAGTGATCAAGTCCCGACTTACGACCCAGTAGCTACCCTCGATCAGTCCCACTAGGGAAAAACCTTTGGCACATAATCCGTTGGAACTACTCCAGAACTACTCTGCCAGGGCTGGGAGGTACACTTCTGGCACATGGAGGGACTAGGCTCTGTGGGTTGTCTCCTGGCCGGGCCCCTCCTACGTCTCACCAGGTCCACTCCTGCTCTCACCAGGAGTAGAGCGAGGACCTGTGCGTTGCACCAGAGTCCCAGCACCAGACAGAGTAGCTCACCCAAAAAAGATATATTCTCTCAATTGCACACCCCACGAAAACCTTGATTTCGTGGAGATCTTTGTAGTTTTTGTCACATTCCTAAGCCAATAATCGGATGACCAGGTCATCGGTCAGTAGGAGACTCTGTGGGCTCTATTTTGCGTGTCTCAAGTTAAGTCATAAGACTTGGTACTTAAGACGTGCAAAATAGGGCTCAACTTTGAGTCTTTGAGACCAAAAAAAGCCACAAATTCAAGGCTTCGTGGGGTGTGTAATTGAGAGAAAAAAAGTTTGCTCTGTCACACGGATGGATCACACAATGTTTATTATTTTTTAATGTTAGATGAATTACGCAGACCCTTGTTTTCTTGTTCTCGTTTTCCCCATCTCTGTTAGTAGACCGTGCATGCTTGAGTAATTAGATCCATGCGGGCTCCGACTGCAGCTCAACTTACACGGAGACACACAGCCATGCAGAAACGCCTGAAAGACAATCTGACATGAAATATCCATGAGTCTATCTAGTCTAGACATTATATTGCACTGTAAGAATCCTTCACCCGTATTATTTAAAACGTCAAGTACATTATATTTGCGTAGCACATTTAAAGTGAATGCGCTTCACATTTCAATTTAAACAATAGCGAAGTACAGCAAAGTATAGCACAGATTTATAGTGACTACCACCCTAACCTCCCACCCATGAGCTTGTAGATCTGCTATTTTTGTAAAATAGCAACAAAAAAAAGCATTATTTTTTAGAATCGGCCTCAGGTCTAAATGGTTTAAAAAAAACACTCAACATTCACATTGATGTCCCAAAACCTACATTATACACAGGAATCATGTGACAAAAACAATAAATCTATAAGCGAACAACACGCTCCTCTGACACATTGTTGGCTTGTAGATCTGTTATTTTTGTCAGGTGACTTGACGCATTGACTCGAGTCTGTGCATCGATGGCGCGCCGGTGTAAGAAGACATAAGAGTCTCATTATTGCAAAATGTCTTTCTTTATTAAAAATGTGTGGGAACCCTGACATGCATTGGATTGTGACTGTAGGCCCTCTCTATTCCTATATGTGTTTGCTGATGGTGGAAACGGTCTGTCTGTAGTATTCATATGCATCTCCTGTTCTGTTCTCACACATCCATTCATCCACCTGTCCGTCATCTCATCCATCACTCATAATTCAACCATCACGTCAGCTGAGGAATCCCATTTTCTTTAGGCCATAATAAGACTACTAAATAAATAAAACATATTTATTGATATCGCCTTGTAGAATTTCACACACCGAATAATTTCACACACCGAAGTGACGATTGATTGATTGATTGATTGATTGATTGATTCATCGATTGATTGATCGATTGATTACTTTATTAACAGTTTGAAAAAGTACAGAGACAGTTATACAATAATGCTCTTCTAATCTCTTCCAGGAGCTCCCGCGGGCCGAGGCGGCGGCGGGTCCCTCCGTGATCTGGCCGGCCGTGGCGGGCCGGGACTTCCCGGCGCAGGAGGGCCACGTGACGCTGGGCGCCGGCCAGCACAGCGTCTCGCTGGACGTCACCCTGACGCCCGAGCGGGCCTCGTCCAACCCCACGCCCAAGCGCTTCCGGGTGGAGCTGGTCTCGGGCGGCGGCGGCGGCCGGGTGCACCCACGCTTCGGCGTGGCCAACGTCACGCTGGTGTCGGACGCGGAGAGCCAGGCGGTGTGGGCGCTGCTGGACCAGCTGCACCAGCTGCCCCTGGTCACGGCGGTGCTGGACGGCGCGCTGCAGGCCCTGGTCGGCACGGTGTCCACCGCCGCCCCGCTGACCCCGGAGCAGATGACCGCCGTGCTGGACGCTCTGGGCAAGGTGAGACTATCGGGGGGCATTCACTTATAGTCATTTTTACTAGTTTACTAGTCGACTAGTTGTTTAACTGCATATTATGTAAAAAAATATATAATAATATAAATCATCTTTTTTGGAAATAAATACTTGTACATTTAAAAACTGTGTACATTGGTGACTATAACTATATAATCTACCTGATCTTGAGGCCTACAAAATTGGGGAAAAAAAAAAGATTAACTAGTCAACTAGTACCAACAAGGTCGACTAGTGGATTTACTAGTCGACTAGTAAACTAGTCGACTAGTAAACTAGTCGACTAGTTGCTTAATGCCCTACTACTGTATCTATCTATATAAATGCACCAAGCCTCTGTACGCCGTGCGCACGTCTGTAATCCGCGCAGCTCGAGGACCCGTTCGCCTCACCTCGGTAGTATCTCCAATTTCCAATACTTTGACTTCTACTCCACTGCATTCATTTGAAAACTACTCGTTTACTAGTTACTTCATAGATTTTGTCAGTCAGTCGCGTGTGTCTGCATTAGCAGCGTGTGTTTGGCGGCTCCCGGTGAAAGGCCGACACCTCCCGTACACCCCCTATAGACGACAACCGAGATAACCGAGATAACGGCTCGGCTGTCACGCCGCGCGTCTTCCCTTGGCTATCGGGAGAGCTCTGTCACGTTTACGCGTCTATAAACCTGCTGTAGCTACTGCAGGAGAGCTCTCTGCTTTCCAGCCTTCCAGCACGTCTGTCACACACTGTCACAAGACTGTCGCTAGTAACGTGGCGAGGAGGAGGAATAGCTGGCGTGATAAAGGGCCAAACAACTTTTCCAAATACTGCTCTGTTCTATAGGCAGTGTGTGTGTGTGTGTGTGTGTGTGTGTGTGTGTGTGTGTGTGTGTGTGTGTGTGTGTGTGTGTGTGTGTGTGTGTCTCACATTTTGAGCGGCATTTCGAGCTTGTATAATTATCTTCTAGTTTTGATATTGTAGGGAATTAATTTGCACACAAAGTTAGAATGTGGAGATGAGAGGTTTCTGCCCGGCAGCAACTGTACACGCAACTCATTGCGAACGCAGTGAGCCACTTAGTATGACAGCAAGGGCTGAATGTCTGTGTGTCACGCTGTTACACCACCCGCCCGCCACCAGAGGGCGCAGCTAGACAGCAAGGGCTGACGCAGCTAGACAGCAAGGGCTGAATGTCTGTGTGTCCCGCTGTTACACCACCCGGCGCTGCTTAACAACGACACTGTCTGTAACTTGCTCGCTGTTACACCACCCGCCGCTGCTTAACAACGACACTGTCTGTAACTTGCTGTACTAGGCCCAACATAAAAATAATACTGTCACAACGACACTGTCTGTAACTAGGCTATGTGTACTAGTGTGTGCATATGGGCTAACGTTAGCTAAGCAGTCACAGTCCTGTTTACTGCTGCTCAACAACGACACACCAGAGGGCGCAGCTAGACAGCAAGGGCTGAATGTCTGTGTGTCCCGCTGTTACACCACCCGCCGCTGCTTAACAACGACACTGAATGTCTGTGTGTCCCGCTGTTACACCACCCGCCGCTGCTTAACAACGACACTGTACTTGCTCGCTGTTACACCACCCGCCGCTGCTTAACAACGACACTGTCTGTAACTTGCTGTACTACACTTATATATATATATATATATATATATTATGGGGTTAGCGGTGCTGAGCCTTCTCGTGGCGGCCCTGTTTTCACTAATTTCACAGTACCACACACTTCTCACTAATTCGTAATTTATTCTAATTGTTATTGCAATTTACGATCTGCGTTCGCTTCCCGCGTTCTCGCGTCTTACTTGTCTATTCCACGGGAGAGAGAGAGAGAGAGATGTCGACGAGGGGTTAAGTATCGTTGCTCGGGGACATGTTGACACTTTCCACGTGGGACGAGTCGAGGGTCAAACTGCTGACCTTTCCATTCCCGAAGCGGACTCTCTGCCCACTCGGCTACAGATACAACCCCCTCCCCCAATCACACCACCTCTCTCTCTCTCTCTGTCTGTCTCGCTCACAATTCTGTAAAAAAAAAAAAGCTTTATTGACATGAGAAAACCTTTACATTACCGACGCAATAGTGGAACTAAACAATCCAGTGTATGTACAATTAAATGGAAAATGAAGACATGTGTAAACAGAGATGCGTTACGTTGGGAAGACTATCTTATCCTACGAAACTATTTACAGTTTTTTCATTCACTTATGGTATAAAACCTTTGCGACTAATTGCAGCAATGTATTTAAATAAAAAGGTAGTTACTCTGCTCATATGTAGGCCTACAGTATTTCTATGTATACCGAGGTCATTAGCTGTAAACGGTGCTGGGATTCATTAGACATCCTGGCTGCTCCTGTCAAACTCTCTCTCCCCCTCCCCTTTAGGTGCTATCGGAGGCAGAGCGGACCCCTCTTGCGGAGAGCAGCAGGGCGTTGACCTACGACCTGCTGTGTGCGTTGGCCGACCCTGCCCGAGCAGACACGCGGGGGCTCAGCCAGCTGGCACAAGTGGCCGAACGCTTCGCCTTCTCCCTGCTCACGCACGTCGAGTGCGGAGAGCCAGGGCAAAGGTCAGTCGGGTGTCCCCCAAATAATTGGCAAGACATTTTCAACAAAACTTTTAGTGACAATATCACATTGATATTAAAAAAAGATTATGGTAAAAAAAAGTGGGGTTTTTTTCCCTTTAAAACCCTGAAAATTGTTTGCATTGTGGTAACGATTCTAGAAAATGCATCCCAATTTTGGACAGTAGACAGTCATTTGTCGACAAGTGCGACATTTCCCCCCAAAAAAAACTATTTTGACCTGACTTAATTTAGCACCCGGTCAGGCTCTAACTCTGAGAGTGTAACCCAAATAACAAAGTGTTTTGTCACGTCATGCGGTATCTTATGGTTTTGTCATGTCGTGCGGTATCTTATGGTTTTGTCACGTCGTGCGGTATCTTATGGTTTTGTCATGTCGTGCGGTATCTTATGGTTTTGTCATGTCGTGCGGTATCTTATGGTTTTGTCATGTCGTGCGGTATCTTATGGTTTTGTCATGTCGTGCGGTATCTTATGGTTTTGTCATGTCGTGCGGTATCTTATGGTTTTGTCATGTCGTGCGGTATCTTATGGTTTTGTCATGTCGTGCGGTATCTTATGGTTCGTCGTGCGGTATCTTATGGTTTTGTCATGTCGTGCAGTATCTTATGGTTTTGTCATGTCGTGCGGTATCTTATGGTTTTGTCATGTCGTGCGGTATCTTATGGTTTTGCCATGTCGTGCGGTATCTTATGGTTTTGTCACGTCGTGCGGTATCTTATGGTTTTGTCATGTCGTGTGGTATCTTATGGTTTTGTCATGTCGTGCGGTATCTTATGGATCGTCGTGCGGTATCTTATGGTTTTGTCACGTCGTGCAGTATCTTATGGTTTTGTCATGGCGTGCGGTATCTTATGGTTTTGTCATGGCGTGCGGTATCTTATGGTTTTGTCATGGCGTGCGGTATCTTATGGTTTTGTCACGTCGTGCGGTATCTTATGGTTTTGCCATGTCGTGTGGTATCTTATGGTTTTGTCATGTCGTGCGGTATCTTATGGATCGTCGTGCGGTATCTTATGGTTTTGTCATGTCGTGCAGTATCTTATGGTTTTGTCATGGCGTGCGGTATCTTATGGTTTTGTCATGGCGTGCGGTATCTTATGGTTTTGTCACGTCGTGCGGTATCTTATTGTTTTGTCACGTCGTGCGGTATCTTATGGTTTTGTCATGTCGTGCGGTATCTTATGGTTTTGTCATGTCGTGCGGTATCTTAT
Organism: Protomyctophum parallelum; assembly: GCF_964188405.1. Taxonomy (NCBI): domain Eukaryota; kingdom Metazoa; phylum Chordata; class Actinopteri; order Myctophiformes; family Myctophidae; genus Protomyctophum; species Protomyctophum parallelum. The sequence continues at coordinate 26,169,935 of NC_139710.1, read as the reverse complement.
GGTTTTGTCATGTCGTGCGGTATCTTATGGTTTTGTCATGGCGTGCGGTATCTTATGGTTTTGTCATGGCGTGCGGTATCTTATGGTTTTGTCATGGCGTGCGGTATCTTATGGTTTTGTCATGGCGTGCGGTATCTTATGGTTTTGTCATGGCGTGCGGTATCTTATGGTTTTGTCATGGCGTGCGGTATCTTATGGTTCGTCGTGCGGTATCTTATGGTTTTGTCATGTCGTGCGGTATCTTATGGTTTTGTCATGTCGTGCGGTATCTTATGGTTTTGTCACGTCGTGCGGTATCTTATGGTTTTGTCACGTCGTGCGGTATCTTATGGTTTTGTCACGTCGTGCGGTATCTTATGGTTTTGTCATGTCGTGCGGTACCGTATCTTATGGTTTTGTCATGTCGTGCGGTATCTTATGGTTTTGTCACGTTGTGCGGTATCTTATGGTTTTGTCATGTCGTGCGGTATCTTATGGTTTTGTCATGTCGTGCGGTATCTTATGGTTTTGTCATGTCGTGCGGTATCTTATGGTTTTGTCATGTCGTGCGGTATCTTATGGTTTTGTCATGTCGTGCGGTATCTTATTGTTTTGTCATGTCGTGCGGTATCTTATGGTTTTGTCATGTCGTGCGGTATCTTATGGTTTTGTCATGTCGTGCGGTATCTTATGGTTTTGTCACGTCGTGCGGTATCTTATGGTTTTGTCATGTCGTGCGGTATCTTATGGTTTTGTCACGTCGTGCGGTATCTTATGGTTTTGTCATGTCGTGCGGTATCTTATGGTTTTGTCACGTCGTGCGATATCTTATGGTTTTGTCATGTCGTGCGGTATCTTATGGTTTTGTCATGTCGTGCGGTATCTTATGGTTTTGTCATGTCGTGCGGTATCTTATGGTTTTGTCATGTCATGCGGTATCTTATGGTTTTCCAGAGGACGCACCATCCTGGACACGTGTCCCCACCTGTCCATCTCCGCCCTGCACTGGTACCCCACGCAGATCAACGGCCACACCTTCACGGGCCGCAACGCCGACACCCTCCAGCTCCCAGACACCCTGCTGGAGGTCCCGCCTCCTCCCGGTGGCGAGGAGACCCCCGGCGGCCTGCCCGCCTCCGCCTGCCGCCGGCTGCAGCTGACGGAGTTCACCAGCGAACACTGGTTCCTCACCAACGACAAGACCACCGCCCTCGCTGGGAAGGTGAGGAGGAGACGCCGCCTCATTCCAACACACTTGACCCATTCTGACCTGAGATCAGATTCTAAAAAATGTCTTCTACATCCTGACAGTTTTCTGAAAAAGCTATGTTTCTATGTGTCATTTTACAAAAATAGCAGACCTACAAGCTTGTAGATCTGCTATTTTTCAATATCTAAAGCATAGCATAATGCTAACACCAAAAGGGGTTCCCGCCCCCAAAATAGGCTAAAGGATGTGAATCGCCGGTTTCTTTCAAATTTGGCCAATCAGGAGACCACAAGGGGAGGTAAATATAATACATAGCCTATAGTTAAAATAGCTGTGAACTACATCACCTCAATAAGTTATATGCGATCCTATGATGGAAATGCTGTATATTCTTCAGAGACAACAGGTGGCAGTATTGCTTCAGACTTTCTTAGGTCTCTCTCTCTCTCTCTCTCTCTCTCTCTCTCTCTCCCCCACCAGGTGTTCTCTGCCAGTGTGCAGGGCAGGGGGTCCCGGCCCCTCACGGACGGTAACGAGGTGGTGTATCGCATCCACAGCCGGGGCCCTCGGGTCAAAGAGGGCCGCTCCCGGTGCCTTCTGTGGAACCAGGCTGCCGAGAGGTGAGTCCTCACTGGAGGAAACACAGCCACAGCATATAGTCACACTTTCGGTGTGTGTGTGTGTGTGTGTGTGTGTGTGTGTGTGTGTGTGTGTGTGTGTGTGTGTGTGTGTGTGTGTGTGTTTCATACTGTATATAATGACCTATAAAATATGATCATGCTATACAGCGTCACACAAAAAGCATCTAAAGTTATATATAGGCTCCAAGTGGGGGTCCCTGACTAAATGATTGGCAACTCCTGAGGGTATACAAATGGAACCGTGAGTGTCATGGGGTTTCCATGGTAAATTGAGGGCCCTTGACATGAAAAAGTTGAATGTCTCATCACCTTTATTTAACCCATTCTGACCTGAGATCAGATTAAAAAAAATGTCTTCTACATCCTGACATTGCAGAACATCCAGATGGCTGGCGAAGTCTCAAAGAGTGTTCTATACTTAGTCTCCTACTGACAATCAAAAACAAAACAAACTAGAAAAAGTGCCCTTCTGGGCACAGGTCTCCACCAGGATAGGAATGTAGGACATTGCAGCTTGCCTAGGAGTTGGCATACAAAGTTATCCACAGATCCGTGCAGTTAGAGGTAAAAACACTTTTCGGCCAGTTATAGCGCCACCTTGAGGCTGAGTTGAAATTGTGGCATTTCGTCCTCGGCCTAGTGGGAATGTGGGTGCACAATTTCACGGAAATCACACGATGTGTTCATGATTTGCAGCATTTTGTTTGAAACTGAGCACTCCTGTGAACTTTGGAAGCCAATCTTAACCAATCAGGATGGAGTCTGAGAAATCTAAAAGACCGGTTTCTATGAATGGCTCTAGAGAGACTGTGTACCAATTTGCGTGATGTTTGGACAAAATCTGTAGGTGTACTGTGCAAAAACTTGTTTTGCACAAAGCGGCCTCCTGGTGGCGCTATAACAGGCCGTTCTGGAAAGTTTGGGGCAGAGGTTCATCGTTGGCATCCAGGGAGTGTGTGTGCAAAATTTGGCATCGACCGGGTTAACGGTGGCCGAGATTAGCTGCTCACGGACACACACACGGACGGACGGACGGACGGACACACACACGGACGGACGGAGTGCAAAACATACTCTCCCCCCATGCCTTCGGCCTGGTGGAGACAACAAACAAAGAATTCAAGGCTTCATGGTGTGTGTAATTGATAGAACGTGTGTCATGTCGTGGGTGAACTATACTCCTTTCAAAGTGTTAAAGGACAACTTTAAAAACGTTTGTGTTTTAGATTGTCATTAGAGAAAGTAAAATATGAGTGTTCTTTATTTTCTTCATTTGCTGCTTTCTTTCGTTTTAGGGATTTTAGCTGTTTTTCATATAGGGTGAGGGCATTCGAGCATGGGGCTAAATATGTATTTATTTTGCTAAATGTTACAGCGATTTGTTTTTTATTATTTTCTATAGTCCTACTAGACCCCAATAAATTACATCTGGCCACAAAAGATCACATGGATCTACTGAATATGAAGGAGGCCTACTGGGGGGAAGCCACACTGTGTGTCATAGGCTCAATATGTCAGTTTGTCACATTCAGTAGATCCCGTGTAGATCTTTTGCGGAAATTGCGGCCATATGTAATTTCTTGTGGTCTAGTAGGACTATAGTAAATAACTAGAAAATTCGCAATTTTAAAAAATTGCAGAGTGTGGTTGCCGCAGTGGCTTACATATGCCCCTCCCACTAGTATTGCCAGCCAATTACAATTTCAAGTCACGCCTTAGATCATGCGTAAGTCATTCGGAGGGGATTTAACCCCCGAAATTCATGTTTTTGCGACAAACGGTTACATTTCTCGCTTCTGCGGTGCCCCCTATGGATGAAAATGGAATTGCTTTTAGAACTTGGTTGATTGAACCACCCCGGACATGTGATTGAAATTTGGGATGGATTGGACATTCCGTTCGTGATTTATGGCATTTTTTGTGATATAGGCCCCTCCTACTAATTCGGAAGACGATTACGGCCGAACGATACGCACTTTCAAAATTCTGCGGCTCAGTTTTAATTGGATGGGTCCAGAGATCACGTGTGCCGATTTCTGTGAGATTTGGACAAAATCTGTAGGAGGAAAAGCAAAAAGTGTGTTTTGGACAAAATTCAAAATGGCGGAAAATCTATCATGGCGGAAATGGGCGTGGCCTATATGGGGAGATGCGTCATGACCCAAGGAATCCAGGGAAAACATTTTTTTGATTTTACGACCTACGGTTCAAGAGTTATAAGCCAAAAGGTAAAGTGGGCTGTTATAGCGCCACCATGAGGCCGACCGAATTTTTTTTAGTGTTAAATAATTTTAGGGATAATGTTGAATTATCCCTAAAA